>NC_051234.1:23144980-23497480 GCF_015220715.1 Pygocentrus nattereri | reverse complement strand
AACACTAACTGCATTAAAATGCAGAAGTGTGTTCCCTGTAGAAGATGTGTGAACTTAATTTCACTTAGAAAATCAACAAAATGTGGTTAAATCAGGTGTGCGTTTTGCATATGAATACATGTGAAGTGGTATAGACTCTTTTGTGGACTACTTATACATGAATTATGAAGTATAGTGTAGTGAATACACTTGCAGTCTGGATGCACTATTTTTGCTAACAATGGTTTAAAACCAGCAGTAGCGCAATCAGTACAGCAGAATGTTTCTCTGATTTTGTTTCTTTGATGTTCTGTGGATTTGGTTTCAACCAGTTGCGAGTGAACAATGTGACAGAAGTGCGTTGCACATATTCTTCTGGAGGTAAGTGGCAGAAGTGTGTCAGTGTTCACACAAAAAGTGGATCAAACACAGCTGAAATAGTTCCACACTGCAGACTGTGGATAACGCTCATTTACATCACCTCTAGAACGTAGGCTACATGTCAATAAATGCCCTAAATGCACCTAAATCAGTGTGGTGCAGGCTGGGTAAAACATTAATGCATAATGCTGTGATGCATTACACTTCACCCCAATCTGCAGCCCTACAGATGGTTCTTCAAGGGTTCTTCAGTAAAGAACCACGAACACTCAAACAACCCTGTGCATGATTCATGATTAAACAGTGCTTTGTATCATGAGAGGGTTCTTCAGATTGATGAAGAATGTGCTGTAGATGGTTCTATTTAGAACCATTTTGAAAATGGTTCTATACAGCATCAAAATGGTTCTTCTATTGTAATGATGTCAAGCTTATAACAATAGAAAAAACCTTTGGTGCTATATAGAACCCTATTTAAAAGATTCTATATAGAACCATATATACCACATTCACGCATATTTTCTATCAATCTGAAGAACCCTTTCATGATACAAAGAACCCCTTAATCATGCAAAGGATTGTTTGAGTGTTTATGATTCTCTATAGAGAACAATCTTTACTAAAAAACCCTTGAAGAACCATCTTTTTCAAGAGTGACAGCTTCAATATACTTTGTCTTCTGTCTGTCACACACATTAATGTTTATGAATGAAATCCTCCTTTCATACCTTCCTCAACATACATGCAGCCCCCTTTCTGACTATGTGGCTGCCCAGGATACAGAACATGTGTTCCCCCTGTGCTAGTTCTTCTCTGCCTCTATTAAGCAAAAGTGTTAATGCAAATTGCACCTAATGCAATGGAACTTTATTACCTGCACCTAGTATACAGAGCCTAGGGTGACAGCCAGTTCACTGTCTCTAACCCAGAGAGGGATGAATAAAAGTGGACGAAAATATAGAAGACCCTGCAACTGTATGAGCAACAAGGAGTGATGGACAGTCCTGACCTTACACCAGTGTATGAGTGCATGGCAGAATTACAAATGTGCAAAATGTAAATACAAGAAAAAGAGAGCAGTTGCGTTTGCTGGCATGTGTGTTTACCTGCTGGTCCATGTGTTATTGATCAAGTGAATTAACACAGGTGATGTCTGTTGTGGACATTGATTTATCTGCAGAGCACACTTCGCTTCCTGCAGCTTCAGTTAATGAGTTCAGAGATTGCAGCTGGGGTTCAGAAGAACAGCAAAAAGAGTGTTAATGGGATGAAACAACAGAAGCGAAGAGAGCAGACACTCCCTATGAAACAGCAGTTTATTTTTGTGCGTCCCTCCTACTACAGATTTTGTAGGGTTTTTTTATCACGCTGTAATTTCTTGATAACCCAGCAGTGCCTTTGGATGTTAGAGCACTAAAACCCAAAAAGACCAGATGGGTCCAAAAACACATTATCTAGTGAGGGAGCTGTTAGCTTTTATGCACAAACCTCAGCTTATAGATGACATCAGACCAATAAGAGTGACTGGAAAAATGCAGCCATTAAAGGAACAATTCTAATTGGCATCATGTAAACGGCATGCCTGCACAGAGATGGGTAGAATACTTTGAAAAAATAGTGCTGACTGAATACTGAATGCACTGTCTTACATAGGCCTGTAGGACAATTATCACATAAATGCCTAACTGTAATTATTTTTGCTGATTGTATTGTTTTATATAGATTATCTTTCAGCATCATATGTGTTGCAGAAAAAGGATGTGACTTGGGTGAGTTTTTATTGGTTGGGTTGAGGAAAATGCATGTAAATAAGACAGAATTAAACACATTTATTTAAACTTGTGGGTCTTACTTTACTTTATGACTTGGTGCTACAGGGAGATTCATGTGAAAGAGGCCCCGAATATTCAGTCATATCTCCTGTCAGGATGAAGAAATCTAAACCAAAAAAATACGCTATATACCTTGACATATGTGTGATCGATTGCATTACATGTGATGCTGAAAGTGATCTCCGTTTTTTGTCAGACACATGAAGGGGTACGGGGGTTCTGTACTGTCACAGTACTTTCAGATTTTTACACAATATAAAGAATAGCCACCGAGTTCAAATAATACAGAAAACTGAAAAATGACAAATACGGCAAAACATGTTCTTCTTCAGACCAGTTCAGTTGTCCCGATGAAATTTTATATACAACTCAGAAGACTATTCTGTTTAATCATGTCTTAACATTAGTAATGCTGAGATAACTTAGCTCTTCTTTAGAGAGCGTCTAACCAGAGTGTTAATATTAAGTTATTGATGGTTTCTTTAAAACTGATGTTTTTTGTTATTTAATGGTTTAGTATTCTGACAAATATCTTAAAATGTGTTGCTTTTTCAGAATGTAATGTAGACTGAATACACACACTTCATTTCTGTATTCTAAGGACATATTCCATTGTATTCCATCACATCCCAACCTTGTGCCTAAATCATCATTTTCCTCAAGTCGTGCTCAGTAATCTCAGACTTGCTTATGTGGTTTTTGATACTACATGACATACTGCAATTTATGATATCTAAAAAGTACATTGCAGGGCTAAAACAGTAATAGAGGCCTTCTTGTAACAAGTACAATGTAACTGAACCTCCCCAGTCAAAATTTTGATTTTCCAAGTTGAAATGAGAAACAAATATGGCATTTTAATTTTTCAATACGTTGAACTTTGCAAATATGCGCAGCACTTTTTTTCTATGCCCTGACACTTCATCATTTTAAAAAGGTGATGTACAGATGCTTGAAGGTTAGAAAGCATGTTCAGAATTAACAATCCATCTTCCTGACTGTCTCTTGCCTGCTGAATCAGAACTGAGATATGGTGATAAATATGTAGCAGGCTTAGTGCCAGCACAGTCCTGTGGTAAAAAAAATTGATTTTCTTTGTCTCCTAGAGGGCTGAAGTGTGTGGAGCAGCAGAGTATCAGTCTTTTCTATATGCGGGAAGAATATGGGAACATGCTACATAATTAGAGTCATTATGACAGTGTTGGGTCTAATTATATTGTAATTATTTTGGTTATGAATTCTTCACATCCTCTGGGAATGTGTTTTGCACAATTAAAAACTGATGCACTTACTTGGCTTGAATAACAAGCGTAAAGAACAGAGAATCGCAGTTACACACACTCCCCCTCCCTCCCTCTCCCATGTGTATTTTCTGCTTACATGCAATACAATGTCTGTGCCCTCTCCTACACATTATTCTTTCCTTTTTCCTTTATCTTCTAGGAAGATAAATAACAAGTGTCCTACATAGAGAGTGCTCCACAGTGACAGAATGAGGGTTGGCGCTGGTAAGGAAGGTGATGTAGGTAAGCGTCTTCATTCTCCACATGTGTACTCCCAACACTCAGGATGAAACTATGAAGAATCAAATATTTATGCCTTGCTCATCATTAACGCAGCCATCCCACGGATGAGAATATAAATAAGGTGAAAATGTCAGTAGCAACCATACTGTAGCTAGATACACTGCTAAATTTTCCACTGATGTTACGTAAAGTTACAATTGTTACAAAGCACAATTAAGCTGTTCTAAATTAATGGCTTTACCAGTGCAATATTCTTGCAAATACAGCTGACAAAGAATTGACCAGATTAATGTGCAAACATCAGAGGACACCTTTTATGTTATTAATTTTTTAGGAGATATTCCTGAGATAAGACATACACTGTTTCCAAAAGTATTCAGTCACCCATCCAGATCATTGAATTCAGACATTCCAATCACTTCTATGGCCAGAGGTGTATAAAAACCAAGCGCCTAGTCATGCAGACTGCCTCTACAAACATTTGTGAAAGAATGGGTCACTCTCAGGAGCTCAGTGAATTCCAGCATGGTAACGTGATAGGATGCCACCTGTGCAACAAGTCCAGTTGTGAAATTTCCTGACTACTAAATATTCCACAGTCAATTGTCAGTGGTATTATAACAAAGTGGAAGCAATTGGGAACGATAGCAACTCAGCCATGAAGTGGTAGGCCAGGTAAAATGACAGCACAGGGTCAGCGGATGCTGAGACGCATAGTGCGCAGATGTCGCCAACTTTCTGCAGTCAATCACTACAGACCTCTAAACTTCAGATTAGCTCAAAAACAGCGTACAGACCTTCATGGAATGGGTTTCCATTGCTGAGCAGCTGCATCCAGGCCTTACATCACCAAGCGCAATGCGAAGTGGTGAATGTAGTAGTGTAAAGCGCCACCACTGGACTCTAAAGCAGTGGAGACGTGTTCTTTGGAGTGACGAATCACGCTTCTCCGTCTGACCTCAACCCGACAGAACTTCGGGATGAATTAGAGTGGAGACTGCGAATCAGACCTTCTCATCCAACATCAGTGCCTGACCACACAAATGCGCTTCTGGAAAAATGGTCAAAAATTCCCATAAACATACTCCTAA
The DNA here is from genome assembly GCF_015220715.1 of Pygocentrus nattereri. NCBI lineage: Eukaryota > Metazoa > Chordata > Actinopteri > Characiformes > Serrasalmidae > Pygocentrus > Pygocentrus nattereri. The sequence continues at coordinate 23,492,671 of NC_051234.1, read as the reverse complement.
ACTTTGTGAAAAAGCCTTCCCAGAAGAGTTGAAGCTGCCAAGAGTTGAAGTGGCCGACATCATATTACACCCTATGGATTAAGAATGGGATGTCATTCAAGTTCATATGTGAGTGCAGGCAGACGAGAGAATACTTTTGGCAATATAGAGTAGATAGTCCACTTGCATAAGGAAAGGAAAAGTCAAAGGTAAGTTTTCTAAACTGGATTTCAAAAAACTATGAAATGATGTAGAAAAACTGGGGCTTCTAACAACCATGCAAGACCTGGTAGACCACCAAAACTGTCCCCATCAGATAACCAGCATTTAACGCTTCAAGAGAGGAGAAAATCAAACTCCATTCTTGCTTAAAACCCAAAAATATCCACAGATGTTTCTGTCCATCCATCCACTGTGAGAATACTCTATGCTGTGGATCTGAAGCCATGTGTAGCTGGAAAATTAGCAAATCAAAGAAGCTGCTGGTGTTCTAAGAACAATGGACTGACCACCCCAGCGTCCAGACTTCAACATCACTGGATGTGTTTGTGATTATTTGGGTCATGAGAAGCTGGAAATGCAACTACCTTCTAAGACTGAACTTTGGAGTTGTGGAAAAACATCCCATTTCTTAAAAAACTGAAAGCAAGTCTCCTGAAGCTATAATAAAGACAAAGGATAAACACATTAAACACTGGAAAAAAGTGATATTTTATTTAGTTGTTGAGTTATTGAGTCTTTGAGGTGGTTGGATAGTGTAGTGGGTAACACCTCTGCCTTCTACGCTGTAGACTGGGGTTCAATCCCCCACCAGGGCAAGCACCCTAGACTATACCAATAAGGGTCCTTGGGCAAGACTCCTAACACCACCTTAGCCTACCTATGTATAATGATCAAATTGTAAGTCGCTCTGGATAAGAGTGTCAGCCAAATGCTGTAAATGTTTGAGAAGACTTTTAAATTCAATGCCAGCTGTCTAAAGGAGATGAGGGCTACCAACATGACACAACAAACAGACTGAGTTAAAATCACCTTAACTCTCTCTCTATAGGCCAAAGCAGTTTTATTATCCAGTGCTTAAACTACATAGTATTCTTTTTGCAGGAAGAATATTCCATAGTCTATTACTTGTCACAGATAACCCAATTTGTGGTCATTATCCAACTGCCCAAACGCTGTGCTGTAGTTTCAGCCAGTGTTATTTGGACACCTCTGGTGAAAACAAATTTTGGAGGACTCAGTGTTAATCACACTGCTTAGGGCTTTCGTTTACTAGAATTTGCAGTCATTTTATGTTGCCACTGAAGCACCCACAGAGACAGAGTCCATAGAGAATGAATAGGCTTTTTACTTCAACCCCCACAGCACCTCTCTGCATCACTTCAAATGCATTGTTTTGGAGTTTCTGTATGTTAGTCACGCAGTACTTGACATCGTGCCCTCACTTCTTATCATACAAAAGACAGAGTGCTGGGTAGACAGGGATTGGGCTGTGAGGTGAGTTTGGTGGGGAGAAGAGCCAATGAATATGTGTCTCCTGGGTTAAAAGAGGGAGCAGGTATGCTATGGAGAATTCACACAAAAACCAGAGAGAAATTTCCATTGCTAGCACTCTGTACATCACATTCTCAAGCTGGTGCTGCAGATTATAAAGGCTCACTTATGTTATAAGGAGCTGTACAGCTGCAACTGGGGGTTTCACGAAGCCCCACACTTTACAATGGTATCTTCACTAGCCACTTTACACTGGCCGTGACTGCTTTACAATGCAATGTTATCATCTCTGGGCACTGCATATGCAGAGACAGGCTCAACCAATACTGCCAACAGCAGCTCAACACACATTTTCACTATTCACTCTTACCAGGCCCATATGGTTGAAGGAATGATTTGGCTATAAATCAAACTTACATCATATGTAGTCAGTCAGCCATGATGTTTGGTATCTGAAGTTTGCTTCATTAGTTTTGCACTGGAGCTATGTGACTAATGTAATGAAAGTTTATAGCCAGCAGGTTAGCACTGTGCATGCCCAAATCATTGCACGGTTACCTTAAACCAAGTAGTGTTGATAAGTAATCTCAAATAGACTGGCTTACGTGGTTTCTGACACTGCAAGACGAACTCATATCATGCTGTTTGAGGCAAGTGTGAGATTATTTAACCATGAAACTGGCAAGATTCAAACTTAATGGCTATAAGCTTCTATTACTTGCAAGGTATATTAGCCTTTAGTACAAAACTAAAGAAGCAAACTTCAGACAATTGGCCAGCCACATTTGGCATGAGAGGAAAATGGTGTGCATTTTGTTTTTTTGGCCAAGCTATTACTTTAACTGATACTTATAGTACTGTGCTGAAGTGAGGGACTACTTAAGTCAGAGATAATTTAATTTCAATGGCCATTAAGTATGAGTTCTTCCTTTTTTCAGAGTATATCTCAGGACATTATACATTAAGATCCATAAGATAAGATACATAAGTCCACTCGCATGAGGAATAAGAAAGTCAAAGGAAAATCAGTGAAAAACTAAAAACTTCACTTAAACCTAAACTGTAGGTAAAAAAAGACATAAGAGAAAATGGGACTCCTAAGAAAAGACCAGGGAGACCTGTCCCCAACAGACTAACTATATTCATCTCCAAGAGAGAAAATCAAGCTCTGCTTTCCTCAGATCTGAAAAATTCACAGGTGTTTCTGTCCATCCTTCTACTGAGAGAACACAACTGAACACTATATGGGTCTGAAAAGGATGTGCAGCTGTCAAGACGCCCTTACTGAGAAAAGGAAGCAGACAAAATATAACAACATTTACAAATCAAAGAAAGAAGCTGCTGGTATTCTCAGAACAGTGGACTGACCACCCCAGAGTTCAGGTTTTAACATTATTGAACGTGTTTCATTACTTGGATCATAACAAGCAGAAAATGCAACCAACTTCTGAAACTAAACCTTAGAGATATGAAAAATATTCCTGCAGATTTCTTTGAAAAACCTGAAAGCAAGTCTACTGAAAAGAATGCAATAACAGTAAAGGGTGGGCACATGAAATACTAAAAAACCTATTAAGTTGTTTATTATTAAGAGGCTTCTTTGTATTTTTATGCTACATATTTGTTTTCTGTTTTTTTGCTGAAAAAATGAATAACATACTTACTGGTTATTTTGACTAGGCTGTAGTAAATAAAGAAAAATGTCTGACTTTTGCACTTTATGTTGAAGCAATATTCAAAAATTCCAACAAAAAAACTTCACACTAGCCAACCGCACATGATGCATGGAGTCCACCCATATTCACACATTTTGTAGGTTTGTGTTTGCAAACAATGTAACAGTGTGAGACCGAGTTAAGTTGCTGCTTTCAAACTGACTTTGATCCCCAGTAATTGTCTCAGGGATCCCAAGACCCTCTGTTTCTCTCAACCACATCAAGCATTCATTAAATTCTGGTACCCCTGTCAATGGGGAATACACCCACCCTGTCTCTCTCCACCAATACACTTATATATTTATAAGCTTTCATGTGAAATTAACCACTACATTCACTACATAAATAATTAATAAAATAATTTGCCTTCCTGCTTCCGGCAGTGTTAAGTATTCCATTGAAAGGAATGAGCTTTCCTTATCTATACTATATGTATTTTTTTCCTAAACAAGGCACCTCTGAGTGTTGGTTATAAATACAATGCATACAGACACGTCTCTGTGAAATTAGAGCATTTCTGCAGAATCCCTAATGACCAATTAGTGTCTTGGAGTACAAAATGTCCACATTCATGTGGTCGTTTCCAGAATATTTAGAAGAGATGTGTATGTGTGAATGCTGGCACTTATATTTCCTGTTTTCAGTATTGTGTGTGTGTGTGTGTGTTCAGCCAAACTGCGACTTCTTGCGTGGATAAGAAGTGGGAGTAAGTTGGCCTTGGCTAAAGAGTGGGGGATGATCGGAGGACGGAAGAATGCTGTGAAATGTATGTGGTAAAAAATCTAGTTATTTCACTCTCCACTAGTCCAGCCCACTTCCATTATGAGCTGTTAAAGCATCTGTCTTCAGTAGGGATGTAACAATACACAATGTTCACAATATATGTATTGTATGATATGATAAAGAAATGACATGCCAACATTCATTATGCTCATATTTTCTTAGTCAAAGTCTAACTGCCAACACAATACTATATTCTAATTAAACTATAATTAACACAAATAAATGTAACCCTTTACTGCATGAATTATGAAATACACAAAAATATTTTTATGATTGTTCTTATTCAAAATGGCATAACTGAAAATCTTAAAATATTTTTTTGAAAAAAACAAACAAACAAAAAACAACAACAATGGTGAGCGAACCATTTTGTTGCCACATGGCAACAGCATCCAGCAATGGAACCGTAATCTATAATGCACACAATAGGCTGTCTAATGTGTCCAGTGCCACTGTGTTTGCTGGCCCCAGACATATCACACACTGTAGCATGCTGCTGTGATATAAAAAACAATCACATTTTAGGATTTAAATAAAAAAAAAACATCTAAACTGATTTCATTTATGAAAAATAAACTTCTGAGAGATTCTGTTCCATTTGTTCTCTTCAAGTTGTCCATTAGTATTTATTTACACACACACTTGGAGATCTCACCATGTGGTGTGTGTGAAAAGAGAAGGCCAGGCTGCAACAAGAAGGCATAGGTTCCAAAAAAAGATATACACTTCATAGTATAGTTAGGCAAAACATTAAAACGAAGTAACTGGCTGAATCTCAAATGGCTCCCTATTCCCTATATGATACACTGTTGTGAGTCATGAAGTGTCTAGATTTGGGGTCTTAGACATACATTATATTTCCAAAAGTATTCACTTAGCCATCCAAATCACTGAATTCAGGTGTTCCAATCACTTCCAAGGCCACAGGTGTATAAAGCCAAACACCTACGCATGCAGACTGCCTCTACAAACATTTATAAAAGAATGGGTCTCTCTCAGTTCAGTGAGTTCCAGTACAGTACCGTGACAGGATGCCACCTGTGCAACAAGAACAGTCGTGAAATTTCCAGTCAAGTTTCAGTGGTATTATAACAAAGTGTAAGTGATCGGGAACGACAGACACTCAGAGGTCGCCAACTTTCTGCAGAGTCAATTGCTACAGACCTCCAAACTTCATTTGGCCTTCAGATTAGCTCAAGAACAGTGCGTAGAGAGCTTCATGGAATGACTTTCCATGCCTTATCAGTTGCATACAAGCCTTACATCACCAAGCACAATGCAAAGCATTAAATGCAGTGGTGAGCAGCATGCCACCACTGGACTGGTGGTGCGTGAGCAGTGCAGTGGAGATGTGTTCTTTGGAGTGATGAAGCACGCTTCTCCATTTGGCAATCCGATGGATGAGTCTGAGTTTGGCGGTTGCCGAGACCAGTACTTGTCTGACTGCATGTGTAAAGTTTGGTGGAGGGGGGTTATGGTGCGGGGTTGGAGTTGAGCTCGGCCCTTAGTTCTAGTGAAAGGAACTCTTAATGCTTCAGCACCAAGAGATTTTGGACAATTTCATGCTCCCAACTTTGTGGGAACAGTCTGGGGATGGCCCCTTCCTGTTCCAACATGACTGCCCACCAGTGCACGAAGCAAGGTCCTAAAGACATGGATGAGCAAGTTTGGTGTGGAAGAACTTCACTGGCCTGCACAGAGTCCAACCTTAAATTAGAGTGGAGACTGCGAGCCAGACCTTCTCATCCAACATCAGTGCCTGACCTCACAAATGCACTTCTGGAAGAAGGGTCAAAAATTCTAAAGCTTAAACCTTGTGGAAAGCTTGGCATATATTCTGGCAATATAGTGTAAATAACTTGTACTTATTTGCCAGAATTTAAACAGTCGCAACACGTGAGAGTCCTGACTTCAACCCGATAGAACATCTTTGGGATGAATCAGAGCAGAGACTGCAAGCCAGGCCTTCTCGTCCAACATCAGTGTCTGACCTCACAAATACACTTCTGGAAGAATGGTCAAAAATTCCCATAAACACACTCCTATTTTTTTGGAAATACTCCTATACTTTGTGGAAAGCCTTCCAAGAAGGGTTGAAACTGTTATGGCTGCAAATGGTTGGCCGACATCATATTAAACCCTATGGATTAAGAATGGGATGTCATTCAAGTTCAAGTGAAGGCAGATGAGCAAGTAGTTTTGGCAGTATTATGTGCTGTTTGAGTGCAGAAGCCATGACCTACATAGTGCAATACATAGGGAGTAGGGGGCCTTGTGAGTTTTAGCCATTGTTGCCACAAGGCAACACCATGCAGTAAAGGGTTATACAAAAATACAAAGCATAAAAGGTTTCAGACGTAGTGCATGGTTGCCTTTTTTACAAACATATTTTTAACAGAACAATGGAAATTATTTTATGTCAGCATTTCTAATATCAACAAATGTTCTGTTGAATATATGAAAATATTTGTGATATCACAATCTATTTTGTAAAATATAACTGTATTCGGTTCAGAGCATGTATTGCCTTGCAAGACCCCTTTCAAAATAAATACATTTTAATAAGTGTAACATAACACTCCTAGCCTTCACTGCCTCTCAAAGCCACACTGGCAGAGAAATGCATACATGCAAACTACTTTTTAGAGAGATCCTTCTCAAATGTGATAAGCACTCTGACAGCGCCTCATTGTCTGCAAAACGCTTAGCTGTGGAGGAAGAGCTTAGCCGGGTCAGGCTGCAGTGAAGAAGTGAGTTGGACAGAGAAAAAGAAAGGGTAAGAATGGAGCTGGGTGACAGGGATGTCATAGTGAATTCATTAGCTGTCATTCGACAAGGATTAGTAATTACAGAAAGTGGAAAAAGACAGATGCCATCACTCCCATTGTAATTCCTTCAGTACCAAAAACACTCAATTGCACATTTAGGTTCTCCGAGTGTGGTGAGACAAGTTAGGCTGGCTCTCTTTGAAGACACACTTGAGCAAGTCATGCATTTCCTCTCTCTCTCTTTCTCTATCAACCTACATCCATCTGCGCTGCTGATTTCCAGCTGAGCCCTCCACTAAAGGCCTTTTAAAAAATCTACACACTCCGGTTTCTTCCTATTTAATGTTCTCCCTCATTCAGTCACTCACTCATTTCATCCTTCTTTCGCTGGGTATTGTCTCCCACTGAGCCATCCTGTTCTTATTTGGTCGTGCTTTTCTCCCTTTAAATTGATTCAGATTTATGAGGACAGAGCTCATAAGAGAGATTTAATTTTGCTTTAATTCACAATAAGAACACATTCCAAATGTTATGGTCCCTTACCCCAGCTGGTTTCCTTATCACAAGAATTTTCAGATGCTTGTCCTTTGACGTTCGATGACCCAAAGGTTTCACAGACATCTCTGTTCAAACAGGCCAAACTCCAAACTAACAGATGCATGCAAACACATATGAGGCACTCCAAACAGACCACTGAAATGAGAGGAGATGCTCAGAAAGTGGCAACAGAATAAAGTCCAGATACATCCATGATTCTTTGACTGATTATTAATGATCAGGCCTTCAAATTCTGTTGATATGTGATTCAAACCACTTCCAGACCCTGTTCTGGCATTCAAGTGTCGAGTCTGTATTCAAGGGTCGAGCTCTGTATTCCTTTTTATTATCGCTAAGTCAGTGCCCTCCTGACTTCCCAGTTCAAAGTTCACTTGCAGAAAAAGTAATGCACCTTGTTGGATGCATGAAAAACTGCCCATCAAGCTTTTCAATTCATGCTTCAGTATCCCAAGTGGCAGAGGTCACTGGACTCTTGATGTCCGAAATCAACAAGTGAGGATCTTAATGAAGGCTCGGCGAAACTCAATGTTGAAAGTGGTGTAAATGACTGGGTTGAGGGCACTGTTGACATAACCCAGCCAGGTGAAAGCGCTATAAAGCTCGGGTGGCACATGACACTTCCTGCAGTGAGTGTTCAAGATGTGAGTCACAAAGAAGGGTAGCCAGCAGATGAGAAAAACTCCTGGAGGATATACATGCACACAGCATATACACACACACACACACACAAACAAACACACACACACACACAGGTAAAGAGTTTGGGTATGAGCTCGTAATTAAAACATCAAACAAACGTGTAGTCCTCATTAACCTGGACCTTTCAGCAATATAGCTAAATAGATGGGTTTATAGAACACTTAATTTATGTTAAAGGTTAGATGTCCCACAGCTACTCTTTTTCTAGAAAATGCCTTGCTGTCTTAAATTCTCCAAACATAAATCCTTTCCACAGGCAAAGCAAGTCTGGTCACAAAAGGACCCTGACCAATCGACTTTGAGCTGAGACAGCTGGGCTATAGGCTAGACATCTGCCATGAGTGTGATTCCGTTTCCTCCTCAATTAAGCAGACATCACAGATTACCATCAGTGTCATTTACGAACTTCAGAGAGCATTGGCCTCCATGAGGCACCACAGTGACATGATGCTAATTGTGTGAAATTGGTTGCCAGCAACTTCGAGGACTGCACAGCTCAGATTCCAGAGCCTGACTCCAGTTTGTACTTTTGAATGACACTCCCTGGCACACACGGTTCACGATGTTCCCCAGGTGGTCTCTCTAGGCTGACAACTACTGCATCCCTGGCAGAGGATGAGGTACAAACGGTTATCCTGTAGCTTTTATTTTCAGAGGATGACTAACCAACAGGTGGTATGTGTATCCATGGCTCTGAACCTCTGTGATTGCAGAGAAAGAGGTTATTGCTGAGATAGGTCCAGCTTTGGTGTACTCATTCAATACTGTGGGCTTGTAGCCAGATTCCTCAGCAGGGGTGTATATTATCTTGGTATACCAGATGAAAGGAGTTTGAGATCATGCCAAGCATGCAGCAGGTAACTGTTAAAAAACTGCCATGCCAAACATACACCAGGTGGCTTAATAACTCTGGCAGCAGAGCTAATTTCCACCAGTTGACTTTCTCAGATTCCAACTTGCCACTGAACCATGCACATAAACCCTATGAAAGTTCTAAATCCAATCCAATGTCAGTCTGAGACTGTACAGGTAACATAATTAGCATATTCGGTTAACCATGCATAATGTTACCATGATGTACAATCCGGGGGGGTTGGGGGACAACTGATAATAATAAACAACACAGCAATCTTCTGTGAAATCTGTGAGATAATGGAACACTTCAAGCCTGGTAGTTTGTTACTAAGCGTTACACAGTTCTCTCACGCTGCCTTTGCAGTATGTGTTGGATTTGACCACCGCACCTGACGCATGTTGGATGGTTGTGCGAGTTGGGCACCAGATTAAACATATAAGTATGTTTATGCCACCTCATCTCGTTCGGACGTCTGAATATCAAATCCATTACTGTTAGGTGCTAAACTGACTGTCAATGATTGATTCTCTTTCATAGGTATTGTCAGAGATGGTACAAATGATCCATCAAAATTAAATATGAATTCCCTTTTAGCTCTGTAACTAGTAAAAATGTTTCTTGACAATGGCAGTACTCACCGAGTACAATAGCCAGCATCTGTGTGGCTTTCTTCTCTCTGGAATGCATGCTCCTGTAGCGGGCTTGATTGGCGCGTGTTGTGATGCGAGAGGCTGGCCGAAGAGTTGTGTGAGTCCGTCCGTTAGACACTTCCTTCACCTCACAGCTCTTCATAGTTGCATGGTCTTCCTCTTCACCCTCTTGTTCTTCTCGGTTGGGCTCCTGTTCGGTGCGTGCAAAGGAGGCCTGGCTAATACTGCAATAGTTCTGCATGTCCACTGGGGGCAGCAGAGAGTTTTCGGCAGGGACAGTTCTAGGACGTTTACGTCGCAGGCAGCCAGGGAGGAGCCTTGGACGAACCACCTTCTCTGTGCTTTCCTAGAGTAGAGATGGAAAGGTAGAGAGAATGATTTCTACACATATACTGGAGCACTTTGTTCACCTAAATTAGACTCCTCAACTCTAATCATGCATTTAAATGATCTTGATGATGGGGGCTCAATATTGCTCCATAGCTCTGCAATACTAGAACCGTGATGATTTTTTTACTCTTACAGTCAACTTCAATCTATTCTCCTCTGCTACTGTAGTGGACTAAGATGGCTAAGATGGCTAAGACTCAGAGTGCCGCACTGTTTTTTTCCCCCAATTGGCTGCTGCTTCAGTGCTGGTGTTGTTTTCCATTGAATGATCAAGGCTTGGTCATTTGCTGCAGGCAAACATGAGCCCAAACCTAACTCATCTCTTAATTGTCTTGACACAGGATAGCACCATTCCATTCTCTGTGTCTCCCTGCTTATTGCGCATCCGTGATCACTAGTCCTTGAATAGCTGCTGTGTGCTGAATTTGCATTGCACAATGCCAACACAAAGCCAACTCCTCTTTTCATCTTTAAAGTCATCTGTGGTAACGTGAAAATTGGTGTGACGAACAGAGTGTGGCAGACTGAGCCGGGGAGGGGAGCGCAGCACCCAGTGAGACATGTTGTCAGGGGCCGTGCTCTCTGAATTCTACATTTCCAGCTCACAGCTTGCAGCCCCAGGGCTAAGAATGCAGCACCACAGCAAAAGAAAAACAGACTTGTCTTGCTAAAAAAAGAGCACTTTTAGATGCCACAAATATAAGCATAACCCCCCTGCATTAATTAGTGAAGTCAGTTACTCTCCAAGCACTTCATTTCAATTCGGTATATATTTGGAGAAAGTCTCACACATTTAACACATGAACTCACGCAGTTATACTCACATTTACCACATTGATCCTGATGGGAGACAGGTCACGCCGTTCTTTTCGAGCCTCCTCTTGCAAACAAGTCTCCTGCAGAGAAAGGCCAGAGAGTCAGAGGGAAAAGGTGGAAAAAAGGCATGAGAGATGGAGAAAGAATAAGGGAGCAAATGTTTTGGGGTGGGCTGGGAAGTAAGAATTAAGTATGGAAGTGCAGTACAGAGTGAGAGAGGGAACAGGAATGAAAGAAGAGGTGAGAAGAGCAAACTTTCACCTTTCGCTAGTATTTTTATGACCACAACAAATTAAAAATGAGTACACAGGAAAGATTTTCTTCAACTGCACATTCAAAGGGGCCTTTTTTGCACAGGACACCTTCTGTACTTTTACTGAATTTCAAATGTCATACAAATGTATAACAGCATTATTTTCAGACACACACACATCCAGCCCAAAAAAGGGAAAAAAAGCCCCCCCTTTTCAAATGTATTAATGCTCATAAGAGTTCATAATTTCATAGATAATTATTACATGCCATACGTCTGTATATGCCAATATCTATCATATACAGCTGGTTAAAAGTAAGGGCACTGGCAAACTGTTCATGAAAAGGGGCCCATTTCTAGAAGAACATATAGTCGCTCTTTGTTAAAGAGATTCAGGTCAGTCTGTCTTATGAATCTCCCTCTCTAGTGCTTCCCACAGTCACTTAACTTCTCTAGGCACGCATGGCATGGCAGCTACAGAACTGTCATTCAGCAAAGCTTTCCTTTGCATTATTAAAATTAGATGTGGAGAAAAAATAGCTTTGTGAAAAAGGAAAATGTTTGGGACGTCTTAAAAAGCTTTTTTGCTGTGTATCATATTTTGCTCCAGTTAAGTGGAACCAAATCGTGTGATAAAATTCCAGGAATGTGCAGCAACAGAATGGCTTTGTTGGACCACTTCCAAGGGCTTGACGCCGCATCTCACTTTCAAAGGTCGCCTATGATACAAAAAACCCAGTCCAACAATCAGTGATGGTCTTCCACTGATCTCCCCCTGCGACACAATCCAATAATCCTTCCCAACAAAAGTGAAATGTATCCAGTGCTTTCTTGAGGAAGCTGGGGAATATAACACCAGTATGGGGTGTGAGCCAAGATTTATTTGTAATATACAGGTTTAAATCACAAAATTGGAGACGGTGTTAAAACCCTAACTTACCTTCATAAATAAAAGATACCTCTATTAATAACTCAGTCTCTTGTGTTGGAACAGAAAGATGACATTGGCTGGGTACATCTGCAATGACTCTAAATGGTTTCAAGCTGTATATGCATGGTTATTTTTTTATTGTTTTGCATTTGTGAAAAAACTCAAAGCAAACTGATTACTTATCATAAGTTTTTCTGAGCTTTGATAAGTTGAAACAGAGAAAAAGGGCCAGCCTTGCCACATTTAAAAAAATACTATAAAAAATACAATTGCAATAATTTTTATTTAAAAATTCTTTGTGGCACTAATGTAAATAAATCAGAACTAATTATGTTCTTGTTTTAATTAAACATACAGTTGGTGTTCTTTATGTGCTGACAAGATCTACAATATGCTGAGAAAAGCATACGGTGACATAAATTCTCAAGTTACTGCTAAAAATCGATGCCTACCAGTAATGGTGTAACAGCGCTAGTATGTTTGCATGAGTGTGTTGGCTGAGGTGCTCTTACTGCAGATGGCTGTGCAGGTCCTGGTTGAACTTCACTGCTGGCCTGGCGGAAGGTTATCTTTTTCCTCCTCCTCCTGAGGAAGATGTAGATGCGCACATACACAAGTAGCGTCACCACGAAAGGCAAGTAAAACGACACCACCGACGAGTAGATGACAAAATCCGGGTTTGAAATGGAGCACACTAAGGGGTCATCTGGAATGCATACACACAACACAAATTCCTTCAGGTATCATGTATAACAACAGACACAAAACACATTCAGAGACTCAAAAGCATTTACATTTACAACATTTATCAGACGCTCTTATCCAGAGCAGAAGTGCTTTGTCTATCTAGCGAAAGTATCTTAGCTAGTTACTAACAGGTTAGACTGAAAGCTAGTCCTGAGCTCAGATACTGCTAGAAACAAAAGTCACTGTTGATACCCAGAGAAAAAGAAACAGAGTTGAACACACAACAGTGCAATACAATACAATACATAAAAAAGCTGTTCAAACACAACTCTAGTTTGGGGAAAAAATGCAAGCAAAATAAGGGGCTGATCCCCTGACCATGCTAAAGCAGTTACTGTCAGCTAAAATTAGGTTTATTTTCTTTAGCACGTTAAACATCAAAGCCACGATGTGATAAGCAAAAACGGGTGACAAAGTCAGCTGTGCCTTAACATGAAATCAATATCCACATCTGCACAAATATATAGAACGCACAATTACATTATGTTGTTTCTATGGTACCATAATTATGGTTCCCTTAACCTTGTCACCATCAATCCTTCAGAGTGGATAGACCAGGTGAAAAATATTGGGAACCTTTGGTTTAAAAAAAAAAAGAAGCTTATTTGAATATTATTCCTCCCATTACAAACCTGCATGAGACCAATTAACTGATTACACAAGTTAATTGGCTGGATATAATACTGTTCCACATATTTGAATTGCAAATCTTTATCAGCATATAATTGAACAGTTTTGGTGGTATCAGCCATCCGGAACAACTCTCAGGTTGGTTTGTTTCTTTACTGATGGCCTCTGATCTCATTTTAAGTGATGAAGCAGCGACCTCAGCAGCAAACCTCAGTTCAAGCGAAGTACTATCATCTGTGTAACAGCAACAGGGTAAAGGTTTAACTAAACCTGTCACACTCATCCATTTTTAGCTGATGATTAATTGCCATATAAAAGACTGCAATTAACAATTTAATTGGCACATATCCTACTTCTTGTTTATGTATCTTATTTTTGCCTTGAGGTCCACTTATCGCATTTGTGTAGTTTTATTTACCAAAAGCAATTACATTTTTACATTTTCCAGCCTCTTTTATTCCTGAGATTAAACTGTTGCTTTGCCTTTAAGATACATAAATGTAACTAATCTGTTTTAACTTTAAAGTCAGTGGCTGGAGCTAAACGGCTATCAGCTGAAAAGGTGGATATATGTAAATATACTTTTGTTGACATCAAGGAAACAGAATAGTTTATTTTGCAGAATAGTTTCCTTAACTACACTGTATGGACTGGGGAGTAAGTGGCATATTTGAAACTTATTTTTATTAACAATATTTTCATGTTACATCAAACTCTTTTTATCATAAAACTGGGGTCAATTCAGTTATCCACAATAAGGGCTCTCTAATTGTCTTTTTATGTTCTTTGTGTGCAACTATCAAAGTACAAGTGATCAAATTAGTGGATCACTTATCTTGATTCCTTGCTGTTATTTTTATATTTAATAGCTTCCAACTGACAACAGACACAGCTTGACAAACATTACTCATGGCTGCCTTCTAAAAAGTCTTTCAACAGAACAGTTGTTCTCAGTAAATTACATGTCTTAATAAATGCGTTTTATTATTTACAGGTATTTGGAGCAACCAGACGAATTCACGTTCTGTTACAATATAAATACATCATTGTGAAGGCTAAAAACCGCAGTCAGCTGAAATAATTGCAATAATTATATAATAACCATGACAGGCCCAGGTTTAACACTTATGAAAGAAAAGCCACTCCACCATCAGAAAGATCATAGGTTTAAAAGTCTTACCTGTGGTGTTAAAGCCAAACAGTAAGGGACAGGAGACGGCAAATGCCAGTACCCACACTGTGGCAATCATGACTGACACTCTTTTACGAGAACTGTGCGTTGTGTTATACAGTACAGGCATCACCACGGCTGTGTACCTGCACAGAACAGACAGTCAAAATATAGAAGATACACAAGACCATTCATCTAAATGGAACTTTCAACAGACGTTTCTATGGCTGCTGCAGTTCACGCTTCTTTATTAATAAAATGAAAAATTAGCAGATTTCCCCCAAGGGCACTGAGCAAAAGTGCAAAGAAGTGCAAAGCTGGCATTCAGAGCCCAGCTGTGCTATGCATCATTAGCGGAGAGGAGAAAGTCGAGCCAAAAGAGGCAGTCCCTTTTACTATGGGAGATATCATCAAGATCATCCCTCTCTCCACTTTCTCTATGCAACGTAACAGTAAATCATGGTGTAATCATAAGGATCTTAAAAAAGAGCTCAATCTTGATCATTGTCCTCCAAACATGTTCTTGCTATATAAGATGGGTACCAGTAGTTAGAAAAGATGCAACAGGAACACATAGAAGACTGTACTAAAGCTACTGCTATGGGAATTAGCTATGATTAGATTGCATTAAGGGAGGAAAAATAAGTACAAAGGCTCTGTGTGCTCATCTAAGGCCTATGAGAATTATCACAGACACTGGATGAGTAAACAATTTACAAATCCTCCTCAAACTAAGCTCATTTTTCATGAGATTTTCCTAAATTACACTGGTTCCTGACACAAAGTGAGCCGCTAAAATTATGCAGAAGAAGGATTAGAATTTCAGTATTTAAAGTAGGCCGCATCCCCATCTATGTGACAACTGAGACAGAACTGACAATTTAACAAGGCAAGCACAGGTGCGTTATTTACTTTTTGTGCTTTGCCTACAGGGCATAGTAATGGGGCAGGAAACAGAAATGCTTCAGGGATTTTGTAGATGGATGCTAAAACTTTAAAAGTGTATGTAAAAAGTTTTGAGATGTTTTTTTCTCCTTGTATTTGATTATTTTATTATAACACAGTAATTTCAAGTGACGGATACAGGTAAAGTAGATTCATTTGCTTTAATTTGCTTTTATTTAACTTTCACTGCTTTAATAACATGGCCATGATGAAATGGAGACTGTTCATTAAAATAATATATTTGTCTTATTAACTCAGGATAAGTATTTGCAATAATGAGGAATCCTGTGAGGGAATGTTAATTATGCTGCACCTGATTCAGAACAGAATCATACAATTACAAACTTTACAGTTGTGAGTGCTGTAGAAAGCAAAAGGTAATATCTTCCTCTGCACATTGAGTAAAAAAGAAGAACCAATAAAACAGCTGTAAATAGGCTAATTCTATTAGAACTTACATACTTCTATTTCAGTCTGATGTAAAATATTTTCAAAAATTATTGTCCATTATAGAGGTGTCTACAATGCAAATATAGCCATTTAATTTAACTTACTATCGAAAATTACTAGTGAACTTACATACTGTCTACTGAGTTTTTATATGTAATGTTGATGATGGTAAAATAGTGGTAAATCCAAAAAGACTATTTTGCCTTAGAATGCTATGCATACACCTCTCTGCCAAGACTGGATTTTTAACCCTTTAAACCAGATGGGCTGAATGTAGGCATATACTCTCTTAACTACATAATTTACATAATAATTTCATAGTAGTTACTGAATAATAAGTCTTAATGTTAATAACTAAATAATAAGCCTGCAGACTAAGAGTTTATTATTCAATAACTATATGAATTATTTAGCTACTATAATAAACATATTGCCACTTTTGTAACAAAACGGGGTATTCTCTAAGAAGTAACTAACAGTACCAGAAGTTAATACTATTCTTAACTATATGGTATGTTAATGTAACAGAATTTAACTCCAAGTCACTTTGGAGCATTTTTGGCCCATTCATTATTAAATGTATACTGAAAAGGTGTACAAAACTATTGAAAATTAAAAAGAGTTACAAGGTTTTGACACAACTGTGATGATACATGATTTATGTAATTATGCACTTGAAGAATTGTGGGCCAATATATAGGATCTTCCAGCTTAAGAGGCTCAAAATTTGTTTGACAAAAAACCTTAACTAACTAACCTTAAATGTGGTGGAGCTTTTAGAGGCATTAAACACATCTGATGACAGGTTCCTATCACAACCAGTGTGAACAATTCTGACTTGGCAAGTTTCAGTACAACAGAGAACCACTCTGAATGACATTGTTCACAATATAAAGATAGATAGAAAAATACAGACATTTTGAAAAATCAATAGAATTTCCCTTTAAACACTATCTTTCAGTACACTTTAGTATGTACCTAATTTTCCACATACAATATCTTTTCTAACATCTTCCCTTCCTGCTCATCCTCTACTTACTCTCTATCACAAACACCTCATACAGCTAAATTAAAGCAGGGGCTTGACATAGCCCCCTATGTGAAGGTGTTAATTATGCACCTGTCCTTGACTCACCAGTAATTTATTAATAACAAGGCACCAGCAATAGAGAAAACCCCCACCGACAGCCAATAAGCAGACATGCACACAATCCCTTGTCCGTATAATTAGTTTGGGAAGTGCATAAATGGCTTTTCACTGTGAGCGAGTGTGCTGAGAGTTCAGAACCCCTGAAGCTTTGAAATATTAAGTGATACAAGAATTCTGTGACTAAGAAAATAAATAATGTAGGGTAAACACACATGCACATGGAATGAATGCAAAGTTGATTTTCTAGAAACATGTTTTTCTTTCACAAAAGGTAGGAAAGAAATGGTTTTAGCAGCAGCCCTTTACATTTGGGGAGTCATACCTTCCAATTAAATATTAATAAATGTTTCTGACTGCAGTACCTTGAAATCCTCTGTGGTTAACACTCTAGCAGACCGTGATGCACATAGCAATGCATGCATGTTACCGACTCACTGAGGCAGTGTCACTCAAAATTAGACTCTTTCGCTAAATCAATAGGTAAAACTTCTCAAATATCAATATGCAATGACACTACAATACAGGTAAGCTTTACCTGTCAATGCTGATGGCACACAGGTTGAGGATGCTGGCAGTACACATCATCACATCCAAGGTCACAAAGATGTTGCAGTACAGACGGCTGAAGAGCCAAGCACCACCAACCACCTACACAGGTGAAGACTTGAGAGTGTCACATGCACCCATACATCTTCCTCATAACTGATATAGTGGCTACAGCCATGGAAATGTTTTTGCCAATACAATTTTAAGAAGCTAAAAAAAATCTGATACCTGAAGATAATGACCAGTAAAAAAAATCAATAACATTGGGTAGTATTAATTCATATGGTCAACAACACTAGGCCAGCTGCGTTCACTGGACCGCGAATGGCGGCCTGTCTGTGGCATAGAATATTAAAAAACCTGCATTACAAGCAGGGTGGTCTACCTTCCCTCAATGTCTGGTGGATGCCCATATAACAGACAGACAGACAGACATTTTCTATCACAGTACTACAAATATTGATAATAACAATAGCAATAATAATAATCCATGTTATTCTCATTACATCATTAATATTATTACCATTACTACACTCTTAAAAAGAATTCTTCAAGCATTCCTTAGTAAAGAAAGCGGTTCAATTTAGAACCATGAGTTCTTTAAGTGGAAATGTTTCTTTACTTGGTGAAAATGCTCTAAGAAGCCAATGTTTGTAACAATAGAAGAACCCTTTTTGGTGAACCACTTTCAAAAAAACATTTTCAAAAATTTTACATATGAAATGGTTCTATATAGAACTCATGTTTCATTTTTAAGAATTTACTACTAACAGTAAAAATAAGAGAATTTAAAAAAACTTCAGTAGATTGGACTCAATGCAATAGCAGTGGTCTTCCTAACTGAAAGTGGAAGATATCCCCTATGCTAATGCCATCCCATGTTGGCAAAGGAGACCAAATAAATCTGCTTTCTTGTTAATTTGTCTGATAATTTGGTTTGTTTTGTAATTTTGACATGCTGTATCTACTATTCTAAATTTGCAAATTACCCAATATTAGGAGTGCTAGTAGCATAATACCAGGCTTAATTAGACTCTTAAATGATGTCCACATGCAAATACACTCAGACAAATATCTATAGTTATATACAATTATGTGTAAAATCAAGCAAATATTATTTTTTGTCTTGATAGTTTAAAAATATGAGCAAAGCCAATCATTCTCTATATAGTAGCCTAAATGCTAATATTATAGCTTCTGAGTTAGCTAACATAAACTAGCCATACTCTATAGTGGAAATAGTGAACAACACATCAAAACACTTTCAGTTTACATGCCTAGTGCACTCAGTGGTCATGTACTAGTTTTTCTTACCTAAAAGAGGAGAAAAATTGCTAACCACTACTGCAAGGTAGGAATTTCAATTTTAACTCAGATTAACATGTAGTACTCACTGCTGTTATTAAACATTACTAGAAAGAGTTTTGCTGTTTTTCCAAGACCCATGACTTTTCAATCAATGCGCTTCCCTCTTGCTCTTTCAATATTTATATTTTAGCTCTACATTGAAGCATGACTGCATTTAATTACCTACTACCTACCTACTATGTGTCTCAAGTGGCGCTGGCACATGTGTGTTTAAACAATGGCTGTCAGGGCCAGTTCAATCAGTCAGTGACTTGGTAAGAGACAGCAACTGGTGGTCCAGCAAAGACAGTTTTAGTGTTTTACTGATAGATATTACCTTCACAAATTTGCAAATACTATTCAGTTCTTATTTATCACATTTCTTCAACTCAAACAGCAGAAACTCACTAAGCCTTAAATTATAGAAATATTGTGACTCATGGTTGGAGTTTTTTAGATTTCTAAGCGGTTTTGTTTGTTTTCAAGAATTAGCTCTTATAGTTATTTTACATCTGTTCTTTTCATAAAAACATACAACCCCAATTCCAATGATGCTGGGACGTGGTGTAAAACATAAATAAAAACAGAACATGATGATTTGCAAATCCTTTTCAATCTACACTCAATTGAATCAGAGATGCTAGCTTTTGAACTTTGTGCTGATAACAATCCGGACAGTCCTTTTCCTCTTTGGCCTGGAGGACACAACGTCCATGATTTCCAAAAACAATTTGAAATGTGGACTCGTCAGACCACAGGACACTTTTCCACTTTGCGTCAGTCCATCTCAGATGAGCTCGGGCCCAGAGAAGCCAGCGGCGTTTCTGAGTGTTGTTGATATATGGCTTTCGCTTTGCATGGCAGAGTTTTAACTTGCACTTGTAGATGGAACGACAAAATGTGTTCACTGACAGTGGTTTTCTGAAGTGTTCCTGAGCCCATGTGAGAATATCCGTTACAGAATGATGTTGGTTTTTAATGCAACGCCACCTGAGGGATCGAAGGTCACAGGCATTCAATGTTGGTTTTCTGCCTTGCCGCTTACTTGCAGAGATTTTTCCAGATTCTCTGAATCTTTTGATGATATTATGGACTGTAGATGATGAAATCCCTAAATTCCTTGCAATTGCATGTTGAGAAACGTTGTTCTTAAACTGTTGGACTATTTGCTCACGCAGTTGTTCACAAAGTGGTGAACCTTGCCCCATCCTTGCTTGTGAATGACTGAGCCTTTCAGGGATGCTCCCTTTATACATAATCATGACAGTCACCTGTTTCCAATTAACCTGTTCACCTGTGGAATGTTCCAAACAGGTGTTTTTTGAGCATTCCTCAACTTTCCCAGTCTTTTTTTGCCACTGTCTCAACTTCTTTGGAACATGTTGCCAGCATCAAATTAAAAATGAGTGAATATTTGCAAAAAACAAAGTTTATCCGTTATCCGTTAGATCCGTTATAAGTTAAATATCTTGTCTTTGTAGTGTATTCAATTGAATATAAGTTGAAAAGGATTTGCAAATCATCATATTCTGTTTTTATTGATGTTTTACACAACATCACAACTTCATTGGAATTGGGGTTGTATTCTTGTGTTATGAAATCCACATTCCTAAAGGTTAGGTCTGGTTGTGTACAGTTACATATAGTGGTCAGGCCAGTATATGTATATAAGTATCTTTTTCTCCAGCAGTCAAAAATCTTGCCATCATTGGCAACAAAAGTAAGAAAAAGACATTACTAATTTGTCTTAAGACAGGTCCTATATCCAGCAGTCCTTTGTAAAAGAGAAGCATTGCAAGGTGGACATTCTTTGGCCCACGGCGGTAGAGGGGGACCTAATAAAGCTCTGGCAGAGATTAATTTGCTGTGCATTCTTCGTCGTCAGTGAAGTTATTGAATGTGCCGCCTCTGCACTGGCCTAGCCAACCCATTTCCTATCCCTTACTCCTCTTTCCTAATGGAATAAACTGAAATTTTATTCTTATTCACAAAGAGTGCTATTACTGGATCGGTCTCACTTCAGAGAATCTGATCCTTTTGAAATGTTAAATGAACATGCCTGCTTAAAACATGATTACTCTTTGCTTTTGTGCATCCCAAGGAGTCTGATCCTGACCAGTGTGACAATTTAGGGAGCTAAAGATGGAATTCAGTAGCTGTTCGGAGCATCTGGACCATAACATGGTCTACATCTATTTCTATGTAAACTTACCTATGCTCTACTTAAAAATGCATTTTTTATAGCAACTGCTGCTAAGTTGGACAAGCATTATAGAAGATCGGCAAAAGTCCCAATCAACCTAATGAAATTACAGTGCACAACTCAGTTTTTGTCAAGAATATCCAAATTTAAGAGTGATCACACTATTAGGAATTGAACAGGTATCGATATTTTGTTGAACATTCAAGCTAACTTTAGCATGATGAAAAATTTGGCACCGTCGTTTACCACCTTCCAAGTTTTGATTAGCTACAACAACACTGTCCAGTTCAGTCAAAACTCAACTTTACTGAAGATCAATGGGACTGCAGTCAACTCTAAACAAAGGATGTTATGATATTTCATTAGATTAAGCAAGATTTTTTCCAGCATGTTGTAAAGCTTTTTCTATCTGACAACAGTTGCTGCGAAAGAACGCATTTGTGGGCAGAGCTGACATTTAGTCAAGCATGAGAAATTTTTACTAATACAAAGTCACTGGTTTTTACCAATGCATTTGCTCTCTTTACACTCACCTCCAAATAGACAGCCCATGGCATGACCAGCGAAGCCACCAGCAGGTCAGCCACTGCCAGACTAACCACAAGATAGTTAGTGGTGGTTTGGAGAGACCTCTCTCGAAGCACTGCCAAACACACCAACACATTGCCAAACACAATAGCCAGGATAAGCAGTGAATAGAGCATGGCATAGTAGTTCCTGACCCCATCCTCCACACCCAGAGCCAGGCTGGAGTTTTCCCCTGGACTGAGAGATAGATCTGAATCATTCCACAGCCATTCACTGCTGTGAAACATTTCCATGGGTGGAAGAGACCTGAGAAAAATAGAGACACTATTTAGGACTAAATAAAAAAACATCATATCAGTGATGACATCTATGGATGCACAGTGATATCCAAATCATATCAGTATTGACAAATAGTTGCTTAACAAAACTGGCATCAGACAGGTGTTATATATATTATGTTAAACTGATATTTCATTACATCTTTACTGTATGTCAGAGAAGCAGAATGTGTAGGTGATTCTGGGCTACTGTGCTAAAATGTCTGCATTTTAATCATTTTATTGCATTTGTAAACTTCTAAAAATAATGTACTTTGTTGCAATTTCTACATTTTAGAAATATTTACGCATCAGCATCAGCACACATGTTCATTAAAAATACTGGACATTGACCACCCAAAATTCCCATTTCGGTGCATCCTTAATGACATCCACAGTTTTTTCTGCATACCATCAAATACTATACACAGTAGGGGTGTGTGATAAGCTCAATTTTTGGTGGTGTATAAAAAAATGAAACACCACATGAAATACTCATCAGTGATTTTATCAGGTACATCTACCATACAGGTACACTTTACAGGATTACAATTATGGACTGTACACCATTTGTTACTGCACAATTTATGAGCCCCTCTCTAATTTATGAGTGGAAAGGGACCACCAATTACACACTGTTATGTGGGTGGTGGACCATTCTCACCCACCACACCAATGACACAGATAGTAGTGGTATGGTAGAGGGTGCTATGCAATTACAAGTGTATTAGGCACAGTGTTTTTGCTTGGGTTTTTACATACATCTCAACCCCAAGAGAATAGTTTGCTAACCAAGAACATCTAGAGAATAATGGTGATGTGGTTAGAAACTGACCACTGATAAAGAGCTAGAGGATGACAGACACAAATTGTGTGTGAAAAAAAAGCCATGGTCTCTATCTACACACCTACGAAGTGTACCATCAAGGTAGATGCATCTAATAGAGTGGACAGTAAGTGTGCAGTGTTTAAAACCCCAGCAATGTGGTTACACACAAAATGGATATATATCCACTATATTGCTGAAAATGGATCGCCACCCAGAAAATATCTGGCCAGTGGTGGTCCTACAACAGTACCTTGGGCCGATAAATTGTGGTACTAATGAACTGTGCATCAACAGATGGACTATAGTCAGGAACAGTAAATCTATATGATAGGTGTTTCTGATAAAATGGCTGGAGTCTGAGTATTTTATGTAGGATTTCCATTATTTTGCTGGAGCCTATCCCAGCGGTCATTGGGCAGAAGGCAGGATACACCCTGGACAAGTCACCAGTCCATCTCAGGGCAGACATACACATTCACACACACACTCACACCTAGGGGCAATTTAGCATGTCCAATTGGCCTGACTGCATGTCTTTGGACTGTGGGAAGAAATCCACACAGACACAGGGAGAACATGCAAACTCCACACAGAAAAGATCCTGGTCACCCGGCCAGGGAATTGAACCCAGACCCTTCTTGCTGTGAGGCGACAGCACTACCCACCATGCCACCACATAGTGTAACCTAACTTATAAAAATAACAATAAAATGCTAGAAATTTACAACTGTCTCACAAATATATCACACCTCACTGTCCTCCAAGTGTGAGTTCACTCACACTACACTTATAAAAAGTATTTGAGTTTTTTTAATGACACACACTATAAGGCAGCCAATCAGAACAGAATTCATGTACATGTATCGGTCTTAAAGGCACAGTAGCAAATACAAATACTAAGGGATAAAGAGAAGTTGTAAAATGATCAACTTCTCTTTAATTATGACTGGTTTCGGTACATAAAAAAGCAAATAAAAAGAAGGATGTGGCCCCTTAACACATAACAATCAGAACTCTTTTTAAATCTTGTTCAGAATCAGAAATCAAACTTGAATGTGTTTCACTGTATCCTTAGCATACAGTACACTACTATACTATAAATAGATTATAGGCTATGTATCGTTATACACTACTTTATATGTGGATGGCAGGATGGCAACACGATCTAGTGAGCCACACGTAGAGAGGAACAGAACAGTATATTCAGGGAATTCATTGATTTTAGCTTGGACTGTGTGTGTGTGTCTTTGTGTGTGTGTGTGTGTGTGCGTGAGAGAGAGAGAGAGAGAGAGAGAGAGAGAGAGAGAGAGAGAGAGAGAGAGAGAGAGATCCTAAGCTCCTTAAGTATTTTTTTCTTGATCGCAGAGCCCAGCAGGTGAGCTTTGCCATTTTGTTTGCTCCCTAAAGGCTCTTGATGTGCCAGAAGTCCATGTGTGCTCCAGCTTAGGAGGAGCAGCAAGGCTTCCGCACAAATCTTAAAGTCGTGACTGTGTGCGTTCATAGCCATACGCCTTGTGTCAGTACATAACTGCGTTAATGTAAAGCGGGTTTAATTTCACCTGGAGGAACAACACTGGTACTGGTTTAGGCCAGCCTTCATTAGACCTCTATTTGGAAGCTGCCATTTCAATTAACCCTGAGGCAACACGGGAAGGAGCAGACAATAGTTTTCTCATTTGTTTCTTCAAAAGGGTGGGAATAAAACAACAACAAAGATATACTCAGGAGAAATTTTACATCAACACAGAATATTAGTGCCATTCTGGAAGAGGAGAGATGATCCTCAATCCCTGTTATAAGGAAAGCTGTAATAAAGCCAAAACATAATATGAAGTTTCACAAATTCATCACAAAAGCGAACGTGCTAACGACGGCTGCTCTGCGTTTAAGTTAAAAATACAAAACAGAACTCAAAATGGACCAAACCGTAGATTCCAGTGTGATAATGTCATGTAAAATATGTTTCATTAGCTAACCTACCTGTTAAGCTTCTCCAGCGTTGAAGTGAAAGCGTCGACATGCATTTGGAGATGAAAGTTACCAGGACAGTGAATCTGCTTCTCCCATTTTTCCCTATGGAAACGTAGCGTTACACAGCTTTTCTCAAACTCACTAATAAAGCCACATAGCACTACAGGTACATCCTCACACCGGGTTTCTGTCGAATTACTCCACTAAAACCAGCATTCCTGCTAGTTTTACGAGTCTTGCGTCGAGCTGGTCATGTACGAGAAAAACACATCTTTCTTCCTTCGGTTTACGAGAGGCTTTTTTTCCCGCCCGAATAAATCAAACGTTAGCCTTCAGTGTTCAGCCGCTGCTGTTAAAGCCACATTACTGTCTTTCACTGAGGTCTGTATCACTGTTCTCACTTCCACATCCACAACAAAGTACACATATTTTTTTTTGTCAAGTAAATTTCCAATATCCATAAGAAAGAGTCTTTTTTTCGAAGAAAGGATATTATTTTTCCCCACGCGCACCAGTCAGTTTTAACGTCCGTTAGTTTAGAAAAAAGTAGCGACGTTCGACTCGTGAACGATTCCTTTCACATGAACCGGTTCTTTTCAATGCGGCTGCCCAACTGATTCACGAACCAACTCCCAACTGAATCAAAATATTTGTAGCCTCCTCACAGCGCGTCTGTGCTCGAGGACAAATAAAGAAATATTTTTTTCTGTACACATTAGCTGTCTTACCTCGACTAAATGAATCTAATGTCATAGCAATGCAGGATATCGTGGACACCTGACGCACCAAACCAATGTACACAGAGAAAAATGGGAATGAAGTTTACTTGGCCAATCTTCCTTTACATTGTATATGGAGGACATTTAAACGGCCAAGGTGAAAATAAAGTTGAACTGACAAACGACTGTGGAAAATTAAATCGGGTGTTTAATTAACTGAAAATGGCCGTTCAAAAGAATCGATTCGGTACACTGAATCGAACTTCCAATGTGTTAGAAAGAGCAGCGCATTACGCGGAGGATCCAGCAGAACGTGCAAGAGAACTCCACATCATTGTGGGGAGCCAATGCTCCCAGGATAATAAATCAAGGTCCATTTGACATGGCTCAGAATGTTTTATTATCTTTTATTAGGTGAAAGTCCCCCCATAAGGCCATTTACAATATTTCTATGGTTTTATGTACCAAAAACATTATTTATTTAACCTTAGTTTATTGTATATGGACATGTAAATGATCTATATTCCATTATGGCTCCCGTTTGTTCTGCCTCATTCAAAAAACAGCTTGAAACACTCCTTATAACTTCAGCACGAATGGGCAGGGCTCAGCTGTTGTGGGCTAAGGCTGGTTTGGTGATATCATAAAGCAGGCTGTTTTGGCAGCTTAATTTTTATATATGAACTGTATAAACTTTGTATATATGTTATATATGTTATATATATATATGTATATATATATACATGAGGAGTGGGCCCACTTCCAACAGAGGCCACTATTTTGGACCACCATGGTTCTACAGTTGCCCAGAATGGACAAACCAAGCCCTGGTTCCAGAGACTACCTTTTGCTTTTTTGTAGAGGTACCTTGAATTTGGTGGCGCTACAGTACTGGGTGGAAGACAGTGTAAGAAGAAGAATCAGCAGTTACTGCCGGCACTGGCTAAAACTTTTTATGTGGTGTGAAAAGTTTGAAAGCCCAAATTTTGACAAATGGAGGATCATAGCACAAGATTATAGCAGAAGTAAGGAAGGGTGAATCCTCGTCGTCAAAGAAGCAAAATAAAATCAGGACAAGCAACAGGAAAAAGCACAACGTTTTCAGGAGTGATGCTGAAGTTGCTTGTTTTATGCTGGACAGTTCATTTCAATTAGCAATCACCTGATGGCCGCTGAAATGTCTACTAAACATTTGGAAAGAGAGGGGTATTCAGTTTGTTTCAGTCTGCAGTCTCACCAGTAGATGCCACCAAATATTACACATTGCACCTTTAACACTGTTGTTTTTGTCATGACTGGTGACAATTCTGGCCCGCTAAAGTTCTCTAGACTAGAACGATTTACAGTTTACCACCCAGAATGACTTTGTTTACATCTTAACATTGAGAATTTTGAAAAATCACTGGAAAGATTTTTTTAAAACGAAAGATTCATTGAATTAAGTGCAGTTTTCATTTGACTCAAAATGTAATTGATCAGCCAATGAATTGTTTGGTGTCTTTAGTTTACTTTTTCATTTTTGCACTGGAGCTCATGGTCATTATGTCATTGTCATTAGATTGGCTTCCTAACTTCAGCGCAAAACTAAAAAAGCAATCCGCAGACACCCGAACTTGTCTCGGCTTATCAACTGTGCTTTGGGCAAAGGACTGTAGATGTGTAAACTGTAAATGTGACATTTAGTTTAACAGTTTTGATTTTACAGCTGAAGAAAAGTCAGACCCCTGAACCTTGAAAATGATGGACTCCCAGTCTATTCCCAAAGCACAGCTCGACTACTGCTATGCTGTTTGTTATTGCCTTTTCCACTTCAGCAAGAGTTTGCTGAGAAGATTGCTGAGATAGTCACCTTGAGCTCAGTATCAGCCTGAGAAATGTGCCGGCCTTGGGCTGCACATCAGCCTGACAGCTATTTACAGAAGTAAGGATGACCACATCTATCCCCTCTTCAGTTTAATTAGTTTCTCAAAACCTGTGGCCATGAACCTGTTCCGGAGACGTAGCCAAGGGCTGGCCAGCGTGGCCGATGCCATCCCGGAATGAAACATGGCCAACCTTCTGGACGGAAAGTAAGACAGTCAGCCATCATTAATGAAGCATCAATAATGCTTTATGATGACAATTGGCCATTAGCATAGCTACAAATCAATATAAGGCCCAACCTCATTTTACCTCTCGCCCCTACCACTTAGCCCTTGCCCCTTCGTTTTGTGCTTACACACAGAGGTAGGTTGTCCTGATTTTTGTTTAGACACACACACTTTTTATAGTTGAATAAATGCATGTGTTGAATGTTACCTTATACAGTGCTGTCTCAGTAGACTCATGTATAACCTGTAGAGAATGCAACCTTCCTTCTATGGCCTGTCTATATGACGTTGTGTCCTGGTCATGTGTCTAAATGACTTGTTTCAATGACACTGTTTCATCGTAAATGACAAAAAATGTGTTGCATCCAGAGGTGGATGAAATACATAGATCATGTACTTGAGTTAAAGTAGAGATACCCAAGGTAAAATATTACTCCAGTAAAAGTAGAAGTCCTTACTCTAGACCTCAACTTGAGTAAAAGTGCAAAAGTATTTGCCTTCAAATGTACTTAAGTATCGAATGTAAAAGTACTAAAAGATTAATTATGACTCTACTGTCCTGTTATCATTTTTATAACAAGACTCGCTTCATGAACTCATTTTAGGTGAAAATCCTCCAGTGTCTCTCTACGTCATTAATTAGTGACGCTGACGTCTATTAAAATGATCATAAGCACAAAACACTGAAGGTAAACAGTTTCCATCAGGGAGAACCGAGTGGCTCTGAAATCACTTTTTACACACAAGCAAAGTTTCAGTTTAAGATTACTTTGTAAATTAGTTACAAGTTGAATAAAAACTGGCTTTAAACTCAGGATCACAAATAAGTTTTCCTTTACTGTGTTGATCTGTAGGTTCATAAACATAAACTAACCCAAACTAATTTACTATAAAATGAAAGTGTTTGAATGAATTCAGAAGAAAAGAAACAGGCCAGTCACGACTGCATATGTGTACATATTTCTATATCGTGGTCTATTTACACAAAGGTAGGTTGGTTCCATCATGTAGGTCGACGTATGTGCTCCCAAATTTTTACGCTGCTGCACTGATGTTGAACCGTGTGCTGCACTGGGTTGGTATGACCAACAGGTCAAAACAAGCTCAGAACAAAGTGACCGCTGTGCCCTGATTGCTGTTCTTGCTTTGTGCTTATTTTGTTTTGACATGTTACGTTTTTATACACACAAAAACCAAAAGGAACGGCAGATTTCTCAAAATGTAGTGGAGGAAAAAGTCAGATATTTGACTTGAAATGTAGTGGAGGGAAAGTAAAAAGTCGCCCGAAATGGAAAAACTTAAGTAAAGTACAGATACAGAAAAAAACTACTTAAGTACAGTAACTAATTACATTTACTTAGTTACTGTCCACCACTGGTTGCATCAGCACAGTCATGTCTTTCAGTCAACATCTGGCAATATTGTATTGATGCAACATTTTATTCGTGTGGAAAATGTGGTTATATTTCATTATGTAGAGAGACAAACCTGTGCTATTTCATTTTTTTATTCTTAGCAGTGTGCCACCCCGATTAAAATGTATTGGTCTAATCTGGCCACACAATTCTAAAAGCTCTGCCTATTTACTTGTCTGTGTCTGTAACAGCTCTGCGAGGCCCTTTAGAAGGAAATGGTGTCATTGTGCTGCCCCCATCTGGCCGTAACATGCACTGCAGCAGCCAAACCTGCTTGTCCAACTAAATTGTATGTCATAAAAAAGTAATAAATAAATTATTAACATGAAAGTACTTTTACAAATAAAGTTGAAGTGCAAAGTTCACCTCTTTATTTATTGCTCACCTATTTATTATTAATGAACACATTGATAAAAAGCAACACTGAATTTATTTGATTCCAATGTGTACAGCATTTCCACGTGATTTAAAAATATTGCATCAAGAAAGTTTTGCTGGTTTTCGTGAACATTACTGACTTGTCAGTGAGTGGTTTTCTAAACAATTATTTTGTATTTTTACAATGTATATGAAGGTGTAACGTCATCTTTGTAGCATGGTTTTGCAAGCAAGGTTTTTTTTTTTTTTTTTATTGCTTCTCCTTCTCAGCCCATTCACTGTATCCACCTGCATAGTGACAAGCCCTGGAAGAAAGAGAATCAAAAGCTTTCGTTTAGTACCGCATGCTTTTCAAATGTAAGCTAAGATCAGAGTGGAGCTTGCAGTGTGTATAAATGATTTGCAGCTTGCCTGCTGAATCCCAATCGCAAGGCAATCTCGAGAGCAGTTAAACTCCTGCGGCCTGTTTGGCAGTGGAAAACGATATTCTCGTCTTCCTTCTTGGGGACTTTCACCTGAAAACGTCTTTCAAAAGCCTTTGGGGGGAGTTGCAGAGACTCCTCAAGCTGCTTCACTGTTAAAGGCAGATAAATACCCACATGAGAGAAACATCAAATGTCTGTGCTGTACAACGTATTTAAAACAAGGGCTGTCACAAGTGAATATGTAAATAATCAAATATAATATACTGAATCTTTTGAGAAGTCAATGAATATTTCAGGGCCCATAATGTGGAAATCCAACATGTGACACTATATATATGTAAACTACTCTCCAAAAGACTCTCTAAAAGACTCTCCAAGGATCACAGCTGGGGTGTTGCAGACATTATTTCGGTCTTGGGGTCAGAACGTGTCCCAAACTACATTCAAACACCACCCACATGACCACAGTCTTTTGGGAGGGTTGCCAGAAGACAGAACGAGAACCAACAAACTCAAGGGGCCTACGGTTTGCTAGGTGTTAATGGGACTTTCAGTGGGACCATGTTCTATGGTCAGATGGGTTAAAACAGAACTTTTTTGAAACAGTAGAAAATGACCTCATCCCCACTGTGAAGTATGGTGGTGGATCTATGATACTGTGGGGCTGTTTTACTTCCAAAGGCCCTGGACAATTTATCCAGATACATAGTATCACAGACTCCATCAAGTACCAGCAGATAAATAAAATTACAACCTGTTTAGCTCAGCCAAGTGGCTTAAACTGGGCCATAATTTGGATCTTCCAGCAGGGCAATGTTCCAAAGTGCACCTCAAATCAAAAATGGATAACTGACCACATAATCAAGGTTTTGCCTGGTCATCCCAATCTGTAGATGTTCTGTGTTATCGCAGATCCTTTGCCATGTGTTCTCTAATCTCTTTAAGCATTGCATGAGAAGACTTAGACCTGCTATCTTTGCAAAGGGAGGCTGAACAAAATATTCAGTGAAGGGGAGCCAACAAATGCGGCACACACTTTTGAGGAAAAAAATATTTCGTAATAAGATTGCAGATTTCTTTTCATCATTGTACTTATAAATAAATGCTAGACGTTTGTTAATATTTTAAATGACAGAACAAAAAGAATAAAGCAATAAATAATGTTTTTGCAGCCTGTTTTACCAGGGGTGCCAGTATTTGTGGAGGGCACTGTATCTGCAGATTTGGCGTATAGCACTTTAGCTCACCCCATTCACACTAAAGCCCAAATGGCTTTTTGAATGTGGGTGGCCAATAAGAACAGAGCTCATTTACATACATCAAACTTACTAGCACAGCCTGTTTAACTGTAAGGGATAAAGAAAGGTTGACAGTAGCCATAAAAATGAGTTGTGATCTATATTAAAGAATAGAATATGGGCCCTTTTAATAAAGATCAAGCAATTAAATTGGATTCAGAAGAACAGTAACAAGCCATGCGAGGGCTTAAAATGAATCAAGAACAATATGTCCCAGTAAATTATAAGTAATTGGGTAATTAAGTAATTGTGACAGCCCTTTTTAAGTGACTGATCCCTCACATGGTATATTGACGGCAGTAGGAATGTGGCCTGCTTGGAATTCTTCTGGATTTCGGACGTCGAACAACTGGATATTGCGGCTGGCCAGCATCGCCTTAAGCTGTTCTAGTGTCACCACCGAATCTGAAATCATGAATCCATGGTTTATAAATTAGTCATAGCGTAAGACTTTTTCCTCAAACTTGGCTTTTAAACCTGTTCCAGAAAGAAAGACTAGAAGGATAAAAGGATAAAAGGTGAGTGTCACACATGACCTGACGACATCAACTGATTTGCACAACAATCATTATGCTGTGATCAGCACATAGTAAGAGCTCTAAGCCAACCACAACAGAATGAGAAAAAAAACCGTGCACCAAAGAAGAACAGCAGATTTTCGTTTCAGAAATTGGATGAGGTGAATATGTTTAGAAGTTCAGAGACATGTTACGTATTATGATAAGGAACAAGCCCTAGTGAAGATGCCCTATGACCCTCACAGTCAGAGAGAGAGATTTCATAAAGAACTTAAAAATACTCAAAAGCCGTGAGAGCTTCTAGTATTCATTTTTGAGCGTGTATCAAACAGTCTCTACATATGAAAAAATCATTTTAAATGCCAATCAGAGGAACAGAACACATTTTAATTCACATTGATCATGTCTAGCATATTTATGGAGATTTTTCTTTTTTCTTTACCACGTTTAGCTGGATCCTCACTGCACTTGACAGCTGATGTCCTGAGTCCACGGCCAGATGTGACTCCCCCATAGTAGTAAATGGATGAAAATGGTTTAATGGCAGAGCTAATGCGCCACAAAGCTGAAAAGACTGTCATTTCTCTGGGGTCCCTCAGAAAAGCCATGCAGAAAGCTGAGACCTGGCTGTTTTATAGTGCAGTGTCAGTGATGCCCCCTGGTGACCGTGCGCCTTAAAATCAGCCTCAACTATAACATTTTCAAAATGTATTTTATTAAAACAGTACCTTGAAAGAATTAAATGTACAAACCTATATTGAACCTATTCAAATGAATTCATACATAAATAACAAAGTAAAAATAAAGTCATTGAATGTGAATGTCACTGAATAAATAAAGTAAAATAAAAAGTTAAATAAGTTGATAATAATAATAATAATAAATGATGATAATAATACTACTAATAATAGACTACAATTAGGATGTCATGACTCTGGATTTGTGATTATGAAATTTGCCCACTAAGGTTAAAAGTTGCATAACTTAATTAATTCAACTTGAATTAACATCATAGTAACCATACAGTTACATATTTATGTCAACGCTAACTGAAGACACAGCCAAGTGAGCAAAAGATGAGTACACAGTCTCACTTTTGACAAGTTGCTTTTGACGTTTTTGAGTGATGAGATGCTGTGACAAATTCACAAAGTCAGATTAATTTAAGTATCCATTATCCCTTTTCACAGCGCTGTGTTCTGTTAAAAAGAGTCATTTTAATTCAAGGGAAGATTCCAAAGGTTTTCAAAACTTCTTCATTCAATCAATAAGATATCAAGAGTGGTTTGTTTTGAAATGCTCCATTCTAGAGAAACTTACCAAGTCTGAACTAGGCACAGTGGTGGTGATAGGAACCAGACTTCAAAGAGGAATTTGGAATTTGAAGAGTTGTTCTACATTTCTGCATAGTTAAATTGTTAAAGATGCCAACAAAGTAATTCAGAGCAGTTTGATGTGAAATCAGAATTGTGGCGGTGATAGGAACCAGGCATCTGGAGTGTTTAATGTCTCTAAAAGCTCTGTCACAGAAAGTTATTACATGAATTGGTTGTGAACATGCTGCCTAAGGTAGAGCCAATGATGACTCGACTTTTAGTCTTAGCTCAGGTTTAATCTGGGTCTATGACACTGAACCTAAGAATTTTGATTTGTACAACCCCAATTCCAATGAAGTTGGGACGTTATGTCAAACATAAATAAAAACAGAATACGATGATTTGCTAGTCCTTTTCAACCTATATTCCATTGAATACACTACAAAGACAAGATATTTAATGTTCAAACGGATAAACTTTATTGTTTTTTTGCAAATACTCACTCATTATGAATTTGATGCCGCTTTGTGATGCACTGATTTAGGATTTTAGGAAGCTGAACATTATTTTCAGTAAGTGACTGTATTAGAAGACTAGCTTACTCAGTGAAGACGGCCCACAAAGCTAACCTTGCAAATGAATATGGGGTATATAGTTAAAAACATAGGTGGGTTGATAAAACAGCTTGAGAAGTAGTATAAAGGTAGCAGGTAAAAAAGCATAAGTACTAAGTTCCAGCAAAGCTTCTTGGTCATCCAGCACATCTCATCATAGATGCTGGAAGGTACAAAGAACAAACAAACTTGTTAACCTCTATTTTTCTCATAAGATTCTCCATTAAGCAGCCCAGAACTGAATAAAATGAAAAAGAAACAGGAGTAACTACAATGAAAATTAGCAGAAAGTGAAAAAAGTAGATTGCTTTCCTTACAAATACAGTACTATGCAAAGATTTAACAGACTACAGAAATGTCTGTGTAATGTTGATAGTTGTACAACAAAGTGGTAAATATATGTTATATAAGGATGACATATTGTTTGAAAAAAGTGCATAATATTAGGTTTGGAGAGAGACAGTTTTACTTTATGAATATAAACCTTTCCTAATAAAAGAAACTGCTCTATGATTTACAATTTTCTCAAACTCACCACATCTAAAATAAAACATCAGACATATCAATCCATGTGATACTCCCAACAATTTTCTCAGTAAAAGTGTTGCATATCTATCCAAATCATTATTGTGTAAATAAATTGATAAAAACAATTGAACAATTGTTTCTTTCTCTAATCCACAAAGACTACAGGTATAATCTAAATCTAAATTAAATCCCAAACCATGTTTCACTGGATAAATTTAACACAATACCTTAAATGACACCAAAAAATATTACCAAAACTGTCAAACATATAGCAGTCTATTAAACAAGAGTAAAATGGTAAAATATTGATAACATACATTTGGGGATTCCGTCATATACAACTGCTTATTGTTGTGGCTTTACTGGTGTCTGAAAATATTCAAGGAATTTACCATATGATAACAACTGGCCCTTTGTATTAAACAGTTCTCCCACCAGAAGAACCCCTAAAATCCGAGAGTGACACAACAGCGATTTTTTCAAATAATTAATCTCTATTATTTCTAAAAACAAAATTATAATTATAATAAATGTATATTTTTATATGGGGGTCATTAAACGCGCATGCGCAGATGTAATTCAGTCCTCCGCAGTCACACATGCGCAGTAGCGCAATACCGGTCAGACGCTCCGGATCAGCGGCCCGAAACGACGACGGAGTAAACGGAGTCAGCTGTTAAACAGGTTAGTCTCACAAGAATTAGACATTTTTGGTAACAATCATTTATTTATACCACGATATCGACCGATATTGATCAGACATCTCTGAAAATCCCTCCGTAGACGACCGGAGAAAGACACCGGCTAGGCGGCTCCGTTCCGCGGGCTGTGGCGCATGCGCACACCGGGGCCGCGGGGCTTTATTCTCGAAAAAGCAAAGACGAGTCCGAGAGACCTGGAAACATTTCTTTAGCTTTATTTCGTAATTTCTACAGTTTGATTAAAATATATTGTGTGGTTCTTCGTAGTGGTGGTAGTGGCAGTAAGGTGATCGGGCTTTAGATTCATGCACGTCTGATTTCTGTGCTGGGCAAATTCCACATTGACGAGATTGTCAACGCTGGTTAGTCAGTTAGCGGTAGTTAGGTCATCTAAGATTTTAAGATCCCTGATAAACTTTCATTTCTTATAGATTTAACATCACAACTGCTTTATTCAGTCGTCCTGCTGAACCCCTCCAGTTTAACGTTAAGCATTTCCAGACATCATACATCGTTAATTACACGAAGCTGAACACAGCTTAGTTGAATTTTCTCGTTCCACCTTAAGTTAAATGGTGCTGCAGTTACTGGCGCCAGAATGTCACTGCTGCACCATTTAAGGTGGAACGGGAAACTTCGACTAGGAAGCCAGTTTAGGTTTAGGTTAACTACCTTTTTTGGCCAAATTGCGTTATGTTGTGTCCGTTGAATATTTCCTTCTTTTTGCAACTTCTGGTTATTTTGTTCCTCACCCTATTTGCCTGTTTTGCGTTATGTTGTCGTCGTTGTTTGTATCGTTAAATAATTACTCGGACCTTAAAAAGGGGTCTGTCAGGGCGCTGTGCTAGCCTGGAACGCTAGGCTAAGCTAATTTAACTAGCTCGCCAGCCTCTTTTTACCCGGTTAGCGAGCTGACTTAGTGCTTACATCTTTAGCTAGCTGTTTATACTTTGTTGTGGTTTTATCCTTATCATGTCACACAACCTAACATGTAACCCGAAGCACTACACACATCCGTAATACCCCTCTGAGATGATCATATCTGCCCCGTAGACGTCACCGATTTGTGTGTGTGGTGCAGATTAGCGTCGGCTAGGCTAAGCTATGTTTTAGCGATGGCTGTTTATTTAGTTGGGCTGGCGGTGACTGTTAACCTTGGTGCTGAAGTTAGCCGGCGAGTTTAGTAGAAATGCTTGCAGCCAGTGTCATTACTGGGTTCACATGTAAGCTAGTGTCGAGGTATCTGTCAGCCCTTTGCTCGAGTCTTTATTCATTTCTCCGTTCGATCTAAAACTTCTGGATTTGAGAAATATTTAGTAATATCTAGTCTATAATATCTAGTTAGCTAGATGTATCTAGAGTAATGGCTCTTGTTACTAACTAGCTGTAACTTGAACTAGTCAGAAGGATGTTTTTCCACTATACGGCACAAATAGGAATGCGCCGATGAAGAATTTCTATTGTCGCTTCCAATTTCTTACTACTTCACTTTTGGCTTTCTTACCTGACTTAATCCATGGTTTACACTATGTAGGATGAATGAATGTACGTAACACTCTAGCGCGTTTCTACTAATCAACTTTATAATATAGCTTAATAACGGTATTTTCTCTTTAACAAGCCAAACTGGCATTTAAAATAACAGCAAAATAAATCAGTTGTCTGTTTAGATAACAGGAATCAAATACCTTGTTAAATTAAAGGTAACAAGAGTCTGGCTTAGCACAATGATGCTATTACATGTTGGTCCAGCATGAATGCACTTATGTTACTCTCTTTAAAACTGCAACACAGATCAGCCATAATAAAAATAATACACTGGCTGATTGATCTGTTGATTCCCATCTTGGCTGATTCCCATAGCCGCAAATCTAGTTTTGCAGCATGCAGAGGAGAAACTTTGCGCTGAGTGATTTTGGTCTGTTTTTATTACTCAGTATTATTATGGTATTGCGTGAGGGTGTGAAATGATAAATCTCTGTTCTTCAGTAAAAGAAACAGCACTTTGATGGAACCATGGCTTACGAAGCATGGTAGGGGTTCATTTTGGTGAAAAAATAAATCTAGAAAGCTATGAAGACTTTTTAAAATCATGATGTTAAGCAAGAATTCCAGTTTTTTTGCCCATAATTTATTGCACTGTTTAAGTGTCATTCAGAGTGTTTAGACATGAAATGGTCGTTCTAAAGAAACTTATCGAGTCGAATCAACAGTGGAGGTGATAGAAACCAGATGTATTAAGGTCTTTAAAAGCTTCCTTGCAACGTTATTACATAGAGTGGGTATGAATACTTTGTCTGACGACTGATAGTTTTCTGATAGAATTTTCAGCCCAGAACATCAGAACATATTTTAAAGTACATTCATAGTGGAGTGGTCAGTATAAGGTGTTGTAAGACAAAACAGTACTACAAATGTTTATTTTCAGATGTGTCCCTACTGTACCATCATAAACATTACATATAAACCTCAGAAGACAGATTTAGGTTCAGTAGCAATTTTGAATTTCCTCCCACAGTCCAAAGACATGCAGTCAGGCCAATTGGACATGTTACATTGCCCCTAGGTGTGAGTGTGTGAGTGACGGTCTGTCTGTTTGCCCTGTGACAGACAGACCCCCCCCCCCCACTATCACCACCACTCTAAAGAGATGGCAGCTAGAAAGCACCATTTCACATCAAACCACTCTGTTAACTTATGTTAGTAAGACAGTGCCATCATAACATTTTGGTTGGAAGAATTAAACTGTTTTGGCCCATTTCCTTTTCCAGTACCATTGCCATGATGTACTATTAGTTTCCTGAACATGGATTAAGGCTTGTTTTGGACCAAAGTTAGAGGTAATTCAGTACTGGAAATCCCTTGTAGGTTTAGGATTGCTGTCAGTCTGGGAATCCAGCTGCAGCTGATTTGATTGTTTGCACACGGGCAGGATCTTGAACGCTACAGTGTTCTTAAGAAACTCAAAGCTGGGGCAATAAGACAAGTTTAGAAAGTGGTTGAAAGCTTGATCACAGTGAAAGATATTTGTTTGCTCCACTGTTTATGTTCATAAATCTGTCCAGATACTTTTTTCCACCATCTTGTGCCAATCACGTGTTAAGAAGCTTCTGGAGCGTGAGAAGCAGAAAACAAAAACCCGCATTACTTTGCTGGCTGTTTGTTTGGCAGTCTCCCCTGCTAAATTGTTTTGTTTATCAGTTTTTGTTTTTTGCAAAAAAGTGGAACCGCTCTATAGGATTTTATTCTTGATCTGTGGATTAGGTGTACGTACCCACAAGAGATGGCAAAAATGAGGAGTGGGGTGGGTGGATGGAGCACAGCACACCGCTGTTGATTTACTTATGCATATTTTTTCCAATATTCCGTTTGGGACAAGACTATATAAGGTTTTCACATACAGGACTATATAAGGTTGTTTTCACATACAGGACTATATAAGGTTGTTTTCACATACAGGACTATATAAGGTTGTTTTCACCTACCTGTTGGATACATTTTTTGGAGCTGTCAGAGGCCTGACTTCACTGAAAAGTGTGTATGAAGTGCAATGGAATATCGTTCTGCCTAAGAGACTGGTGTTAGATCCTTGACTAAGTAGGAAACGTATGCTTGACATTGTTGTTTTCTTGGTGAAAACCGTGTTTAATTCTTCAAACGAATTGCGTGGAATTGAATGTAAACATCCTAATCTTTTTGACATGAGGCAGAACAAGCTTCTTCTTCTTTCGGCTGCTCCCTTTAGGGGTCGCCACAGCGGATCATCTGCCTCCATCTTGCCCTATCCACTGCCTCCTCTACTTTTACACCAACCATCTCCATGTCCACCTTCACTACATCCATAAACCTTCTCTGAGGTCTACCTCTTCTTCTTCTACCCGGCAGCTCCATCTCCAACATTCTTTGCCCAATATATCCACTATTCCTCCTCAACACATGTCCAAACCATCTCAACCTGGCCTCTCTGGCTTTATCTCCAAACTGCTCCACCTTCACTGTCCCTCTGATCTGCTCATTTCTAATCTTGTCCATCCATGAGGCACAACAAGCTATTAGCAATTATGACACATTAGTAAAAGGTTATAAAAGTTGTTATATCTGATGAATATTCAACGCAAGGAAGTGGATAGTTTAATGCTGGCTGATGGAGAGCACAAAGGAAAATCAGTAAAGGTCAAAATCTGAAGTTTAACAGTATAAATGAATGTGAATTCACTATTAGGCAAACAGCAGGTCACTGTTGCCCTTTAGACTATTCTTATGAATGGTTTAAAATGAGTTTATTACT
The DNA here is from genome assembly GCF_015220715.1 of Pygocentrus nattereri. Lineage (NCBI taxonomy): Eukaryota > Metazoa > Chordata > Actinopteri > Characiformes > Serrasalmidae > Pygocentrus > Pygocentrus nattereri. Next base: position 23,453,655 of record NC_051234.1, on the reverse strand, counting down.
ACTTAGATAGTAAACACTTTATAAAATGATTGATAATCATAACACATACATAAACAGGGCTGTCGTTTGCCTAATAGTGAACTCACATTCATTTATACTGCTAAAGTTCCTATTTTGAAGTTTACTGATCTTACTCCCTTAGTCAACATTAAACTGTTGGCTTCTTCACATATTCATATTTATCAGATATAAAGAGCTCACCTTTTCATAAATGTGTTACAACTATCCAAGTATTAACCATTAATAAACTCATTTTAACCCATTCATGAATGCTTCATAAGGTTAGTCTTATTCTAAAGTGGTGCCACAACATCAAATTAACTGTATTTTTGACATTGATCAGGAAAGTAGGTGTTCACTTTTTTGCAGTTGATTTTTTTTATTGTTAATACATTTATTTCATGTGAGGACCCTCTTCCACATATCATCTTGTTTTGTTTTTGGTTTTGATTACAGTAGTAGTTGTACATGATGTTCTTTCTTCCCTGTAGGCTACACCATGAGTCAGGGAAAGGACAATGCGCGACTCAGAAGCTATAAAAATAAATCCCTCAACACAGATGAGATGAGGAGAAGGAGGGAGGAGGAAGGTCTGCAGCTACGCAAACAGAAGAAAGATGAACAGGTAAGATGATTAGAGGGCAGTCTGACTGGCCCTTCAGTTTTCTTACCTGCTTTGTAATTTCAGTTACTCCGGGTTGTGGCATTCACTCGGCTCTGGTAAAGCTCAGAATCAGTTTATTTTGGTGGTGGGAGTTGCCAACGTTGCTCATGTCTGTGCTGGGGGATTTTCTAAACCATCTGGACTATGTAATTAAGTTTAATTTGTAAGCCACAACATGGTTCTGTGATAATGAGAAAAGAAATTAGTAGTAATGTCATCTAGGTAGGGATGGATATATTTTTTAGGATTTAATCAAATTCAAATCCTAATTATGTGCCATTGATATCCGTCTATGAAACTGTAAGTTTTAGGCAATTATACTATAACTAAATATAGACTATAACATCAGAAAACGGACAAAAACAGCTTCAGGTCTCAAGAAGAACGCTCAGCTCATGTACAATTGGACATCAGGCAAAACAGCCTCAGACTAAGCTAAGAAAAAAATGACCTCAAACAGACAAGTTGGTGTAATTTTCACAATCTTATTCTTTCTTACCAGTTTAAAAAATACAGTTAATTGCCAAACTAAACATGACAATATGTTACAACCTCCGCTTTACTGATTTGAGCTGTTGTTATAAAGAGTGTATAAGCTCTGAGGAAGTACAAAAAAAGCTAAAGCTTTAATTACAATTCTACATCTCTTTCAGTATTTATCTATTTATTTTGATTTGTCATTGCTGTACGATTTTAAGTTAACACTCATAATTTCTTCTATTACTGTTAAGCTTTATCACCTCTCAATAAATGTCACGATTGGTCCCTGTCCTGTCCATGTGCTCATGTAGTGTTTACTTCCCAGTTCTGTCCATGTGCTCATGTAGTGTTTACTTCCCAGTCCTGTCCATGTGCTCATGTAGTGTTTACTTCCCAGTCCTGTCCATGTGCTTCTTTGTTTTATTTTTTTTATTCCGGCCCCTTGTTTTGTGACTCCGCCTCTGATTGTTCCCACCTGTGTTTCCACCTGTCCCTCGTTAACCCTTGTTTTTAAGCCCTGTGTATTCCTGATTTTCTTTTGGTCTTTGTTTGATGTATGCTTGTTTGTATGTTTGATGTAAGGTTTGTGTTCAAACTGTTTTGTTTATTTCTGGCCTGTTTGGAGTTCTGTGTTCATTTTTGTCATGTCTGTACCTCCTGCTCTCCGTATTGGCTCTCTGATCATGGGCTGCTCTGACCCTGATTTTGGATTTGCACTTAATCTTGCTTGTCTCTGCACATCCGCCTCATCATCGCTTCACGTTACAGTAAAGCACTTTGAGCTGCCACCAATAATAAAAGTGCTCTACAAATAAAGTAAATATTATCATGATTTACTCTTATTGGTTTTCTGCCAAATCTTTAAAATATATTCATAGTTGAACAGTTAATAGATAGGCCAATAATAGATAGTCCGTTTCTGTTGGACAGTACTCTGGTTTTAATTAATTTATAAACAGTTCCTGTTCAGAGGCGTTTACTGCTTGACTTCCCTAGATTAAGGATTAGGTCACAGTCACCTGAAGCTTTGTGCGTTTTTGTGATGTTACAGCTGTTTAAACGGAGGAATGTGGCTACAGTGGAGGAAGACTCCACACTGGAGGATGACGGCATGTCGGACAGTGGCTACCTGGAATCCCAGGCCAATAACATGGACCAAATCACGGTAAGAGTTTAACTCTGCAGTGAAATTGCCTCTGCCTCTCCTAAGGCTACCTGATTGTCCTTCTCTCTGACTGTTTATTAGTTAATCTGCTTGGGAGTCTGTTGATCTATCGAAGTTTAATAATTAATTAAATTATTATTTTTGTTATTAGGGAGGTGTTATCTCTGAGGACATGACCCAGATGATCTTCTCTAGTTCTCCAGAACAGCAGCTTATGGGGACACAACGCTTCAGAAAGCTTTTGTCAAAAGGTTAGAGCACATACACATTCCCTTAAAAAGGGAATTCCACCAATTGTTCTAAATTTCTGCACAGTTTAGTGGTTAAGATGTAAACAAAGACATCATGGATGGTTATCTGTGAAATTGTTTATTGAAGAGAAATTTACTTCCATCTTTCCAGTAGTAATGATATGGACCAGTGAACCCTTGCATATCTTCTTGCAGCAGTATTATTTTGAGCAAAAGAATAATTTTTTGTTGAATTACATGAATGTCTTGATTTTTCCAAGTATTAACAGAAACACTCATCTGGAAGTGTGACTGGTCAGGATGCTCACAGGACCTAGTAGAAATATTGTAATTTGTTAAATGGCTCATTTAGTACTGCAATTACAAGTTTCAGTATAGCTAATTCCAGTGTCACATTGTTGATTAACTAACGATATATTGTGGGATGTGTTGTGTATATCTGCTAATATAATTGATGTCTGACTTTCTATTAGAGCCTAACCCACCTATTGATGAAGTCATTGCCACACCTGGTGTGGTGGAACGCTTTGTGGAGTTCCTGAAGAGGAGGGAGAATTGTACACTACAGGTGAGTACACATACAGGAAAGGCAGACGGATATTAAACTCACCACATGCTAAATGGCCTGGATCCTCCTGTGAAGTCTTAGACTTGTAGAAGCCATGAGTCAGTTACTCATCCAGGATGGAACGCTCTCAGGAGAAGCTCATGCTTTAGGAATGTATCTGTGTTACAAGTCTTTCCAGTGTCTTCATCTTTCTGGCTCTTAAGTGCATCAGTGAGAGGCCGAGTGCTGTATAGTGATGAGTACTCTGTCTCCACAGTTTGAAGCAGCGTGGGTTTTGACAAACATTGCCTCCGGCACGTCCCACCAGACGCGTGTGGTCATTCAAGCTGGCGCTGTGCCCATATTCATAGAAATGCTCAACTCAGACTTTGAAGACGTCCAGGAACAGGTATTTTTAACCTACAAAACGCAGGCGTAAATACATAGTTCACAATGAATGTTGTTAAATTGTATATCGCTGCTGTCTGGACAAAACCACGTATCTCCATTTTTGTCATTTTTCAGTTTTTGACATAATTCGAGAATGCCTGTGGTGCTATATATTGTGCATAAATTTAATGATGAAAGGACCAACAGACATTACCCAAATTTGCTTGGATAAAAGTCTGGTGCCATAGACTTACATTAAAAGTAGAGTATGTTTTTGCCTTCTCCTATAAAGTTATCCTTTTGGAGATACGAGGTTTTGATCCGACAACAGCGATGTGCACATGCATGATGACGTTTGACACCAACAATAAAGTTGTCCAGACACAGGGAAAATATTTCTAATGATTGGCTGGTTAAAAAGCCATGTCACTTGAACGGGAAAGTACACAAGAAGGAAAATTTGTTTCTGGTTGCATCACTTTACACCTCACATTGAGGACGATACGTTCCCCCCACAAACAACCTCAAATTAGGACTGCGCCTGAGTTTTGCTCCACCCCCATGAAAAAAATAGCAAGGCAGCAGTCTGTGACCACAGCTTTATATCGATTATATGGTGCAAAATTAAAAGGGGCCCACTCTGAAAAAGATGAAGAACCCCTGCTCAATTATAATTCATTGCTTCATTAAAACAAGTTTTAGTTTATACAAAAGTTACTGTAGTTCGCTGTGTTATCTTGTTTGCAGGCTTCTTCACATATTGTGAGGTATGGGCAATGGCGTTCCATAACTGAGTTTGTCTTCAGTCCACGCCTTAAATGTCAAGACTCGGTCAAAAAAACAAGAAAAACAAAGTTAAAGTACAATAGTACTGATTTTTCCATGGGTTTTTAATAATATATTAGCACTAAGCTAATGCTAATGCCTGTTAACATTTCTGTCCTTTCTAGATTAAACAAGTACATTTGAAGTAATTCTTTGAGACATTTAACTGACATTCACAGATTTGACCTTGTTTATAGCGGTTTCACAGTGAATCATTTACAGTGAAGAGTTGATGCTGCTGAGTAATGTAGTGCACTTAGAGATAGTCCACATAAACTGTGCCTGATGTCTGTCTATGTAATCATATTCATCATTTTCTCCTTTGTTTTGCTGCAGGCTGTATGGGCATTAGGCAACATTGCAGGTGACAGCACGGAGTGCAGAGACTATGTGCTGGATTGCAATATCCTACCCTCCCTTATACAGTAAGTTGTTATTATGTTATTATACTCGTGTCTTTATATACATATATAGCTGCTGATGCTGTTTCCTATTTCTAAGAATTAATTACCCATTGGTTAAGTTACGACTCAGATTTGCACTTTTGTATCTAGAACTTTCAGAAGGACTAGAGTCGTGTTTGCACAATTGGCCCTACCCATTATAAATCAAAACTTGATTGGTTGGTACAACTGTCATATTCTTATTTTGTTGGTAGTTCATCTGACATGTATGGCTTTCTGCCCAGCTACTAATAGATGATGTATATCAAGCATGGTTGTTCTGTTTTACAGGCTACTGGCCAAACAGAACCGTTTGACTATGATGAGGAACGCAGTGTGGGCTCTGTCTAACCTGTGCAGAGGGAAGAACCCACCTCCAGACTTCTCCAAGGTGAGAGACACCATTATCACTTACCGTCATTAACAAATCACATCTGGATTTCCGTCTGTAATTGAGTGCAATGGTTTTGAAGTGTTTGCATGTAATAATTCTTTCCTGCCACATCTCAGTTTTACAGAAAAGAAGTCTATAATGAAACGATCTTCATAACATCATTACGAGTGGGTGGGGCTAAACTGTTGTAGGCTAGGTAGTTGGGTCTATGGAAATGTGTTTTGTGACATCACACGATTCAATACAGTGAATTTAAAACAGGATGTTTTTGCAGTTTCATATTATTTCAAAAGAGTGAGGATTTTTCTTGATATGGGCCCTTAAAGTTGCCTATGAACATCCTAGATCCGATTTGTGACTCGCATTGCTAGCTAGCCACCTTGTACATGCTGATATTGAAAATAATTCTTTGGAACCACCCTGTGAAAGCTTCATATTTTAGCTCATTTTAGTCTGATAATTTTAGTCATTTTAGTCCTGTCCAGATACATAATTCCGAGGTTTTCCAGGCACATGTTGCCTCACATTGGAAACAAAGGTTTTTGACAGTTGCTTCTCAGCATATTTAGCACGTATGTCCATGTAACGGACCAACAGAAACCAGACATGTGCGGATAAAACCAATAATATTGGATTTATTATCACAGGAAGTAAACGTAGTCGAGTAACAAGCGTGGGTCAAAACCAGAAGGCAAAGCAGGATCACAATAGTGATCATAACACAAGGTGAAGTAAACAAAAGGGCAGGGCTGAAGACAAAAGTTGAAAGGCAGGCAATAAGGTCCGAAACACACAGGTCAAAAGTCCAAGGCAAAAGGGATAAGCAAAAAACGGAGAAAACAGGCAAAAGGTCAAAAAACATCAAACACAATCAGAAAACCGCTCAGTACGTTCTCAGGGAAGCAATACCTCGCACTGACTAAGTCTAAAGCCCGGGCTTATTAGCTATCTAAAAATATGTGCTAAACATACACAGGTGAGTGTCTTCAGTAATCAGGGGACTGTGAGCATTGATAGGTCCGCACCTGATTGTCAGAAGTCATGTGATTCCCGTTAGTATTGTGGGCATTGTAGTCATTATCAGAGTCCAAGTCAGAAGGAGGCTGAGAAGTCACCTGGCCTCCCGAAGGAGTCTGGGTAATGTAGTATGTTTCCGTCTGAGAGTTCATGCAAGGCGTGAAAGTCCACATCAATCACTTCCTTAATCAGAAAATAATGGATGCTTTGGAAAAAGGAAAGCTCCATCCTTTCAATTATAATACAATTCAATTACACCAACTGTCCACTTCATTAAGTACACCTTCTTTTTTTACCTACACTCTTTGGCCTCTTTTATCAGGTCCACTTACCACATAGAAGCACTTTGTAGTTTTACAGTTACAGACTGTAGTTTCTCTGCATACATTGTTAGCCCTTTTCACCTTGTTCTTCCATGTTTAAGACCCCCACAGGACCACGACATAGCAGGTATTATTTGGGTGGTGGATCATTCTCAGCACTGCAGTGACACTGATGTGGTGGTGGCGTGTTGGTGTGTGTTGCGCTGATCTGATTGGATGAGACAGCAGTGCTGCTGGAGTTTTTAAACAAAGTGTCCACTCAGTGTCTGCATTTTTAAACACACTTACCTTGTTGGTCCACCTTGTAGATGTAAAGTCAGAGACAGTAGCTCATCTGTTGCTGCATGGTTTGTGTTGGTCAGCCTCTAGTCCTTTATCAGTGGTCACAGGACGCTGTTGGCTGGTTATTTTTGGTTGGTGGACTATTCTCAGTCCAGCAGTGACACTGAGTCTGATCCACTTGTACCAGCGCAATGCACCACCACCACCTCAGTGTCGCTGCAGTGCTGAAAATGATCCACCGCCCAACTAATACCTGATCTGTGGTGGTCCTGTGAGGGTCCCAACCGTTGAAGAACAAGGTAAAACGGGGCTAATAAAGCATGCAGGAAAACAGATGGACTACAATCTGTATTTGTAGGACTACAAACTCACAAGCATGGCATGTGGAGCTGATAAGATGGACCAATTCCAAAGTGTAGATACAAGGAGGTGTATCCAGTGAAGTGGCCGGCTGGGGTATAATACAGCTATTAAGCATCACTTTGCATTTATGTGTGCACAATATCCTCAGCTGGTTCCTCAGTTGTTTAAACACCAAATTGTGAATGGAACATGATCGTATGTTCATGTGTTAACAAAACATGCTTTGAAAATACAACCCAATAGAAACTCACTCATGTGGTGGTGATTATATTTCCATCTGGTGTTTTGTCACTGAGGAAATGTATAACAAATGTAATTACAGACATTCCCATCATAATCAGTGTATCTAGTATGAACGTGCCATATTGTGGTAGCTTTAAGTGGAGCATCTTAATTCAGATCTAATTTCAGAGCAGCTTCCCTTTACCATGTAGATTTAGCTTTAGTAAACACTTTTTCATTGAAGTAGAATGTACAGTAGGTGTGGGGTTGTAATCTTGTAAATGTTTACTTAACAAAGCTTTTCTGGTAGACTCTAGGTTAAGTGAAATGTATGTGTTTGTCCTCTGTGCTTGTAGGTGTCACCGTGCCTCAGCGTCCTGTCCTGGCTGCTCTTTGTGAACGACACAGACATTCTGGCTGATGCATGCTGGGCGCTGTCCTACCTGTCTGATGGCCCCAATGACAAGATCCAAGCTGTAATTGACTCAGGAGTGTGCCGCAGACTGGTGGAGCTGCTCCTGTAAGATGTTTCACATTGCATAAATACAGTAATAATTAATTTTATTTATATAGCAGGTAGGAGTGTGAGAGAAAATTTGTTTGATCACTTATAGAGATTACTGTCAGTTGCAGCCACACCTCCAAAGTTTAGTCTTAGCTAGTTGCACTTTCTCTTTCTCACAATCCAAGTAATCCCAAACACATTCAATTATGTTGAGATCTGGACTCCGTGGTGGTTAGTCTTTCACTAACGATTTCATGACAGCTGCACGTCCTTTCAGACCCATAATGTTGAGTGTTCTTTTCCCAGTGCTGTATAATGAAATACTTGAAAACATCAGTGATCAGGAATGGTCTTCATTCAGGCACATACGTTTTTTGAAACAAGACTGTATAATCTGTAGTAATTGGTGATCAACAGGTTCGGTTATACTTTCCTTTTTTTTCTTCCAGGCACTCAGATTACAAGGTAGTATCTCCTGCTCTTCGAGCTGTGGGGAATATTGTTACAGGAGATGATCTCCAGACACAGGTAATAAAAGTACAGTGACACTTTTAAGTGCTGTGTGGTTTATTTGGACTTTTAGCCATCAATTCAGCATTTCAGTACCGTTTAGCTTTCACTGTCAAAATGAGATTCTCCATTTTAAATCAGTCTCTATTAAAAGACTAGGCTTAATCTCACTTCTGTAAACTGGCTCTGTGGGTCTCAAAGTCATGACTGATTGCCTTTTGTCTGAGCAGGTGATCCTGAACTGCTCCGCCCTGCAGAGTCTCCTTCACCTGCTAAGTAGCCCAAAGGAGTCCATTAAGAAAGAAGCCTGTTGGACCATCTCTAATATTACTGCTGGCAATCGGGCACAGATACAGGTAAATCTGTTCCTGCTTTTGTGGACACTTGAGTTGTTGACTGTGTGTTGTCTAAGATAGTTTTTGCCCACTTCTTTTCTTTCGCTCTCTCTAGATGGTGATAGATGCAGGTTTGCTCCCTCCTCTCATCAGTATTCTTCAAGTGGCCGAGTTTCGTACAAGGAAGGAGGCAGCATGGGCCATCACTAATGCCACTTCTGGAGGCTCTGCTGAGCAGATCAGGTCAGAAAGAGAAAATATACTGGACCCCAGTGATTTTTATTTAATTTTTTGTAAGGTAGTTATTTCTTGATATTCAACAACCAGAGAAAAATAGCAGTTTTTATCATCCTTGAGCAACAAGTCATATGTGAAAGGTGATAGGTATGTTTAGTTCCCTCAGTCCAAGAGCTAGTTAAAAAGGAAGCCAATTGATGAAATTGGATTAAGCTAAGAGCACCTGTTGAAGACTTTCAGGAGGGTGCTGCATTGTAGTTTTCAAGGACGAGTTCAAATGAGGAACATTTTAGAGATTAAGGATGGTGATCATTAAAGCTGGTGCTAGAAAAATGTATCTGTGATTAGCAGTTCAGTTTCTGTTTATCATTCATAGCCAATTTTGAAGTGCCTGTTAAAAAAATTACAGGCTTTCTTTTCATTTGAGGTTGCTGATAGCCTAGTAGTAAGAGAGATGAGGCAGCAGTCAGAAGGCTGGGGGGTTCAAATCTCATGATTGGCTGAGTAATCCTGACACTTAACCCCCACTGCTCTGCTGGAAACACTCTGCTGCCCCACAGACATAAGGGTGCCTAAAAACTAGACATCGCAAGGATGGAACGCATACACATGCAGATCTTATCCATCTAGAAGGTGTCTGCACAATTGAAGTGTCTGCCTTTAGTATGTAGGCACCCTAAATCTCCCTTGTAAGTGGATCAATAAAGTATAACTTTACATAAATATTGCAGAAATGTATTCTGACAGAAATATTTGCAAGTCTTTTCATTGACAAGTAAAGTACAGTAATGCCCAAAAGGACATTGCCCATTTATTTAATTTCTACTCTGTATTTAGTGTGTCCACTCTTTGGTACAGCTTCTGTTCTTTTCAGGACACCTGTTTAGAGTGTTTTCAAAATCTGGAGGGATTTGGTTCCGTCTTTTTTCCGGCATTTTCTGGTTCTCATAATCCAAGTAATCCCAGACACATTCAGTGATACTGAGGTCTGTACTCTGGGGTGGACAATCCATTGTTCTTAGAACACTCCTAGCACAGTTGTTATGGGTCCCATTTTTCTGTATCTTTTAATATTTTTGAAATGCTTGTTTTTCCCTTGACTTTCTAATTATCTTATATGTAACCTCTTCAGAAACATCTCCTAAACATTGTTGTGCTTCTAAAAACTTAATGTTTTAACTGCATGTTAAATAAGTGAATGGTGGTCTATGTCATATTTAGTGTAGTCTATGTCCCATACAGATGTCAGAAGGTAAGTAAATACTGAAATGCAGGAGTGCTCCATCCTGGACATGTTGGTCAAATTGCAGATGTGCCAGTAGTTTTAGCATGTGGGGTAAACAAAAAATGGCAAAGTTTGTGATTTAGTAATTATAGTGTCACAATTGCTCACTTCTGTCTCTTACAAATAGACACCTAGTGGAGCTGGGGTGCATCAAGCCTCTCTGTGACCTTCTGACTCTGATGGACTCCAAGATCGTGCAGGTGGCTCTGAATGGCTTGGAGAATATTCTCAGACTGGGAGAGCTGGAAGCTAAGAGAGGAGGAGGAATTAACCCCTACTGTGCACTCATTGAGGAGGCATATGGTAAGAGAGCCCTGCCAGCTGTCTCTGTATGTCTGCTCAGCACTTGCACTGGATTGCTTGTTCATTGCAAAAAGCTTGCTGCTATCCATGCTAATGTCCAAGCCAAATTTATATTATTTCCTTCATGCCTCTAATGTACTTTAGAGGGCAGCACTGAGTAGTCTTTGTTTATTTGTTTATTTATTCTAATGTTTAAGCATGTATGCTGGCAAAATGAGTGTTTTTAGCTTATATTACTTAGTAAACATACCTAACAAGTAAGGTGGCTAATCAGATGATTTGGCCATGTTAGGCTTGAATTTTAATAGTTGCAAACAATTAACAAGAAAGTGCTAATTATTTATATGACAATTAATCATAAGGTAAAATTTCTTAATGACAACAGCCGTAGTCAGAAGTCACACAAGTCGCTAAAATAAACATTTTTGGTTGAATTGTGACCTCATTGTTGTATTATGTTGTCTATACTCAAGTCATTTTTTGCTGCCCTTCTTCAGGTCTGGACAAGTTGGAGTTCCTGCAAGGCCATGAGAACCAGGAGATCTATCAGAAAGCCTTTGACCTGATCGAGCGCTACTTCAGCCCTGAGGATGAAGACCCAGCGTTGGCACCTGCAGTGGACCTGCAGCAGCAACAGTTCCTCTTCCAGCAGTGTGAGGCACCCATGGAGGGCTTCCAGCTCTAACCTCCCCCGTTCCTCCCGCTCCACACAGCCCATGCAAGAAGGAGAGATGTCCCCAGTTCCATCTGAGAGAATGATTAATAACGATCATGATTATTGAGAGTATGACTTCGCAAGAGCCTGTGTTGCTGGTTGATCCCCCCCTCTTCCCTCTGCCTGCTGTCACTGGTCCTATTCTGAAGAACCAGATCTTGACAGCCTGAACAAAAACATGACCATCAGATCCAACTGTACCTAGCAGAATGCAGTCGCCTCCCTGATAATTACTCCCATTGCCCATACTGTCTTGCATTAATCCACCACTGAACGCAAAAAGAAACCTAAGGAATTTCCCATAAACACCTAAACCCGTCCAGTACAAGCAAGCATCAGAGAAGCCCTGTAAGACTAAACCAGGAAAACTCCGCAACCAGCTACGAGCTTGGAATAAACTTACGGCAATACTGACTTTTGAGACGGGTGGCCTGTACATGATCCTTTTTTTCATCTGTAAGAAAACACTGGACTGACCGTCTGACTGTGTGCAGCGCGTCCTACAGGCGCTCCCAAAAAAGAGGCATGATGTGGGCAGTGTGCCCTGAAGACTGAGAGAATAAAGACTTCTACTGAAGGCGACACACTTTTACTTACTTGTTAGACTAGGACAGCTTATAAAAAGACAGCTCTTGTTGACACAACAGAGGGGTCCAGACTGTTTTGTGACTGACTGTGCCACTTTGGCGAAACCCTTTTGCATTCAATCTCATGCATTCCTACAATGACTGAAAACTGGCTGTCCAGGCTCCAGCTCGCTTTTCATTTATGATGACGCATTTGCACCTTTTAAGAATTCTGGGAGTTGGAGTCCTACATGCGCACTGAGACTGTTGGACAAAGACAGACTTTTTTTTCCTTTCTTTGATTTTTTTTTCTTTCTTGAGCCTGTGCATCAGACCCTTTGGGACTTGTAAGAGGACAATTCCATATGATTATCAATATTCATCATCATCAGCACTTTATGTTCAGGACAGAAAGCCTTGGTTTAAATCATAACCATCTTCCTTTCCATGCAGTACTTGGCCCACATTTGCTCTCCGACTCCTCAGGAATTGAGGGAAGAATGGTGTGCATATGGTGCGAGCCTAAATCACAGAACGTTCTTTACAGAACTAAACACACTAAATATATTTTGAGTGCAATCTCATTGCCTCGCCCTGGCTGAAAAAGAGACTTTGCCCGTTTTGAAGCTTCCTCCACCAGTCAGACTCTATGGACATTTAATGAGCTGAAGGCTTGGCTTCCCTATGTGTTTGACACACAAATTTTAATATGACTGTCTGATCATGATTCTCATGTTCAGATGACCCCACATTATATGGTCTAACTAGAAGGAATGTGAGGAAAAAAACATATAAAGTAAAAAGCTGCATTCCTTTTAGCACATTTCTTAAGTTTTATTATTTTTGGGGTAGTATCCGTCAGTACCGAAGGTGCCATAATTATTCCTAATTGTGAAATTAAGATAAAAAAGACAAGACAATAATAAGAAAATGAATCCAAATTAAACTTGAAACATAGTCGTGATTTTGTTAGCTCAGAAGCTAAACGATTGTTTACTAATTTTTTTTTGTCAGAATCTCCCAGAGAGATGACCAGCTCTTCATGTTCAATACTGCTGTTGTATTGAGATTGTGTAACTGTTCTCTGTTAAGCCATTTGCATAAATGCTGTTTCATGAAGTCTCATGCTCTTTTTCCATTTTTGCCCATTTTGATAGTCTGATTTCAGTTTTAATGTCCAGAAAGTGTGACTTGTTTGTCACTTGCTGTCAGTATGTAGACTTAAAATTGTATATAACAGGGTTCTCAAGTTCAGTCTTGGATCCTTGTTTATTTTTACATATTACTTTACATTTTCAATCTGCACTCAACATTCATACCAGTGGCTAATTATCAAAGCATTTCAAGTACCTGGGTAATGTTGTCAAGAGCACCTCTGAAAGAACCATGCACAATGGTACACCTCCACCTGGCAACAGATTAATTTGTCTTGGCTCTCAAAGTGAGCTGTGATGATAACCTACAACATTCTGAATTCTGAAATATTCAAAATACATAACATTCACCTTTTATATTCCGAGCCCTTTTAAAAATGTATGACTACTGATGAGCTGGATCTGGATAGGTAGCACTTTCACTGGGTAAAGCGCTCAAGCACTGGCCTCACTGACTTGTCAGTTAGTTCCTTTTAAGGATATTCTGCGGCCTGAGAAAGTATTTTGTTAGCACAACTGAACTTGCAAGAATTTTTATACAACTCTAAATTTCAGGAACAAACTGCCCAAAAAGCTTTGGAACGTGGTTTACTCAGATTATATTCTTTGACATAGTTGGAAATCCTGTACCCTTGTATGAATTTGTTTGTGACATGCACTTAGTTCATGTCCAAGACATTATGATTTCTTTACAGTGATGATAGGAACCAGAGGACACCACACCTACAACCCCAATTCCAATGAAGTTGGGACGTTGTGTAAAACATAAATAAAAACAGAATATGATGATTTGCAAATCCTTTTCAACCTATATTCATCTGAATACACTACAAAGACAAGATATTTAATGTTCAAACGGATAAACTTTATAGTTTTTTGCAAATATTCGCTCATTTAGAATTTGATGCCTTTCTACACTTGTGGTGCCTGAATGTAAAGGCTGCACCATTTAAGAAGCTCACTTCATAGAGTGAAAAGGCATAAGGATGTTTCTGCTTTACAGGTGGGCAACATTAACTTATTTTTCCTGTTTCACAGAACTAGTACGTCAGTACTGTTTTGTCCCGTTTGCTAATGTTTGTGATAACAACTTCTTAGGTTCATGTTCTAACCCACAACCCAGCTAACATCAGCCACATTATTTGCTATGTGGCTGGCCGCTTTAACGCGATGTCGTGGAATTGGTCCGTACCTTTGCGAAGGGTTTATGGGCACAGACACCTAAAAGGTTTCTAGCCTAGTGTCGTTCACCTTGGCAATGCCATTACACAATTACACAAAAAGAGCACTCAAAACGAGTTAAATATCAACTCATTTTTCAGAATCGTATTAGGCAGTGTATTCATAACCCTGTCATTTAATAACATAGTCATGTAGCTTTTAAAGGCATTAAGCTATTCAGACATCTGGTTCTGTTTACCACCACTAAACAATTCTGAATCAGGAATTTAATATAAACACAGCAATTCACTGCAAACCAATTTGAATTACTTTGTTTCAACCATTAAATTATAAAGAAAAATTCCTCTTTAATGCTTTTTTGTAGTCATGGCCTATTAAATCTTGCTGTCTGATGCCATATTCTTCCATTCTCGTGCTCAAGGTTATATATTTCTGAGCAACAAGGTGAAGTTAAGGTTTCTTTAGTGAAGAAAATGGTTCTATTTAAAAAACAATTACACTCAAAGAACCATTTGCATGATTAAAAATTAAATAAATAAAAAATTATTTACATTGATGGAACATGTGCTGTAGATGGTTCTACGTAGAACCTTTTCAAAAAGGGTTCTATATAGAACCAAAGGGTTTCCGCTATTGTTACGATGTTAAGCTTGTGACAATAGAAGAACCCTTTATGGTGCCCATTCACCAACAATCTAAAGAACAATGCAAATAACCCTTTAATAATGCAAAGGGTTCTCTGAGTGTCTGTGTTCTTAACAGAACCATTTTCTTTACTAAAGAACTCTTTAAGAAGCATCTTTTTTTAAGAGTGTAATGAAAGCTACGTTAAGGCAACTGTTTCAAAGAGATCGGTCTGTTCTGCAGTCACTGTGAAGGATTCAAATGCTCCTTATTAAAACAACGGAGCGAAAGAATTGGCTGCAACAGCAGGTAATATCTCTTCAGCTAAAAGTTTCAGCCTACAAAAAGGAGACCAATCAGCTATAGGACGATTCATTTAATACATTTAAAAAGTCAAACATTTCTGTATATAAACAAAGTCTCACAAAGGAAAAGCCTCTATCTCTAGCAGCTGCTCCACGCTCACGATGAACAGCTCAGAAGAGGAACATTTCAATAGTAGCAGAGACCCACGTGAGGCCAGCAACACTCAATAGCACACTGTATATACTATAATGTGTGCACTAAAGTGACTTTTTCAATGAAAATTTTTTAGGAGTCCCAGGGGAGGCTGGTGCTCTAACTGTCAGACAAAGGACCCTCACTGCGGTTTCTCGTCGAGAGCGGCCTCAGCCCGCGCACGCTGTGCCTCCTCTCTCCACTGGGCTTTTTTCTCCATGTTCCTAGTGGTCAGGCTATCATTGCGGCTTGCGGCCTGCAGGGACAAAAAAATATTTTTAAGCAAAATAACAAACAATTTCACTTTTTAAACATATTCTAATTAGGAATGTCTCAATTTAAGCTATGATTGAGCTTGAGCCAAATCCACAAATACTTTAATGCATCTGTGTCAGTTATATTACACAAGTTAAAATTTCCAAATATCTGTATAATTAAATATTTAAGACGTAAACAATGTCTTCATCTCAACCACTTTAATGTAAATGTAAAATTTTGAAAAATAGGTGGTATTCCCCTTTAAGCCCCAATTTCTCTCCTTTCTCAAGGTTATTTTACCCCATTAACACAACTGTTACAGAGTTGCATAAACAGACATTACCGAAGTGCAGCAGTGAAGCACATTTTTCCAAAGGTAACAAATAGTTTACGTGTCTGCAGTGTGGAACCATTTTAAAATGGAAATTATAACTAGTCCAAAAGCCACTTAAAATATCTGCAGTGCCAGTGTGTCAGCTGCAGAGCCCTGAATTAGAAGCATGTCAAGTACACAAACATCTCCTGTGATGTAAAAACACTAGGACATCCCTAGTTTTAATGCCTCTATCCAAGATTGGCAATAATCAGTTACATCTTTTCCGAGGATGACCATCCAAAGGCAGGCGATGAGGGTCAAGGCTATCATGACGTAACAGGCCTTAACACGGACTTTATTCCTGGCTGCGTCGATCATCTCAAATCTGGGGGGGACACAGAAATGATTGGACCTAATGAACAGCATACACAAACCTGCTTTCAAGATGCCAGACTCAACAACTGTTAATTAATCAGTAGCCAATGAACTGAAATCACTAGAGCAACTGAGCGGTTTAATCCAGTAAGATGTGGTTGAAGTGGCTAAATCTCTAGAGAGCATAACACCATTGGTGACAAGGAGTGTACTATACAGTAGTTGCATGTTTTTCTAGTTAGGACTGATATCTGTGTACAGTCTTGTTTATTGTTGCTGTTGAAATCATCTCTGAAGAAACTTTCAGCACCACTTAAGAAATAGTACCTTTAACCTTTAATGTATATACTATTTATCATGGTCAATTCCTCATGAATGGCATATAAAATATTTATAAGGTTTCGATATGATACAGTTAGTAGCAGACCATGACCATTGTGGTCCAAACTATCAAAACGTGGTTTAAAAAAATTAAGAAAAATCCACATACATGATGATGCTCATTTCTGCTAGTACCCCTATGAGATTTCTAGTATCCAAGTGCTAAGTTAACTATGGTGAACATAGTTTATAATATTTTAGGGCTGTTCTTGACAAAAACTGACATTTCAAACTTTGTGTGGTTTATATGACGTTCGTTAAGAGATATTTGCATATATTTTACCTTGTATGTTGCAGACTAACACTAGTATTCACAGTCATTGACACACCTTGGATTTCCAGAAGGTCTACACTGATGTTTTTTCCTCACAAAGTTGGTCCTAACCATTCTTCAAATTATGTTAGTGGTTAATCTGACACATGGCCTTTTGTCCTCCTGAAGTCCTAACCAATGGGAGAGCTCATTTGGCTGTATCTCCCTACATACTACAGAGAAAAAACAACTGATTTAATAATTTTCTAATTTTTCAAGATTTTAACCTGTTTCCAGCCAGAGTTTACATACAACAAGAATGATAATTCTGTTAACTAGCACAACAAAAAACAAGTTTCAACAAACATCTGGACTCCTTATATCGATGTGTAAGGAAGGTCCTGCATCCCATCATTAGCAATGCATGTAGATTTGTATATGTGCCACATCTGGTTTGTATTAAATCATCAGAAACATGATGTTCTTTGATGTCACTGCAGATATCAGCAATTACACCAATTAACTGTACAGCCATGGAGACGAGGCCTTGTTTGAACTTCAGAACAGAAGCTCTGTGTGCTTGGCCCGTGAGCAGACGCCACATAACGTAACTTCATAAACTCACGGTATAGACCAATGAGAATAAGAGTGGCACGGTGTGAGGTCTTTGAGATCATCCAGCCTGTAAACAGGAAGAAGCCACTTACGACACTTGCTCTGGGATCTGTTCTTTGGTTTTGAAGCGTCCAGACCAGACAAGAATCCTCTTGTCCATCTCTGATGGCCGGTAGCCTGGCAGTTTGAACCCAGATCGCTGTGCTATTAGTGAAATCAAGGGAAATGAGGAAGACAGCGTCAGTGATGATGTAAATGATTCTCGAGCTTTAGCTCAAGACTTAGCATCCCCCAAAAGATAATATTTTGCTTCACATGCTCTTTCCATCGGAAGATTATTTGGGTGTAACCCCACTTCCATAAGCCCATATCCTTAGGGACAAAACAAGCTGTGTTTATACACACAGATTCTTATGGAGCAGCCTCGTTTACTTTACTGCAGTACTACCACACATATGACCATGCACAGTCCTAATGTATAAATGCAGAAGTAGACAGATATAAAAATCTGCACTGGTCAGATTGAACGAATCATGTGGCCACAACTGTATATCTGTGGCCAGAATAATAGAAACATGTTTCTCATACATACACTGTACTTGCAATTAACAAACACGCTTCAGTAAATTAGTTAGGTGTTGCTTTGAAAAGGAAATATTTATTAATGACTTTACATCCATAAGAACATTGCTGTTGTGGTGACTTTGGTGGTCTTCCCTGCCGAGGAAAATTGCCTTTACCCTGGGATAAATCAAAGTAACATTACTGATAAAAACAAAAGTAACTGTTATGTCTTGGGATGTATTCTTCAGTAACCCATGGGAATTGAATTTAAAGACATGATTGTGGTCTGGTCTTACTCCCTTTTTTGCTCTGTATTTGCGTCTATTCTGTTGATGTCGCCCAGTTTTGGGTGGGCCCACGCTCTATGTGGGATGTCAGGTTTGATCATGTTTGAGATTGGACACTGTCAAAAACATCATTTAAATGACTTTAAAAAGGCCTTGACCAATGAGCACTCACTGGGGTGATCCAATCTTGCGACAGAAAGATCCAATCTTGCGACACGCGGCTGTGGCAGTTTGAGTTTCTGAAATGCTTCTCGTTCTCTCTCTCGCTTTCGTTACATTAATAATCTAGTAGTGTTTTTTTATCACTGTCATGCTGAACGAAAAAGTTGCCTTAATCTCTGTAAATCTGTTATCAAGATAGTTGCCGTTTAACGCTGACTTTATAAGCTTTGTGGTCTGCGTATTCACTATTTTAATTATTCTCAAATTAGTCTCAAGCAAGACTTCAACTGCAAGACTTGGGTGAAGTTTATTTTTGACACCTCTAGTTTTCCCCAGTTTTACACTATGGAAGTTAGGGAAGAGGTTTGTATTGTCCTTGTTTGGATTAGGAAAGGAAGTATGGGGGGCAGGTAGTTCTGATTTGTGTTTATTGTTTTGGCCTGTCTCCTTCCTAAAGCCCACCCTGAAGCTAATTACTGCAAGTAATTTGTTTAACCACTATCATGTAAACTAGAAAGACAACGGCTATGAAAACTCAAGGAACTAAAAAGGAGAATACAATGTTTTGCCTTTGATCTGACTTTGCTGTTTCTAGATAATGAGGATTACCAAAAACCAAAAAGTTTGTAACATTATGCATATTTTAAATATCCTATCTTACAGTAAGAAACAGCCTGACTGACCTATTTACATCCATTTCTTGCAAACATTATTTTTACCAATTTTTAATGTCTAAGTCTTTAAAAAGCTACTTAGTTGTATTATTTAATTATCCAGTAAAGTGATTCGGAATGTAATGCATTAGGGTTGTGCAATTATGGGAATCGTACTGCAAATCTGTAAGTGTTTTGTCACTGTCCAATGAAAGCCATGTATCTCCATTTTTGTTGATTTTTATCTTCCTACATCATTGCAACACACCAGCTGTGCTTTACATTGTGTCAAAATATCAAGATGAATGGACCAATAGATGTGCTCCAGAATCACTTGGAACAAAATTACTTTACATTGACTTACATTAAAAAGTAAGAGTGTTTTTGCTCTCTCCTGTCAAGTTCATATTTTGGATGCATACTTGTTTTTCATTGGACAGCGGTGATTTGTTAAATCTGTCTTTTTGTGTTTGGCCTTTTCTTATAATCGAATGAAACTGTTAAGTATATGTGTAGTTGTTAATATGTTAAGTGTACTAACTATGTGCCGGCACAGATGGTTTACTGCATAGCTGCCTCCTGCTTGCTGTGTTCAGGGCATATCTCCGCCATTGCCCTAAAGAGGAAACAGAAAAATAAACAGCTTAAATGTACAGGCCGAGATCAAGACCTAGCAATTAGGCCCTGTGGCTCATAAAGAGGCATTCAATAGTGTCTAGTTCACACAGTGACATTAAACATTGTGCAACATGGCATTTGAATGTACTTTTGATGAGTCACAGTGATGCTGTGATTGTTCAGGACACTATTTGCTGGGTACAGGCAGAAACGTCAGGTGAAAAACATGTTTATCTTACACGAGTCTTCATGTCATCACGGTCATGTCAAAACCTCATAACTCCTCATGAGTAAAAGTTGCTATTTTGCATGGCTGTACAACAACAAACATTTAGCAGTTTGGCAGAACGCTTTCCCTCATAGCCTCGGGACATCTGTGAGCAAATGTCTTGACAATCGCAAATCTCTCTCTCTCTCTCTCTCTCTCTCTCTCTCTCTCTCATATATATATATATATATATATATATATATATATATATATATATATATATATATATATATATATATATATACACATTAGTATTGATGTAAATGTCTGATTGTCCAACACTGTTTTTAAAGAAAAATATTTCACATGTAAATATTGCTCAAATTCAAAAATGTACAATTCACTCCAGGTCCATACTAAGCTGCAAAAACAGCACATGCACTAAATGCCAAAGCTGCAACTCAAATGCCCTCTGGACCATTTTTTGGCTCTCATGCTGTATGTAATGGTGCAATTAAGCATGTGTAGACATGAAACAACTGAAAACCAGTCATCCAGTTACAGTGGTGAAATGGAGGACCATGTATAAAAAGGACTGTCACTACTGGATGAGTCATCCAATACGGATGTAAAAACACTTAAATCAAATCTGAAATTCTGCACTTTGACCTCTTAATCCAGGACGCCACCACCATGTCAGTGTCACTGCAGTGCTGAGAATGATCCACCACCCACATAATACCTGCTCTCTGTGGTGGTCCTGTGGAGGTCCTGACCACTAAAGAGCAAGGTGAAAGTGGGCTAACAAAGTATGCAGAGAAACAGATGGACTACAGCCTGTAATCGTAGAACTACAATAGTAAGCGGAGCTGAGAAAATGGAAAATAAGTGTAAAAAGAAGGAGATGGCTTTAATGTTATGGCTGATCTGTGTATATCACATCTACTGTAATCACAAAAAACACAGAATAAAACCAACCAACGTTTTAAAGTCTACAGAAGACTGCCAGTGTAGGATGTACTGTACTGACATATCAGTAAGACCAGTAAGATCAGTGAGGTCATATGCACGTCAGTTTCACACTTGTTGAATGAACTGCGTTGAACCATGTTGGTTGTGATGATTCACGGTGATGTCTGATTTGGGACATTGCTGAGTACAGATACACGTACAGACATAATATAAGGCAAATCTATGACCTGAAGTGTAGAAATGGCAATAGTAACTTAACATTACTTTATTTCCCTAAAGGGGAGGTCACTTTGGCCTTGACATTAACAACAATCGCAATGCAAACATATGTGGCAACGCAATGTAAAATACACAACAAATATAATGATGAAGAAAATAATTGCATGGACGCCACATCACAGAAAACACGTTTAGAGAGGTGTGGGTGTTCACCACATGAAATTGGGATGTAATCGCTCCATCACCATCAATAAAACCATACGCAACACATACAAAACGCAGCAATGGGAGTATTACTGATGTTATAAACTGAAACGAGGCTGATGCTGGTTCTGTGTTCGCCAACAGTTTATGAGAAATTTCCGTTCCACCTTAAAAGATACAGCTGATAACGTCCTGGTCCCTTAAAATGGTGCCGCGGCCACATGTCACCTGAACCATTTAAGGTGGAACGTCAAATTCGAATAAGCAACTGGCAACTTCAGCTTTGCCAAACGTAAGCTTGACTTTTGAAGCTAAAAGTATCTGTCATGCTGTCCCTGTTACTATGATAATGTAGTTACAGGTTCGACAGTTTAGTCCTGGAGTTGTAAGCTAATGGTAACTGGCAGAGGTAGTTGACTAACGTTAACCAAAGTTAGCTAGCAAGCAAAGCTGTTCACAAAACAAATACGAAGCACCTCAGTACTCACCAACAAACGTACCCAAAGCGGTACGACTTCTCCCAACTGCCTGAAAGAACATGTCTTGTGAAGATATAACGCCTGTAGGAGAAGTTAATCCTACTGTTGGTCCTTAAACACCTGCACAAAAATGAGAAAGCCGCTGTCGGGTTTGGGAAAGTCACCCAGCCACAGCGCAGCCTGGCAGTGTGATGCCAGTGTCGCGTTCACTACGTCCCGCATTTCTTCTTTACATACGTTTTCCTTTGGAGAAGCAGCCTTTCGCATCCGTGTGCAAGACCCTGGGTGTGTCTCGAAACGACCACTAGTTCCCTACGTACTATCCCTGGGTGTAATGGCTCATTTGGATCAATAAAACCTCACTAAAATGTTTCACAACACACGTAAAGAGCTGTCAGGTCTAAGTAGTTTTGCCTTTGCTGTTGTTTCACGGCCGACACTGAACTTTTTACATTCCCAAAATAAAGTTTCACAAAATTCCTGCGCGCTATGTAGGTTCATTGCAGTAACCACCCAAAATTCAGCTAAGCATTTGCATTCCATCATTGCAATCGACCAGTACAGCCACCGCATATTAAACGTATGTATTTAGGTATTTACCTAACGTATGTGGCGGAAGGTAAGATAAAAACATCAAGCTTTAAGCCTATGTGTATATGAGCTTTGTTTTTAATGACTGTAATGACTGTATTGTGCCTCATTTAAAAGCCTGAATAGGTGGATATGCAAATAAGTTTTTTTTTTTTTGTGATATCACAAAAGGTAGGTGGTTGGTTAGTGTAGTGGTTAACACCTTTGCCTTCTACGCTGTAGACTGGGGTTCAATGCCCGACCAGGGCAAGCACCAATAAGGGTCCTTGGGCAAGACTCCTAACACCGCCTTGGCCTACCTGTGTAAAATGATCAAATTGTAAGTCGCTCTGGATAAGAGTGTCAGCCAAATGCCATAAATGTAAACAATGAAGACATTGGAAATAGACTATTTTTGCAGCTTAGTTTCCAAACATGTTGCTGTAAAATGCGACCATTGATTAGAACCGTTCTCAAAAAAAAAAAAAAAAAAACTTTGAAGAACCTGCTTACTAATATTTAAAAGATTTTAGTCAAAATGTGCAACGTTTGTGCGCAGTGAACGCTCCCTTATAAAGCGCCCGTAACACTGCCAGTTTAGAACGCGCGAGTACATGACGACATTAAAAACACCCAAAAAAAAAAAATGAAACCACAAAATGTATATAAAATGTATTCGTTTGTTAACACTTACAACTTAAGCAGATATTTCATATCTGCATTGTTTTTATACTGAATCACGTGTCCTTTTGGGTTTAATAAGCTCCGACTTCCCGTTTCTGTTGAGACATGCATTGTTGAGTGTTCAGAATTCAGCAGTGACTCCAGTCTTCTTAAACACACGAGTCACGGATAAAAGCAACGCTTCTCTGAAACAGTCCACATTTATAGGCGTTATAACTCGGGCACTTATGGTCAGGCTCCCTGTGAGGACCTCTCAGTCCAGCATGGCTGCGCCCGGCGGGACTCTGAACTGTGAGGACTTTTCAATGTTTCAGGTAAAAAAAGCGATCAAAACAGAAACCACTCCGAAAACGGCGGACACGCTGTGTAGAGCGCAGAGCCGCGGGGGTGAGCTCCTGACCGCGCGGTTAGAGTGGGTGTGGAGTCAGCGAGCTGGTGAAGTCGGGCTCAGTAACTGTTCATATGGGAGAAGTTCAGACATCCACACTGCTGCTCTTTATCTGTCTGGCTCGCTCCTCACGTTTTAGATCGGTTTACATTCACATGCCTTTACATATTCACACGTGCTTTCACTCAGAAATCGTGGCTAATAAACATGTGCGTGCAGTAATAGATGGCCATTGTGGATTCTGGCTGTAAGGCACTGTGTGCTTGTCTTTAAAGGGCTCATATCTTCCATTTTTCATCATTGATTTTTTCATCCTGTGGTCCATTTATGATGTTGGTTTGGGTTTATGTGGCAAAAAATAGTCACAGTTTATTTGTACATGACCGTTTTCTGACCTCTCTTTATCCCTTAGAATTAAAGTCAGCGTGAATTGGAAATCATACTGTATTTATATATATATATATATATATATATATATATATATATATATATATATATATATATATATATATATATGATATTTATATATATGATGACATTTCTGAGTAAATCATGCCATTAGGGGAGGTGAAAGATGATCTATTGGTTAGTTTAGCTTAACACTCCTTATATCTTCAGTGCGAATGGGTGGAGCTAAACTGCTCTAGGCTGAATAGGTGGGAATGTGTTGGGTTTTTGTGACATCACAAAATATATGAATTCGAAATGGGCTGTTTTTGCAGCTTAGTTTCCAAATGTAGACTGTCCGGAATAGGGGAGTGAATGGTACGCTTTTGAACTTTTTGAACATTTTCTGTTACCTCTGAAGTTATTAAAAGTAACTTTACATTTATGGCATTTGGCTGACGCTCTTATCCAGAGCGACTTACAATTTGATCATTTTACATAGGAAGGCCAGGGCGGTGTTAGGAGTCTTGCCCAAGGATTCTTATTGGTATAGTGTAGGGTGTTTGCCCAGGTGGGGATTGAACCCCAGTTTATAGTGTAGAAGGCAGAGGTGTTAACCACTACACTATCCCAACCACATTATTTACTTTATTTTACAGGCTTTCAAAACTCTGTTAGGAGTCAGGATAAAATGGAAGCAGAAAGGCAAATATAAAACTTGAATATGGCATCAAAAAAGTTTGTGTCTTGTTATTCATAATGGTCATAAGAAAGCAACATGATCCTTTGTGTCTTTCTCTTTCTGTCTTGCAGGAGGTGCTAAAAGCGATGCGCAACATTGACGACCGGATTGTCCATGCGCTCAACACCACTGTGCCCACTGCATCCTTCTCAGGCAAAGTGGACGCTTCTCAGACCTGCAGAGAGCTCTATGAGTCCGTCAGTGTTGCCTAAATTTGTTTCCTTAAGCTAAAATGGTTACTGTACACAATTAAAAATGATAGCTCTTCAAGGGTTCTTTAGCAAAGAACCACGAACATTCAAAGAATCCTTTCACGATGCAAAGAACTCTTTAATTATGCAAAATGTTCTTTGAATGTTAATAGTTCTGTATAGAGCAGTTTTCCTTACTAGAATACCCTTTAAGAACCATCATTTTAAGTGTGTATGCCATTCCATTGGACAGACAGATTATATAATAATGTCTATTTGCTTACATGAGTGACATTCTTGTATTTCTTTATTTTTTTTGCATTTTTCATGTTTTTCCAGCTGTTGGAGGCTCACCTCAGTAGAGATAAGGCAATAAAGGCATGTATTACAGAAACCTCAGCTGTCGTCGCACAGTTACGTGAAGAGAGGGCGAAGGACGGTGACAACCTGTCCATCATCAAGCAACTCAGGAAAGAGCAAACCAAGGTAATGCCTCTACTTGCCACTAAGAGGCAGCAAATGTCAAAGATCATATTTCATCACATTAAACTGGTGAAAGGTCACAACACAGACATCTAACTCAGAATGTCAAATAAGATGATAAAAGTACAGTATTTACTCACTTAATAAGGGTCATTTAAGGACAGCCAGACTTCGTGAGTCCAGAGCTAACTGTTTTGCTTGATGGGACAAAATGAGTGGCTAGGCAAGGATCATTGTGTAATTTAATAACACACCTTGTGTGCTACTAATGAGGATTTCTGGCTCAGAAATAGTGTCTTATGACCCTTAACTCTGTTTTCTAACGCACTTGAATCTTCTTGGCTTCATGCTTGATGGCAGCCTCAACCTTTTGGTCTGTGTTTGTGCCGATTTCTGAATGCTGCTGAGAAGAGAAAAAAAAACAGAAAATACAATATTTACTACATGTAAACTCTCAGCTTCAGTTATGCACTACCCAAAACACCAAATGTATAGTTAAAAATAATAAATAATTAGTTGGTTTTTTTAAAAATTATTGTGATGGTGTGAGGGATGGTTTTAAAAATTAAATGTACACAATTTTAAACTCATGTCAGATAGTGATCAGACAGTAAGTGATCAGCAAAAATGTTTGGTGTCCAAATTTTCTTTCTTTAGTTTAGTGCTATAAATACAGTAATAATAAATATCTGTTAATTTTGACTTTCTGAGTTTAAAAATAAAAATATTGAAATCACAAATGCAGTATAGCACCCTTATGCTTATGCAAGCAAAGGGGAGTCAGATTTGGCACAACACCTATTGTCTACAATGGTTGATTGCACTGTTTAGCTATATGGTGAGGTTTTGTTTATTTTGTAGTTCACAATAAGTCCTATTGTGTCCTTAAATGCAGATGAGTCTGTGCAACCTTAGCAAAGACCTGGAAGAGGTTTGAGCAGGTTGAGAAAAGTTTTGTATTAATGGAAAAGATTTGGGTGACAATTGACTTTGTGTTTGTTAGCAATGCTAGCCATGTAGCTCCTGTGTTAAACAACAAAAGGCACATTTTTTACACTAGACGTGTCTCAGCTGATGGACTGTACATGGGGTAAATGGTAAATATTGTAAATTTGATTTTGATCCTTTAAATGCAGTAAAACCAAGAATGCAGTCATTTAACTGAATGAATTTTTATTGCTTCTGTTGCACCAGTAGTAAGACAATTCTAGTTTGTGAGTTTGTCTCATACCGAAACTAAATGAACGGAACTGAATTGTTTCAGTTTCAGTTTCCAGTACTATAAGTTGAACAGAAATTGACCCATTTCTTAAAATTTTCAGTAACTATTTTCATGTTTGCTTTAGTTAAAACTCATGCAGTCTGAGCTGAACGTTGAAGAAGTTGTCAACGACCGCAGTTTGAAGGTAACAATGCTGAAATGCTGTGTATTTAGATTTGTGAACTGTTACCTTGGTCCCATTCTTACCGTCTCTGAATGCCTTGGTCCTCACAGCCTCATTTTTCTCTCGTTTCTCCTCAGGTTTTCAGTGAAAGGTGTCGAATCCACTACAACCCTCGCCAGTCCAAGTGAATTCCTGTTTATTTTATGAGAGATGCATAGTGTTCACACACAAATGACTATGGGACACAGCTGGATGCAGTCCGGGACATTGCTGCCCCCCAGTGGCCCCTCGAAGCCCCCCGTCCCTGGTTAGCTGTGTTATACTGTTCTACAGTAATGCAAAAAAACCTGCTGTCCTCCTCTCTTGTCTTCAAACAGCTGTTGTACAAAATGGATTTTATAAACAATTGTTTTTCCAGTGGCCAACACGTGTCCATTGTTTTGGTGGGCTGGCTGCTCTTTAACATTCTCTAATTACATGTGAGATGAGGTGAAGAGTGAGTGAGTGTGTGCTCTTGCTTAGGGACCTAATCAGAATTACTACTACTATGATAAGGACGTTGGCTTTATCAGACGTTATGCACATGTTCTTCAGTCATACATCATCTCAAACTCAGATAAAGGCAAAGCAAAGCAAAATTTATTTATACAGCGCTTTTTACAACAGATGTTGTCACAAAGCACCTTTACAGAACAATCAGTATTACAGAGAGAAGGAAAAACTCCCTAAAAGAGGAAGAAACCTTGAGAGGCACCAAGACTCAGAATGGGAACCCATCCTTCTACGGTCGACACCGGATAGCAAACATTATTAGTATAAAGTATTATAGTACAAAGTGGGAAAAGAGAAGATCTGAGTGTGAGGATTGCACAGCGTTGTAAAGCAAGAAGCTCAGTGGTGGTCAAGCCGGTCCAGAAGGCTGGTGAGCAGCAGCACCCGATCAAGGCAGAAGATGCAACAGCATCAGACGCACAGGATGGGCAGCTATTCCTCTCGGCAGAGAAAGGAAAGAAAAGCAGTCAGTTCTGTAAAGAGTGGCTGACCACAGATTATAGTATAACAGAGCAGCAGAGACTCCAGCAGGTCTAGATCTGACAGGGAAGACTAATCACAGAAGGCTTGACTATACAAGTAAGTTTTTAGCCTAGACTTAAAAACTGAGGCTGTGTCTGATTCCCGAACATTAACAGGGAGATTATTCCAGAGCTGGGGGGCTTTGTATGAGAGAGCTCTTTCCCCTGATGTAGCTTTATTAATTCTAGGTACCAGTAGTAAGCCAGCACCTTGTCCTTTTCACTAGTCTGCCGTGACTGATTAGATTCACTACTGATAGACTTTACTACCATCTCATATGAGCTTAGGCTTGTGACTGTATCTCAGGCAACGTATCTGCTGGTGATTTCACAGCACTTGCACTTCTTTCCTAACCTTTTATCAGCCACTGATATATTCACCAGTGTTTTTCAGAAATATTCAAACAGCATCTGTTGCCACTTCAGAAATAGTGTCATGCGTGTTAATTTGCTTAGCGACATTGATTTTTCAGCCACACAATAAAAGTCTCAGCAAACTACAAAATGACCATTTGTGCAGAGAACCAGAACAAGATTGAACAGAGGCCTTTTAAAAACCATTCATCAGACACTTTCGTGTATTTTAGCTTACGTCACTGTCACATTTGCGAGCGCCACAGTATTATGCTACTGCCTCGCTCCCTTGAACCCTCTGTGGCCTTCTGCGCGTTTCCCTCCTCATCGTTTGGTGCTGTGAGTGCGCTGATCTTCGGTCATGTAGTAGGATGTTATGTGAACACCTGGATTCATCTCCAGTGGAAGGAGGTGAGTAGAGAAAGTCTGAATGCTGGTCATGTGTAGTTTGAAACGTTGGTCATTGTACCAGCTTTTCTTTCATAAATGGCAAACAATAGAAGCAGAACTCGAGTCACTGCAGGCCATTCACCATGAACTCAGCTTCCTTCCTGGTCTTAATGTGTTTTAAGTATTAATTTAGAAGGAGTATAACATATACACACACACACACACACACACACACATGGGATAAAGTGTTTGCCCCTTTCCTAATTTCTTATTCTTTTGCATGTTTGTCACACTTAAATGTTTC
Source organism: Pygocentrus nattereri (assembly GCF_015220715.1). Classification (NCBI taxonomy): domain Eukaryota; kingdom Metazoa; phylum Chordata; class Actinopteri; order Characiformes; family Serrasalmidae; genus Pygocentrus; species Pygocentrus nattereri. Next base: position 23,424,860 of record NC_051234.1, on the reverse strand, counting down.
AGATCACGCAATTTAAATATTCGACAAAGATAACACAAGTAAACACAAAATGCAGTTTATAAATGAAGGTCTTTATTATTAAGGGAAAAAGAAATCCAGACCTACAGGGCCCTCTAGGTTTTATTTAAATTTGTTTGGTGATCTGAAACATTTAAGTGTGACTATATATATATATATATATATATATATATATATATATATTATATCTTTCAATTCAATACTCAGATATCGAACAGACTGGTGTTAATAAAGTGCTCACATTAATATGGATTATATTGCATGTATAATGGAAATCAAGACACCATACCAATACACCATTACCCTTAATAATTACTTTGATTATAATTTAAAATGGTTTTGCACTAAATAGAAACTGTTTTATGTGCAGCTATCTGTTCTCATATTTTCCGTAAATGCAGTGATAGTAACGAGGAGCCATGCGCTTCCTCTGCCGTTTTTCAACTTCACTTTAAAAAAAGTCTTGAAAAATGAAAAAATTCCAAATTTTCACAAGTTCAAACTTCAGGGTTAGGGACAGCCACTATATAAATGTACCCTGTGATTTTGAGTATATTTAATTTTTACTTTATTCATTATTACTATTGTAGTGTATTTAATTGAAAATAGGTTGAAAAGGATTGGCAAATCATCGTATTCTGTTTTTATTAATGTTTTACACAACATCCCAACTTCATTGGAAATTGGGTTGTACATGCACCTCAGTCACGTTTGCACTACAGTGGTAACTGACGCCCTGCAAATCCGACACTCTTGTTCTCCTGAACCCTGGGGGCCTTCCGTGTATTGCACTTTCCAAATGTTTTGTAATGTGTTTGGTAACGTGTGTGTGTTGCACTTATCTTCAGTCATGTGTGGTAATTATCTGTTATGAGAGCGGCTGTGAATGAGTGTTATGTGAACGCCTGTACACCTGTATTCATCTGTGGCTCCAGTGAAAGGAGGTGAGTGGAGAGAGACTAATGCATTTTCTGTCTTCTGCTCTTTCTGCCTTCTAGATTTTCTCCCTTTCAGTGTTGGTCATCTGTGGGTTTAAAGGATGGTCACGTTAAAGCTTTTTGTCTCATAAACAGAAAGCCTTAGAAGTGGAACTAAAAATTTCTGCAGGCCATGTAACATGAACTCCAGTCCTTTTTAAATTTCTTCTAAGTATAATTATCCAACAGAAAGGAGCTATAAACTGAATGGAGACTGACCATCTATTCTTTATCTTGAATGCAGTGACGTAATGAAAAGCCACGTGCTCCTTGTGGTGTTTGGTAACATGTGCTGCGCTTATCTTCAGTTATATATGGTAATAAGCTGTCTTGCTGTTGGAGTGGAGGTGAACTGGGATGATGCGAGTTACCAAAGATATAAACACATATTAGAGACTCTAGGTTGACCAGAAATGTGTAAGGTAGATACAACCATCCTTGAGAAAATGTCTTGTTCAGCGGTGGTTAGAATAGCCTAAACCTGTGATTTATCAACACGAATCAAAGATCAAAAACTTCTGAACTACCAAGTAACTCATAAACCTGCAGGAGAACGTCTTAGCACCTAGCATACATCAGTTTAATACCTTAAGATTATTAGGCTCCACACTTCTCCTTTTAATGGTCTAAAATAAAACTGTAAAGCTAGAAAGGCAGAGGCAGTGCAGACGTGGTCACATGCTGTAAAACGCAACCGAGTGAAAAGCTGGATACTTTTATTTTTGTAAATTATTGTGCATTATCATTTTGTTTTCAAGTACTCACTATAATAAAAGCATGTGATTGTGTGGATGCTCACGTATGTCTTATAAAACGTTTTATACAACATTTCTTTACATTTAAATGTGCAACCATGTTTGAAAAAATTAGACCCTATACATTATTCTATATTATATTATTTATTGCACACAGAAGTTGTATTTTAAAAAAATTCCAGTTATTTCACTGCAAGTACCGCAAATTCTTGTGATTACAGAACATATTTCTATGTATGACAGATGTCACATTTCCCTTTTAACATATTTTAGCATTATGCTAGTATTTGTTAATAAGAAAGTGTGTTAGGTTCAATAGAGTATTTATGTGGAAAAAACATTATAAGGCCATTAACAGTGCTAAAATCTATTCAAATTTCTTTTCAGTTCATAAAACTACTACAAATACAAAATTTGATCACAACAGCTATATTGTGATTAGATGTGCGATGATTACAGTGTCACACAAGGGGCCCTCTGAGTTCAGAAGTATTCAATGGGGTCATGGTGGGCTTTAGACGTCTGCAGGCCGTGCAACTCCAGCTTTTCACCAGCGTAAGGCAGCATCTTATAAACATGCAGGTGCAAGAACTCATCACCACCTACATGGACCTGAAACAGAACACATTTGTGACACATGGTTACAAAAGATTATGCATTATTTGAAGATTTTTAAATTCCAAGCATATTTACGAGGATGGAGTTTGTGTTCATGTCATACCTTGATGAAATAGTTCTTCCCTGCTACAAGTTGTGACTTGTAAGATTTGGCAGTGAAAACTTCGAACTTTTTACCTGCCTTCTCCTCTGCGTGAAAAAAAGATTAAAGTTGTGTCTCTTTGTGGATAGAGCACAATATAGATGGAGAACACAGTCAAATCATTTTCAATGGATTTGTATCCAAGTTCTATTCAGAACTATTTGGATCTATTTTACTCCATTTAGTTGCTACCTTCTTCTGCTTTGCTGTAGGAAAAAAAGTCTCTTCCAAACAAATCATGACTTTATTGAAACTTCGTCAAGTGACTTTGAGCAAAACTAGCCAGTACATGACTAGCTAGCCCAGCTTAAAACAGCTGTACTCACATAAAATCATAGTACTATTATAAAATGAATTTCAGTAGTGACAATTATTGTTATAGATTTTCAGATTTTGGGACACGTTTTTCTTCAAAACGATGTGATGATCATGACTATGACAGGGATGCAGTCTGATTTTCTGCTCTAAAACGCAGAGGCGTGGCTAAAATAAAGCTGTGCCTATGGACTAAAACTGTGTTTCAGTAGCAACACAAACACAGGACAGCATTATTCTGAAAATATTCAGTACTTTTAGTGCTATTAAGATGGATAATCATTTTGTCCTACTACTAATAACCGTGATAAACTGTGGTAAATATTCATTGTATGTTGCTATAACTCAATCATAATGATAATTATTATTAATATTATTAATATGAATAATAATAATAACAACTCGGTTATGTTGTCATTAAATAAAAGATTATTTTGTTTCGTGGTGGTTATGCAAACTTTGCCTCTCTGTTTCTTGGTGCACAGAAAAAATCCCTGCACTGCACATTTCACAGAGCAGCTGTCAACACGCTCTAACATCATGACGACTTGGCGAGGTGCTCAGGGCGTTAGAGTGCATTACTAAAGCTATGTCACAAAAATGTGCAGGCAGGGACTTTTTCAGCTCCAGTTCAGTGCTTCATATTTAGTAACTGATTCCTTTTCCGGGATTAATTCCAGTCTTTTGTTTCCCGCTTCAGTTCACAGACTGTTCACACATACCAGGAATTGTGAAACCCACCCAACTTTTCTGTGAGAACCTAGACGCACTAACAAGTTCTTTAGAGGTCCGTGTCTTTTAAAGAGCTGTTGACCTGATCATCTTTGCTTTGTCTTCACTCGGCTGGTCTGCGGTAGCTTAAATCTAGTCTCTGCTTCATTGTTTCATTTGCAGAATCAGCAGTTCTTCTCCAGAGACTACGAGGCTGCACTGTACACACCCTGATCCAAATCTCACCTCATCACAGATTCTCTGAACTTCATCATTAGCCTCCTGCACCTCCGAGGTCCCTCCGCACAAAGGCCCGCTCATTATTGACATATATTATTTTATAGAAAAAGTAAGTTCAACTTCTGCTCTCCTGCTGCTTCTCTGTAGTCACTCCCACTGAGTGTGCATTGGCAGAGAACGGGCTCTGGCATTCACTATTCACTATTTGTTTCATGTCATGTCACATGACTCTGGGAGAGACCAATGCTTGGACCAGGGAGCCTGTGATCTGTGGACAGAGAACAGCAAACTATGTAGTTTCTTTCTCAAATATAATCACTACTCAGTGGTTTTAAGTATAAATGTGTTAAAACGTTGTTATAAATCTCTGGATTAGTTTAGTCGAGTCTCGATACTTGTAATTTGGTTTAATCCGTTTTTCAAGAGTTGGGCTCGGCCCCTTGGTTCAGGTGAAAGTAGCTCTTAATGCTTCAGCAGACCAAGAGATTTTGGACAATTTCGTGCTCTCAACTCTGTGGGAACAGTTTATAAATAGTACTAATAATGATAATAATAAGTTAAATTTATATAGCGCCTTTCCCAAACCCAAGGATGCTTTACATCATCATCCAATAAATAAATAAATAAATAAATCAAATAATACTACAGAGAGGAAAAAAGGAAGGGTTTTAACACCTGAAGGAATGAATGAATGTGCTTTTGTTAGCTTTGAATGAGCCCTTCATCATATCGGCAAAGGGAGCAGCTTCTCATCCAAAAGAGGCCGCCACCCTCCGCTATCATGTTTCTATAGTAGCCCAGAACAGACAGACAGACAGACAGACAGACACTGGCTTCAGAAAGCACCTATTGTGTTTTTACATCGAAGCAGCTGCTGGTGCTGGCTAACCATTTTGTCTTGTAAGAGTCTGAGGACCCAAATTTTGACAAATGAAGGATCACACTTCTCATTTAGCTTAAGAAAGGGAAAGTGAATCCATGAAAACTTGAAGAGGCAGATTAAAATTCGGGTCAGGCGACAGCAGAAAACCTGACGGCCACCGCAGCATCTACTGAATGCTTGAAAAGGTGGAGCTGAGGGAGGGGTTGGTTGGGGTATCGAGTTGGTTGCAATCTGCAACCTGACCACTAGATGTTACTAAATCTTACACACTTCACCCTTAAATTAAAAAATACACGAATAAAACATCAAAGTCCTGAAGTACTGACTTCATAGTACTGGAGGACATGTTAGTATGTCCAGCATCTATCAGCGTAAGAAGTAAAATTTGTTTAGGGCTGTAAGTCTCTTTGTTTGGCCCCAAAAAAGAAGAACCAACACAACAGAATGACAAATCAAAAATAAGAATTAGGAACTTAACCTAAAGGACTACAGTGGAAATGGGAAAAATGTAAATGATGTTATTAACAAATAACAAATATACCCAACAAAGTTGTAAAATGGGAAAATGCCAATTTATAAATAGCCACAAAAATACAAATGCATCAAAATTGCACATCTGAAGTACGCTCAGCATTCTACTATTTTGTTTTCAAGTAGTCACCATAATGAGGGAACTTTGAAGGTATTTGATTGTGTGATTGCTGGGGAATGTTTTATAACATTTGTTTTATACAAATGTTTTACATTCAAAGTTTCAGTTACATCTGAACAAAATGAGACCCAACAGTTTACCCTTGTTATTTATTGCACTCAAAGGTTGCGCTATTTTTTAATTTCCAGTCATTTCACTGCAAGTATCGCAATTCTTGTGTTTACAAATATATTTCCACATATTTCCCTTTTAACATGTTTTAGCATTGTGCAAGTATTTGTTAATAAGCAAGTGTGTTAGGTTTGACAGATTATTTATGTTGAAAAAAAATTATAAGGCCATAAACAGCACGCAGATCTGGTCTGTTGTTTATACAGCTCTTTCTGTTGGTTCAAAAGCCGCTGTTCAAATTTCTTTTCAGTTCATAAAACTGGTACAAAACACAAAATAAACAACAGCTATATTGTGATTAGATGTGTGATGATTACAGTGTCACACAAGGGTCCCTCTGTGGCACAGCCTGTGTTAACATGTTAGTACGGTTTGTTAAGGGGAAACTGAGTTCAGAAGTATTCAATGGGGTCATGGTGGGCTTTAGACGTCTGCAGGCCGTGCAACTCCAGCTTTTCACCAGCGTAAGGCAGCATCTTATAAACACGCAGGTGCAAGAACTCATCACCACCTACATGGACCTGAAACAGAACACATTTGTGACACGTGGTTATAAAAAAAGATGCATTACTTGAAGATTTTTAAATTCCAAGCATATTTACGAGGATGGAGTTTGTGTTCATGTCATACCTTGATGAAATAGTTCGTCCCTGCTACAAGTTGTGACTTGTAAGATTTGGCAGTGAAAACTTCGAACTTTTTACCTGCCTTCTCCTCTGCGTGAGGCTTCACCTGTACGTAAAAAAAATAAATAAAAATTATATTAAGTGTACACACACACACACACACACGCACGGAGTTCTATTTTACTCCTTCATTTAGTTACGATTTTTTGCTGCAGCGGGCACCTCTTTAAAACAAATGACTTTATCTAATGTTTCAGTAGTGACTATTTTAGCTCATTTTGAGCAAAACTAGAGAGTACATGACTAGCTAGCACAGCTTTAAACAGCTGTACTCACATAAAATCATAATATTTTTATTATAACACAGAAATATGCCAAAAACATGTGTTTCAATAGTGACAAATAATCTTACGCGCTGATTTTAAGACTTTGGGACACATTTACTTCAAAACAATGAAATCTAACTGCTCACCATGTGACCATGAGGGACAGGGGTGCAGTCTTGACTTCCTGCTCTAAAACGCAGGGGTGTGGCTAAAATAAGGCTCCACCTATGGACTAAAACCGTGTGTTTCAGTAGTGACATGAAAACGTAGGGCAGCATTATTCGGACAATAATCAGACTATATTATATTCAGAAAAAAGTATTTTCAAATGTTGTGCTGCAGTTGATTACAATATCATGAAGTACTACACTAACAGTAGCATAGCATGCATAGTAAGTGTAGTATAACTGCAGTGTACTATTTTGTAGTATATGGCTTTAGAAGCAGCCTTTTAGTGTGTGCTCAAAAGGGTTAATCCCACAGTACAGCCATCAATACACACATCAGCGCACATCAGAGTTTCCTTTCCGCTTCTGCTGTTTTGCCATATTTTCCATATCATGCGTCAGGTAGCGTTCAAACCCGAACACGTTCTTGGGTGCTGTACAAGTTCTTGGGTGCCCTACTGATTTGATTTGAAGATTATAAATGGCTTGTCTAATGTCTTTTGTAGGATCTATTAAACCGTTCTACATGGCTAATATTTTCACTGTTGTTTCCTGCTGCTCAAATTGTTTGAACAGACCTGTACTGACCTGCGAGAGAGTAAAGGGAAAAACCTCTTTAAATCACTATTTCTTATGGACATTAAAACGGTGAAGCTACTGACACTTCGTTGTAGGCCTTTTAATCTTTTGGTTCAGCCAATATTTTCTGTATTTTCCTGCAGAATCTAGAGTTGCACCAGAATTTGCCATTTTTGATCAGTTTTCAGAGGCTGAAATTTGGACGCATGCCATGAATCTGCTTTTGTTGCAGTTCCCTGCATATTTTAGTGTTTTCCAACGCTAACACACCCATTTTTTGACCTTACTAGGGGCTTGTTAAAGCTTTTTGTGTTTGGCTAAGTACAGATGACTTAAGGTGTGTCTCTAAAATGTACAGGCACAAACACGCCGGACTGGGAATTCCTGCTAGTTTGGATGGATTTGTAGAGTATTTACACATGAGAACGCTTTTACTACTATTCGGTTAAAAAGTTAAATTCACGGTGAATATGATCTAATTTTCCTCAGCTGTACTTCTAATACCAGTTCTTGCTTTGGTTTAAGTTCATTCTGTTGTGTTGGTTCTGCTCCTGATCTGCTTTCCTGATGCTCACACTTCTCACTGAGGAGCCTTTTATTTTAGCAACTTTAGCAGCATCAGTTCCTCTGCTGAATGTAAGAAGGTTCACTGCAGGATTCAGCACTCGAAGGCCTTTTCCCCCCTTTTACTCCACATTTTTATATCTACTTTCGAGTCTAACCAGATCTTCATTTGGTTATTTCATCCTCGTGCTCAGTCGTTTTTCCCTCTTTTCTTTTAACGGCACTTCACAGGCACTGAACCTAAACCCACCTCATTACAGATTCTCTGAACTTCATCGTCTGCCTCCTTCGCCTCTGTGGTCCCTCCGCACAGCATGGGCATTTTAATTACGCCGAGCTACAAAAACGACAGTTTAATCCGCTCCTCTGCTGCTCCTTCTCTGTAACTCCGTTGAATTTCTATTACACCTTCTTTTTGTTGTTTTTTTTCCCGTCATGTGACGCGTGACTCAGGGAGAGACCAACGCCACGATGACTAATCAGGCTTGTGACCTGCGGTTGGAGAAAACACGCATGCGTTCATTTTCATCTCTATGCGTAACGATCAGTTCGTTTCTTGGAGATGAAGTACTATTCCATAAGGGGGAGTAACTAGTGCCAATGTGCCATTTTAAATAGATATCCACCCTGCCCCCCCCCCGTCCATGAAATGGTTTAATCCGTCCGCGTCCACTCAGCACAGATCTCCAAATAATCAGTTACGGACAAATAACTGCGCAGCACACAAACAGATCAGATAGATATCACATATCAAACGTCTCGTGATTTTCTACTCATACTCTTAATACCTGCATAATGCATAGTGATTTTTACTACTACTACTACTACTACTACTACTACTACTAATAATAATAACCGTGATAATATTGTTTTCGTTTCCCTTTAACAAGTGCCATATTATTTAGTGATTAATGTACTTGGATATCAGTATAAGAATGGGGTAAATATTCAGTGTATTCAGTGTAATTTAAGGAGTTGTATGCATACATACTCATTGAGCAAGGCTTGTTTTCATTAATGAAGCATAATAACAACAACAACAATAATAATAATAATAATAATAATTTGATTATTTTGTCATTAAATAAAAGATCTATTTTGTTTCGTGGTGGTTATGCAAACCTTGCCTCTCTGTTTCTTGGTGCACAGAAAAAATCCCTGCACTGCACATTTCACAGAGCAGCTGTCAACACGCTCTAACATCATGACGACTTGGCGAGGTGCTCAGGGCGTTAGAGTGCATTACTAAAGCTTTGTCACAAAAATGTGCAGGCAGGGACTTTTTCAGCTCCAGTTCAGTGCTTCATATTTAGTAACTGATTCCTTTTCCGGGATTAATTCCAGTCTTTTGTTTCCCGCTTCAGTTCACAGACTGTTCACACATACCAGGAATTGTGAAACCCACCCAACTTTTCTGTGAGAAGCTAGACGCACTAACAAGTTCTTTAGAGGTCCGTGTCTTTTAAAGAGCTGTTGACCTGATCATCTTTGCTTTGTCTTCACTGGCTGGTCTGCGATAGCTTAAATCTAGTCTCTGCTTCATTGTTTCATTTGCAGAATCAGCAGTTCTTCTCCAGAGACTACGAGGCTGCACTGTACACACCCTGATACAAATCTCACCTCATCACAGATTCTCTGAACTTCATCATTAGCCTCCTGCACCTCCGAGGTCCCTCCGCACAAAGGCACGTTCATTATTGACATATATTATTTTATAGAAAAAGTAAGTTCAACTTCTGCTCTCCTGCTGCTTCTCTGTAGTCACTCCCACTGAGTGTGCATTGGCAGAGAACGGGCTCTGGCATTCACTATTCACTATTTGTTTCATGTCATGTCACATGACTCTGGGAGAGACCAATGCTTGGACCAGGGAGCCTGTGATCTGTGGACAGAGAACAGCAAACTATGTAGTTTCTTTCTCAAATATAATCACTACTCAGTGGTTTTAAGTATAAATTTGTTATAAAGTTGTTATAAATCTCTGAATTAGTTTAGTCGAGTCTCGATACTTGTAATTCTGCCCCTCTATTAGATGGTTTTACTAAGGCAGATTTGCAGATCTCCAAATAATTACATATAAAAAGTTAGCTGTACAGCACACTTACAGATCAGATATACACCAGTTCTCAAGTTTGTTATCAATGTTTTCAGTAATATAAAACCATATATATGTGTGTGTGTGTGTGTGTGTCTGTGTGTGTGTGTGTATGTGTGTGTGTGTGTGTGTGTGTGTGTAGTCCAACGTCAATGCTGTAAAAAAAAAAGTTATTTTTGTCTAGAATGATGAACAAAGTCATATGAGATTCTAAAATCACTGTATAACATCATTAAGTATGTACAGAGCCCTGCTGATATAAATAAAAATAATGTGTGGCTACAACTTAGTAAATTAAGATGTGGATAATTAAGTTGTGGCCACTACTTAGTAAGACAGGGGAATGAGATACTTAAATCATGGCTATGACTTAGTAAACCATTGGAACAGGATCCTAATGCATGGCCACGACATAGTAAAGTGCAGGAATGATATAACTAAACCTTGACCACAGCTAAATAAGGCCCCCCCTGCTGGGGACATCCCATATAAATGAATATAATGTATGACCATGCCTTATTGACACTTGGAAATGAGATCCTAATGCATGGCCATGACATGGGATGAGATCATTTAGCCGTGGCCATGCATTAGGATCTCGTTTCCACGTCTTACTTAATTGTGGTCATGATTTAATTATCTTGTTCCCATGCCTTACTCAGTTGTGGCTATGCATTATTTTTTTTTATACAGATTGTCACCAGCAGGGCTCCGTACATTCCCATGGCTTACTAAGTTATGGCTACAACTTAATTATATCATTCCCACACCTTAGTAAGTCACAGCCATGCATAAGGATCTCTTTTCCATGCATTATTTTTATTTATATGAATGTTTATTTATATGGGATGTCACCAGCAGGGATCCGTAAATAAGTTATAATAAAATGAATGTTCAGATTTAATCATATTTCAGCAGTGGTGATTCAATCTCATGGCAGATAACCTGAGACAAAATTAACGTGAACACATAATTACAGGGTACTATTTATGATTTTATTCAGTTAAGAGATATTGAATAAAAATTAAATTTAAATAATTAACAAGACAAGATTAGTGGACATCAGTGTAATTCACATCACACATAATAATATTACTCACATAAGTCTTTTTAAAATACATACTAAAACTACTACTAATACCTTCTTCTTTTTCTTATTGATTATTTCTTATTCTTAGTTCTTCATCAGCATAAAAGTAAGAATAAACTACTAATAAAAATGTTGATTGTAGTAATTAATGTACAATGTAGTTGTACAAGATTGTTGTTATAACTCTGATAAGCGAGTCCTTTTCTGTGGCCTTAAAGTGGTTAATACCATAGTTCGGGTTATTATATATTCATTGTGTAAAGCCTGTTTTCATAAGTATTGGCAAAGCCATTGTGCAACAGAACTACATAACAAAGCCACATGTAATAAAAATGTAGTAGCACTGATAACCACTTCGCAGAACTCTATGAATGGGTGATAGTAACACTTCACGTGTTGCCATATAACCATTACACAACTCACACTGCTATATAATGCTTAAACTAAAAGCCCCAGTCAAGATTTGTGCTCAGAATCTACATCTGTTCTTCATATCATTTCTGAAGCCTGTCGGGACGTCAACATAAGAACCGGTTTGTATACAAAGTACATACATATGTTTGTCACTTGTGGTGTGGAATTTGAGCATTTTGTCAGGTGCTGTCTCTGTTCTGAGTTGCCTTTGTGAGTTAATGCATGGCGAACAAAACAATCAATGCAAGATATTTGTTTGCTCTGTTACAGATGACCACGATGGGAGCTCACAGCATTGCACGTATAGCAGTCATAGTGCTGGCCATTGTCGTCTATATAACTGTCATTACATTTAACGCACTTGCAGCACAAGGGACTGGTAAGCTAATTTAACAGCACAAAGAACTGAAAATAGTACAATTTTCACTAGTGGTCTCAGACTTTTGGACCTCACTGTATCTACTGTTACTATGTGGTCATATTATACATGGTATATAATATGAATAATGTTTCCTCCCTTCCAGGTCCTTTTCTGAGCAAGACTGCAAACATCTCTGATAAATATGTCACTCAGATCACTCCATCAGGATGGACCTTCTCTATCTGGGGTGTGATCTATTTCTGGCTGACTCTTATGTTAATCTACATCGCGACAACTGTATTCAGAAGGTACTTGTTTGTTTGTAACATGTTCAGATAAGAATTTATAGCTGGACATGGTCAGTAAAATACTAAATTGTGTTTCCTCTTCAGGAATGCGTACGGTCCTATGTACTGCAGCCCGTCTGTGCTGCCTTATGGCTTCTTCATCTCCTGGATTGTGAACATGTTGATTAACATTGGCTGGCTCCTACTGTGGGATAGACAGTAAGTTCTCGTGAAAGCAGTTCACCTTTAGGGAAGCTATTTTGGACATAAATACAGTTTTATCCTGGACTATGTAATGTCCATTATGTGCATTGTGATCATTGTTGACTGAATCAAGTTCAGTTTCAGATTTAAGTCCTTAATTTCATGTGCAAACTACACTGTATGAAGCTAAGCGTGAAATTGTTAGCTAAGAACAAAATGGCTAGTTTGTAGTGCCTTGATCTGAGTCCAGTCCTGTTTTTACAAGAGTTTTCAAGAATTCATGAATACCCAGAGGCAGAGTATCATAAACAGACGTATTTGCAGTTTTCCAAAAATTACGTTTAGAGACACAAATGATATGATCAAAAATGCCTCAATTTACATATTTTTAATAAACAAAAATCCAGCCTTTGGATAATGTGAAAATCAAAACATTTATTTCATTGTGAAGATTGTTGGAATCTTGTTCTTGTATTGTTGTCATTATTATTCTAAAACACATTTTATGTTATTTTTATTGTACAAAATTTAGCATGAATTTACCTATTTGCAGTGTATTAAGAAATCCTTCTGTAATATCCGTCAGAATGTAGTTAAGACTGAACATGTAAAATCTCATGTACAAAGAACATGTACATTTTTTGAATACACTATTTAGAAAATACAGGAAACGAGCTTTTCAGTGATACATGAAGTGTTATGTTTGTGGCAAGTGTGGGCAAAGCCAGGCCTTCATTAACGATAGTAACATTTGAACTATACAATTGAATGAGAGGGGACGCAAATTGACAAAAGATGCTGAAGTAAACACATTTCTCTGAAGTTTTGGCATTTTATGATTACAGTGTAGTTTAAGGGAAGACATGTTATAGACATATACACATGTAATATATGATTTACCCAAAAATCTGACACATGATTAACAGGACCAAAGTCATCATTTCTGAAAGTAGAGCCTTGCCGTAAAGTTATAACTGAGTGAACAATTAAACTCACACAATTTTCCTCTCGTCACAAATGTAGCCAATAAGGTTTGGTATTTACCTATTTGAGATTGCTTAACAACCCGACACGGTTTGGGGCGAGTGTGCCAATTTCAGTGTGCACAAGTAGTGAAAACTTATATGCCAACAATTGGTATAAATCATGACTTGTTAACCAATCTTAACTCCTTAAAATTCCAGGCTTGTTACATCCTAAGGCTTATTATTCAGTAACTACAGGGACTTCAGTGCAAACTGGTTGAGCTAATCTTAGGTTATACAAGTATGTAATAAAACTTTGGGCCTGTCAGCAGGTCTTGACCATTTAAGGGGAGAAACAGACTTGCTTTTGTGGTTTCTGACCCTCTATGATATGTTATCTATAAGAATGGACAAAGGTTTAGATAAAATTCAGGCTTTAAAGTGAGTGCTGCTGTTTTTAGCTATCCAACATACTGTTGTTCATTTTTATGCTAACAGTATGTCTTACAGTGTCAGAAACCACATAAACAAGTCTATTTATATGGCTTGACCCTACATAGTTGGAGGCAAGTGATGATAAGCATGCCTCTTTAGCTTTTAGCTTCTTATGTTTTCTACAGAGCTACAAAGCTAACAAGTAATGGAAGCCAATTAGCCTCGTAACTCCAAAAACTAAAGAAGTAAACTCCAGACAGCAAACATGTCTTGGCTGATAATGTACATTTAACATTAGGAGAACAGTGTATACATTTCATCTGGCCTTCTGTCTTCTTTAAAGGGTGATGATTGCAGCACTGATCATGCTGGCCCTGATTGCATTCACAAACTACTTGGCGATATTCTTCTCCTGTTACGGACTCAAAGAGTACGGAGCCTGGCTAAACAAGTATCACACAAACGATCTCTGGTGCATTCGAATACTGGTAAGTGTGAAAAGAGTCTGAAACATGATGCTAGAAGTGATGGTACAAAACTGGAGAGTCCTGTTTATGTTTAATGTAAATGTTCACACTTATCCATCTGGCCATAATTCCACTCCTGTCTGTCATAATGACTCTTGGTAAGGAGAGAAAGCCAAAAAAACCAGGGGCACAAAACAAAACAAAGCAAAAAATAAATAAATCCATAGGTACAAAGTGCAGAGCTAATCATGGGGTGAAAAAAAGCAAAGTCAAATGTTTATACGGAGCGTTTGGAATGCCAAGACTTAAGGAAAGAAGAAGAAGGAGGTCAAAGTGTGAACGTGTTTTAATGTATATAATTTAGTGCATTTAATGGACATAATTTAATGATGTTTAGATCACAGTCAGTCAGAGTGGATTGACGTGAAATGGTTCCCTGTAGAGAAACAAACTCTGATTTCTTTACAGTGCTGTCGAGAGAAACATTTAATTTACTATCCAAATTGACTAGTGAACCTACATGCGTCTTAAGTTTTCTTCGGGGATTATTATGATTTACAACACACCACCTGTCCAACAATAACAGAGTTTAAAAATAAACTAAGGCCAAAGCCTTCTCAAAACAACGATAAAGCAATGTCTCAGCCATTTTTAGAGGGGTTTTTAAAGACAGTCTGGTTCCTATCACCACCACTGTGCACATTTCTGACTTGTTAAGTTTCACTAAAATGGAGCATTTCTTTGTTTACATCTTATCGGCTTAATTAAGCGCATATTTTCAAAACATTTCTTTTTTCAAAGAGTGAATGTGCTTCTTTCAGATACAGGAGTATTCCTATAAAAGCTTTGTAAGTGAAAACTCTTTAAAGCTTTATCCTGTAATGCAGGTTCAGAACGGACTGGCTGTGTATGCGACATGGACATCCATTGCTACTCTGATCAACTTCACCATCGTAGTGAGTTACGAGGCTGGAATGAGCCAGTCAGACGCAGCAACACTGTCAGCGTCATTGCTTTTGGTGGAGGTGGCTGTTTGGTAAGGTGCTGCACTGCATTACATGATTGATGAGTGAGTGTGAGAGAGAGAAAAAGAGGGACGTAACAAGCAATCTATTATCCTTCCTACAGGTTTATTCTGGAAAACTTTGTGATTGACAAACATGTGCGTTACATCCTGACCATCTACCCTGTGATCATCGTGGCCTTATCTGGAAACATGACGAAAAACTTTGACGCTTCAGCTCCCAGCCGCAATGGCATATTCATTGGTGAGTGGACTTTTGCACTCAATTTGTAGCCAATCAATCAAGACATTTTTGCTGCCCGAAATTTGCTATGAGGCTAATGGTGCTAACAATAAAGGAAACTATATACATCACCAGTCAGTATTGTGGGGCCAAATGTGATCTCATAACAAGAATACACATCTGGGGACAACCGAAAACACAAGAAAAAAACACTAACGCTTGCTAATGGAACAGATATTGGTTTTTACAGCATGTAATATGTTCTCAGCACACGTGACACACATCTACATGCTTAATTGGAGTTTTTTTGAGGGACTTTTAAGCCATGCTAACTTACATTACACCAGAGAGTTTCTGTCGATAATAACTGCCACTCAGTTAAGTCTTCCTGCTTTGTCAAATTCGAAAGGGTGCTTCTGAGTCTGTCAATAATGCATGGGTTCCTATGGAGCTTTAGTTCACAATCATAGTTTGTAAGTACTTCATCATTTACACGTCATATTTTTGAGCACTTTTGAACTCCAGTTATAGGACTTTCGTGTACATGTGAACCGCTTTGCTCACCCAGTGAGATAATTCATAACTTAAACTGTCGTCGGATAATGTTGACACCCCTACCAGAGCCAGTGCAAGACGAGCCTGGCCACTTCCTATTTATTATGTCAAAAACATGACTACCAAATGCTAGCGGACGTCTGTGAGCGAGTCCTCAATGAATGGGGATGAAAGGAGCTAAACAGCTAAAAAGCGATTCTCCCTTTTCATTTTAGAAACTAGAAGGACATATTCAATGAAAGATCAATGAAAACTTACCAGTAGGTTTCCGTTTTTTTACAGCGTACAGGTTTTGGGTAGTGGAACATTAGCATTACTACTGAGTGCTAACTGGTTGACATTTCTGCTACTGATTACTAAAAAAATATAACAGCAGTGTTGATAAAATATGTGAATTTTTACTGTTTAAAAAAATGAAAACATTTGCAAACTAGGATTTTTGTACAAAAGGAGTGCCCTCTAGGGTCAGACAAAACTAAAAGACACTATTCCGAGGCAATTCTACTCACTAGACATTGTTTTAGAAATTTCACACTCAGTTTGCTCCCACCCTAATAAGTTTCCACCCACAACTGTGTGTCCAAATCATCACATACCTGACTCATGACAGGTTGCAGTTTGATGCTTGGTGGTGGCAATAAGCTTTCATTAGTTCTTAGATAAATTAGCTACACACACTGGGGTTTAAAAAAACTAAATTCTGGACTAAAGTCTTGGACAAACCAGGGTGAGGGGGAAATGGTGTAAATTTGATTTATTTTTTGCCAAACCTCTTTCAAACTATTCTTTTTCTCCCTCTGTGATTTATGCATATTGTCCTGAATTCCTCAGCTGTCCTGCTGGCACTAACCTGTGTGCTGTTAGTATTGCGGGTGTGTCTGGTGGTCTGGAGGCACCTGAGACGGCCCTTCTACAGCGGCAGCCACACAGAGGAAATTGGGTCACCTATGGAAGCAGCTGAAAGACAGAAAAAGTTCTTCATGTGAAAATGCCCTGGACATGTGCTGAGCTACTCAGTCTCCTGAGAGACACTGTAAAGTAAAATAACTTGTATTAAGTAATCTGTTTATGTATCCATCTTTCTACTTGACTATCTTTTATTCATTTTATGTATTTTTATAATTTATGTATGGTGGCACTTGAAGACATTTTCATAATCCATGATATGTATCTCAACATCTCTTTTTGTGATGAAGCATTTGGTTGGTTAGTGTTCTTCATACATGGTTCAGTGTATCTTATACATGATACGTACATGATGCGTTCAGAAAAGCGTATTGTAGAGTAATGTGTCACGATAACAAGAAAATATCATCTTATTGCCACCCCCCAGAAGGTATTCCATATTAGGATCCAGCATCTCTTAGCAAAGTATCTTTCATTAACAACTTTTTTTTTTAATGACAAGTGGTTTGTTAGCAATGACTAGTATTTGTTAGCACTGCAAAATTTGGACATTAAGTCTTGATTGGTCAATTACATCTGGGCCTAATTGTGAGAAACTGTGTAAATTACATTTTTGGTGTAAATGCCGGTCTAAGGTTTATAAACATACGCCCCCACCCCCCAATATGTGAATGTTGTATTGCTTGTTCTCAAGCAATAAAGCCATATAGTCTAATGTGAAACTGGGTTCTTTTCATGGGAATTCCACTGTATACCACTTATCTGCTCTTTTTTGGTGTATTTACAATGTTTTCCTGGTAGTTTTGTACTGATCACAAGAGCACTGAAGGTTTATGTGCATTTATGAAGATACTGTTTCTGAACATGCTCCACTTGCCTCCTGTGACCCTCTGTGAGCCACCCACTTTACCCCACAGATCCTAATTTTTTATGACAATTATTTGTATTTTAATCCCATTAGGAGTTTTGCAAATCCTGTGGCCATGTGCTGATGTCTGTTATTGCTTTGCTGAAAATAATTTCTGAGACCTTCTCAAAATAAATTAAAACTATGACAAATTTAGTCAGGGAAGACATGACAAGTGTCATTTAATCCTGAAACTTCAAAACATTTCTGCAACTGTACTTTGGTACTATGTCTTAGTGTTACTTTGTAGTGAAGGTTTGTAAAGAAAATCATTCAGAGTGGTTCGGTGTGCAGTGCGCCTTTCTAGAGAAATTTACAGAGTCAAAATTGATCACCATTGTAGTAAAAGGAACCAGACGTCGTCATGTCTACACAAAAATAACTATCTACCTTGCTGTTCGACCTCATGAACTGGTAAGCCGAGTATCAGTAGCGCACATTGATCTCAGTTGAGAATGCGGTTTTGGCAGGAAACACGGAGGTAATTCTGAAGTAAAGGTTTATACTAAATTACATTTTATGCCAAAACTTTATATATAATAAAACTTTATTTATAATAAGACTATCACAAAGTAATGTCTCATATATCAAAGAATGCATTCAGAACCATTTCAAGCAATTATTTAACAGGGTGTAGCTTTTAGAGCCCTTTAGTCCTCTGGACGTCTGGTTCCTAGTACTATAATGGTGAAAATTTCTGACTGCAAATTTCTCTAGAAAGGCGACTTTCAAACCGAAGCACTGTGAATGATTTTGCTCACATCTATACCAGTAAATGAACTGATTAATTTTGCAATATCGGTGGTGTTCCCCTTTAAGTGCTTTTCTAAAAGTCTTCATGCAGACCCTTAAAGCACCCTTTACAAAGGCCAAGAGGTTTTTCCCCATTTCTTTTACCAACTGTGAAGTTCCTCTGCTTTTGATTGTAGTTTTTTATTATTAAAACATCCAACCAAATTCGTATTGACGCGAAAATGAAACTACATGCCGCTAATTAGTCTTTGTGAGAAACCAGTACCAATTAGATTTTTAGCTATTTTTCTTTTAGCTACACTTTGCTAATTTTGTATTAAAATGTTCACTTTTAGATACTTTCTCTAGATTGACGAAGCACTTCTTGTAAGTCGCTCTGGATAAGAGCGTCTGCTAAATGCTGTAAATGTAAATGTAATGACTGATAAACAGACTCTTCTGAGTTTTCTGATACCAGAAAATTGAGGATTGAGTGAAAATCGTAGGACTAGTTCACAAAAGTAGGTTTTGCATATTATGCAAATTAGCAAAAAAGTGGGCGGAGCTAAATGGTACCAGTGGCAAAGTTGTTTGGCTTGACCCAAGGAATGACGCACAAAAAGAATTTTATGTGTGAACATCTCGGTTTAGGAGTTATGAAGCAAAACGTGATTTGGTGCTCTATAGTGCCCCCCTTTGGCAAATCTGGGTCATTTTTGCTGCCTGGCGAGATCCACACAAAGTACACCTACCCACCAAGTTCGGTGTCTGGATGCCTTACGATCTCTTCTCCACAACACGTTTTTCAGAAGAAAAAGAATAAGAATAAGAATCCGAGCAAAACCAATAGGGTCCTGTGCACTGCGTGCTTGAACCCTAATAATAATGGAAGTACTGCTATTTCTGCAGTTAAAATGGTCAAAGATCCAACGAGTTTCTATTGTCGCCAGTAGATGGCGATGGTCAACAACAATCTAATGGAAACCTGCAGCGCGATAAAGAAGAACTCGCTGATGGGCGGGAGAATATGTTTTGTTTTTGTTTTGGGCTCGGCGGAAACGAATTTAATGTAAATGTAAAGAATTTGTGAAACGTCTCTAAATTTTATCAATATGAAAATGTTACGTTTTCTGTTTTTGGCTAATGAAACGTTAACGCTCAGTTGTTAAGAATTTCCAGAATTAAAAAGTGGCGGACTCTCCAGCGAATGCTAACTCGGCTCGGCCACACGCCCAGTGAATAGTTAGCTTAGCTGGCTAACGGCTCGGCTGTTTTGTCTTTTCGCTCCTTCTCACGAAATGGACCGCAAGATGATGCACTTGGTGAGTAGCGTTTAACTGAGTGTCTTTACGTTGATGTCTGCGAAATTTAATTGAGCAGTTTTGGCTCGACGCGAACGAAA
This sequence comes from Pygocentrus nattereri, assembly GCF_015220715.1. NCBI lineage: Eukaryota > Metazoa > Chordata > Actinopteri > Characiformes > Serrasalmidae > Pygocentrus > Pygocentrus nattereri. The sequence continues at coordinate 23,405,049 of NC_051234.1, read as the reverse complement.
CGGTAGCCAGTTAACAGCATTTTGGCTAATGCTAGCTTGCGCGCCCCGTTCGAAGAGCTCGGCTGAACTAAATTAGCCGACAGTTACTAACTGTTGAGTTTGTTTTGACGAAGCTAAAGTCGGCTTCTTACTCCCCAGCTTGTTCGAATGTTCCCGTTCCACCTTAAATGGTGCAGATGTTACAGTCTGGCGCCCGAGGCTGCTGCTGTGCTGCTGCACCATTGAGGATGTAACGGAGGAAATTCGAAATAATAGAAAGACAACTTAAGCCTCGTCTTGTCTTGGACCTACAGGCTGCAGATAAGCGTCGCTAACTGATATGTCCAAAAGTATCCAGACACCCCTTCTAATCAGTAAATTCAGTAACTTTGCAGTGCTCACAGTAAGGCTGACAATAGAGTGGAAAGCCGGAGAGCAGCCCATGAGCAAGGCGCCGTGGAGAGGTGTATACAGCCCTCCAGCATCCGCGGCAGCGGGCAGGGAAGCAGTGGAAAAGCATTCTTCGGAGAGATGGGGCTCCGTCCAAGACTCTTGGGATTGTGGTTAAATGCAATCAGGACGTGTTGCTCATTAACCGCTTGAGAATTTCTATTCAAACTTTGAAACAAGGGCATTTTGTATGTGTGTCCAGTTCCAATATGCTTAAAATGTGATTGACTTTATACATTTCTTTAGGGGAGAGCAAAGAAGCAACTTCGTTACTTCCAGACGGACGAAAAGTGAGTAATATAAATGTATAGAGGCATGTGTTTTATGTACCGTGATGTCTTTTAGTATAATTCAGTGTCAACAGAATTGTTTAACTGTGTGGTTCATTTCAGCGTGTCTGTTTACTGAATCTTGTCTGGCCTGAGGAGTAGAGTGGGTCTTGTGTGGTTGAACTCTAAGGGGCACACATGTCACAGGATGTTAATGATGAACCCAATTAGTCACTAAAGATCAGCTTTGTAATTAAATTATTTATATTTTTTCCTTGTGCTCATTTATAAGCAAGAACTTGTCAAAGTGTCTTTTATTATATGATGTCCCAATATACCACACCTACCTCACGCCCTATCTTCTTAGCTAACAAATCTTGACTTTTTTGTTACTGTTATGACAAATTTTTATTCCAGGACTTCATGTTCACTGAAGATCAAAGACGTCTTCTCGCTGAATGACCTTGACAATATTTTTGATGATTTAGGTAAGCTGTTTATTTGTTTGTATTTACTCCTGTATCATCGGTTGCAGGGCTTTGCAGAGACCATCCTTAACTTACTTCATTTCCTGTCGAAAGCAAGCATTAGATATTTATTTTCAGATATTTCTGAGGAAAATAGATATAAGATAATACATTTGCATCAGCAAGGGGAAGGTCAAAGCAGAAAAATTGTCTTTTCAAAAAATGAAGTAAAGAGAAAGAAAATAGAACTCCAACTGTACAAGACGTGGTAGACCACCAGCACTGTCCCCATCTTTCTGTCCATCTTTCCAATGTGGAAGACACTAGGGGTCTGAAAGGATGTCTAGCTGTCAAAAAGCCTGAAACTGAGTGTTACGTTTAGTTGTTGGCCTTTGTGTTATTTTGTGTTCAAATGTGTTGTGTCTTTTCTCTGATACTGAAAAATGAATAACTGTGCTTCACGGCTGTTTTGACTGAAAATGAAATAAATGAAGGGTGGTCTCTGACTCTTTGTACTTTATTTTCCATCACTATTAAAGAATAAATACATAATGTTGTTCTTTAGATTCTGGGTCTGACTCAGCAATGCCTCAGCTATCACTGTTGCCCAAGAGTGATAAGATTGTGGAACATGGGAAAGAAGACAGCTCACCAGATCTCAAGATATCCTCTCCTTTTGGTGCAGAGGTCAGACTTTTGAAGCATTTCATAATACTTGATAGATCTTTAGCTTGCCCCTTGGGCTTGCACAGTTCATCATGATAAGTAAAAAAGCAGGCGTTAGTGTTATGACCAGTCATCAGATGTCTTTTCTAGTCTGAATATATGACATTTTTATTTAAGAATTGATTGTTTGTATCTCTTCTGTCAAAAAACAAACTAAATGTTTCCACTATTTTGCCTGCCTTTATAAATGTTGTGCATTTGTGGTTCTGTATTGTGTGAATTTTTGTGTGTTCTGTATTGTGTGAATCACAGTAGTGAATTTTGTGCTATACAGACATTGTGGAGGGAATATTAATTGTATGATACAATGAAATTTAAAAAAAAGATGTGTAGATAAAATTAAATATAAGAAACACATTCTCCCAATGAATTTCTTCATTTTTATCCTTAGGAGCCAGAGGCTTTGGCACCAGAAAATCCCATTCAGGAAGACCATTTAAATGGCAAAGGTATAGTCTGCTAGTCAGAATGTTTTGGCAACGGAGCAGTTTCTGCTGCTGTACTCGCTGTCATACTTTGCTTTTTACATTTGCTTATGCATCTGTCTTGTTTCAGAGAGCCCTTTTAAGGAGATTGCTCCTATTAAGACATCCAGCCCTATAGACCTATTACCAGCTGAGGATGGAGCAGGAGATATAGAAAGGCCAGAAACCTCTCCAATACTCTTCGGTGTTGAGGATGAAGAGCCAGTTAGACATGACTTCAGCAAATCTCTGCCGAATCAGAGATCTGAATCCAGAGAGGAGTTTCTTAAAGGGTAAGAATTTCAGAAACGTCTACAGTAAAATCACTATAGCTAATTAATAATGTAATTTATTGTTAAGGTCATGTCTGTCATTTTCTTGTCTTAAAGGGGCAATGAATCACTTGTTTCTCCACCGACTCGGTTGGAGTTTGGAAAGCCAGCAACACAGGATGTTGTTTCTGTAACAAGGTTAGCTAATCAACTTACGGTATACATTTATTTATTGATGTGTAACAAACATACGTATATTTAGTTCACAAGACCTCACTTCTCATCCTTTTTTCTAAGATGTATGCCTGCACAGTCTTCCAATACAACATCCCAAGAGTGCCAAACTTCAGCACCAGAAGCAAGAGAAGAGTCACAAATGTAAGAAACCTTTTTTTTTTGATAGATAAATTTGTTAATAATCTATTTAATACATCATCTTTTAAACTTTTTGTTCATGTTTCTTTTTTGCCCATTTCTAGAGATGGAAGCCCAAGTCTGTTGTTTCCTGTTTCGGCTCAGAACAGTCATTCTGAACCTCTTCTGAAGGAGCAGTCTAAGAACCAGGTCCCAGAAGTGAAATTAGATGTGGAGGTCAAGGAATCATCTTTCCAGCAGAAGCTAAGAAATGCTTTTAAGCCCAAAACCTTATGGTGAGTTTGTTTGAACTGAGGTTTTTTTGTAAACATTTAAGTGTAAGGTCTAAACACTGCCAAATGGGATTTATTACCTCATTATCTAGGTATTATTCAAACAATAAAAGTTCATGGAGATTTTTTAGTAATGTGAAGCAAATATGAACTGAATGCTTGTAGGTCGAAATTAATATTACAGGGTTTGCATTAGAGGCTGCTCTTTTTCCTTTCTGAGATTAATAAAGAGTTGCTAGAATAGTTCCAAAATACTAATGTTGAGTTTAAAGCATCAATGGTTTTGTCTTTTGAAAATTCCCATGTGATATGGATGCCATGAGACAGTTTGATATAGAGCACTCACTTAAGATAGTAGTGAAGTAGAGGTCTGATAGGCTGGGTGCTTTGAAGAGAGTAGACACCTAAGAAGAACTGTGGACTAGTTCTGTAAATGCATTTGCAAGCTCGAGGGGAGGCTGTTTTCACAAATTCTAGGGTGTGGATGATTGTGACACTCCTTCATTTTGTTGGTTTCATGTTGCAGTGGCCAGTGGCAACAGTGCTTTGTCGTTTTCATGTTTGCGTTCATTAGCGCCAGAAATTATGTTGCATTTTAACTTTCCCCTTATCTATTAAGTTTGAAAATTTGAGTGTCAAAATGAATCTTACTAGAGAATCTTACTAGTTTGATTGTTCTGCACAAGACAGGGTAGGTGTCAGAGCACCCAGAAAGTAATATTGCAATGCAGTGGTCTCATTAGAATTTGATGATTGACCCTGTTGTTTCCTTTCTTTGTTTGTGATGGCTTAAACTGAAAGATAAACGTTAGTGGGGTAGTGTTGCTAATTGGAGGAGATTAGTGTGGTTAGTGTACATGTTGCCATGGAATTTTGAGCTATTTAACATAGCCTTGGTCTTGCTTGAAAAATCCAGTCTCTTAATGCTTTACAAGTGATGTAAAAGAGGCTTTGTATGTGAATGTTCTCTGAACATATAAGACAATTAAGGACTTCTATGTATTCATTTCAGGAAACAAGAAGCACGGAAACCACAAGCTCGTGCTCTTTCACCACTTGAACTCGAGGATGATTTCATGATACTGGAAGATGATGCTCCAATTTTATTTACCATTCCAAAGAAGGCTAACAGTAGTCAGAAAGAAAAACATGCATTAGAATGTGTGTCTGCAAAGCCAGATGATAAAAAATCACCATCTCAGGCTGAATCAGCTGCTCCAAAGCTGGAAGATGAACCTGGTACTGCAAAAACAAAGAAAACAAAGGGAAAGCATGGAAATACTTACAGTAAGGGTGATAAAAACACCATGACTCAAGCAACTGTAGAGGAGAGGAATGAGCCTTTAATGGAAGTGGAAGAAGTGGTGGGAGATTGTGAGCCCTCTTCTGTTCCAGAGGTTAACCAAGATGCTGATTTACCTGGTAAGTCCTTATTTACTCTTCGTTACTTAGTTATAATATTGATATAGCAGAGTTTCTTAAACTTATTAAATTTGGCATCTTCAGTTGTTCGAATGTATCTATGCATGCTACAGTTTCACTGTAGAACTGAGTAGTTGGCAAATCAGATGAATTTTTAAAGTGTCATTAAGCCTTTTCTACTTGTAGTAGTCCGGTGTTCATGCTAAGTTTATAACCAAATATGATCATTTTCTTATTGAAGTAAGAATAGTGTCTGGCAGTTTATAATTACATTGCAATAGGCTGCTTGTCCCATGGCATTTAAACACATTCTATGGATTTGTGTTAGACTTGAAAGGAGCTGGCAACTGTTCTGCATGAAGGTGTTTTGTGAAAGGTCATTTGTTGTTTCTTTTGCAGATACAGGTAAATGGAGAAGAAACAACAAAGCACATATTAAGCTTGGCAAGAAAAATGGAAAAAATTATGATCAGGCCATAATCCCAGTTGAAGAGCCTGCATCTAAAAGGAAGAAACCTGCCAAAATAACTGGTGATACCAATAATGCGCAAGAAGAACATGCATCAAATGCAAAAAAGAAACCTAACAAGGCAAAATCTATTGTAAAAGGCGGTATACCAGAGGGTTCAGCAAAATTAGATAAGCAAATTAATGACGATGCTGCCTTGACAGACAAACAAGTGCCTAAACAGCAAGAGCAGGAAGATAAGCTTCACAAGACCAACGAGCCACTTCTACAGCCTACAGAGCAACCTGATGTGCAAAGCACAGCTCCAAGTACGTTTTTGTCACCTGCAGTTATAATTTGTGGTTTCAGATATACTGTGAATGTTAAAATCTCTACAAGTGTTTATTTAACCTTCAAACATTTCAGCAGTAAATGGTTTATAACGGTACTAAGTTGGCTGAATCTACTAATTGTTTAAAAGCTGCCTCTGCCTATTTTGTTGCTGAAAAATAAAATTGGATTCTTATTCTTGTAAACAGCATTGATAGTCTTTATCTACTTGAAGCCTATATGTTTTTGTGAATATGAATTCAACAAGTACATTGTCTTTTTACTATTATTGCAAGTTTGTTGTTTGCTGCATATTCATAAAATGCTGTTCTTTTTTCATGCACCAGTTAAGAAAGCAGACAAACGGCCTGCATCGAAGCGAGGTACTTCGAAAATGGTCAAGAAGGTGCAGAAGACAAAAGAATGTATAAAAGTAAAGGAGATTCCAGTGCCTGAATCTGATGTTTCTGCAGAGGGGTCTGTGACTGCCAAGAGGAAGAGGAAACCACCTGGAGAGTGGTGGCTAACCACTGGCAAACAAAATGAAGGCAACACACAGGTGCAAGAGGTGGCAGTTCAGGAGTCATTGCAAGTTCAAAAATCCAATGTGAAAAGGAAAAGAAAAGAAACACGAGCTATATCAGCACAGAGTACTGAGGAGCAGGAGAGCCACAGTAAGACAATCAAGCATGTGACTCTTCAGAAAGTGGGGGAAAAAGTCAAGAAATCTAATAATTCCACAAGTGACCAGAAAAACCCCAAAGTAGCAGGTGCCACACAAAAAACAAAGTCAGCAGCTTCAACCCAACGTCAAATTCAGTCGAAGACACCAGCTCCTTCAGTTGGAGAGGCAGTTCACGAGGATGTTGAACAAGTCAGCTCAAAAGCATGTGGTCCTCCTAGACGGCAGACCCTTTCTTCAGGTATAGTCACTGAGTTATTTTGTTATTGAAGTTTGTGGGTTTAGTTAGGTTAATTTGATTTAGCTCAAGAGATGTACTTTTTTAAATGATATGAGCTTACAGTAACTCTTTCAGGATGTACTACCAGTCAAGTTACACACCGAACCCAATATAAAATTTTTTATATTGATAAAGGCATTGTGATTGATGCTCAAATGCAAAGTAAGTTTTTACTATGCCAGAGTTCTTACAACAATGCAAAATGTTCTTCCTAGCAGCAATAGTCAATAGATTTTATAGTCTCCAGTGTTTGCTGTTTACAATATGACCATTTGGAGGATCAGTATTGTGATGCATAGGATCCAGCTCTGTTGGAATATCAAAAATTGGATGTCTAATTTCTAAAATAAACTATGCAAGGTATCTAATCTAAAAATGCAAGATATTTTGATTTGCTTAACATACTGTTCAAAATGTGTTATTTCTTTGTATTGATGTCTTCATTATTGTTTAAAACTGTGGAGAATAATAAAATTAAGGTAAACCCTTCTATGATGAGATGCATCTAAACTTTCGACTGATAACGTATGTATATATCTGTAATATATATTCAATGTCTTCTAATAGGAGAAAAAAGGGTGTTTGAAAAGCTCTACACAACGGACAGTCAGTATGGATCTACCCAGAAACATCCCCCGTCTGCACTTCATCAACCAGAGAGTCTTCCAGTGAAACGACAGAGAAAACCCCCCTGCAACTGGTGGGAGGTGCCTCAGTCTCGGGGATCTGTTGAAAGCTCTCTGTCACCACCAAGCTCTTCTCCACGAAAGTCCAAAGCACAGACGGCCCTTCCCTGTAATGTATTTGATAAAGTAGCCAATGTAGTCAGTTCACAAAAGACAGTGGTTCGTGCTCAGAAAAAAAATAAAATAAACACGATCCATACTCCAAAATCTGCCAAAAGCTCTTTGGCTACATTTAAAGCCATATTGGCCTCTGGAAAACCAGAGTCTTCGACAATGAGGGGTTTTGAAAGGAGACACAAGGGCCGCAGAAACTTACTCCACTCTCTTGAAGATCAGTCAGAGCAGTCAAGTGAGAACATCCTCAGTGATCAACAGCATGGAAGCAGCCATGCTACCTTTGATGTTCATCCAAGTGGTGCTATCATGGATTCTTTTAAGGCCAGAAAGACAGCTGATGCTAGATTATCAGATGGATCCAACAGAGCTTCTAGGTAGTGAACTGTCCTAATTCTAATTCTTTTCAAATACAGTAATTCCTTTTAAAGAATAATTCCTAAAAGGGATGCAGAGTGATATTTATGAATCATATTAATATTGGCACATATTTGGTTTAAAAAAAAAAAAAACCATATCTGCCTTGGATGCCTGTTAAGATTTGATTTAAAACCAATACTTTATGATCTATTTTTGTGGGTGCAGGTTTTCATTCCAAGCACACCTGATTTCACTCGTTTAATCAGTCTGAGTCTTTTAACAGCTGAGCATGTGTGCTCCTGCTTTGTTGCAATGAAAACCTGCAGTCCATTTGTGCACCCCTGCTATATGTAGTAGTAGTAGTTTTCTCTCTAATGATAATCTAGGTGGGTCTAGTTCCAATTTCTATATTTTATAAATGTAAATGTTTTATAAATATTTTATAACATTTATGTATCTGCATTTATATTGACATCGCCTGATATGCAAAATATCAGATATTGGCATTGGCCCACAATCCCTGTATCAGTGCATCCCTGAATCTTACAGTATTTTATGTAGAAATCTTAATCAGACAGCAGTGTAATGAATTTTGTTATTCTATTTTTTAATAGTGGAATTGGTTTCAAAAGTGGCCCTTCATCAATGATTGAGCTTGAGCGGTTTGAAGAGACTGAGGATTCCGGTAAGCAGTGAATAATTACTGGGGTATCTGGAAAATGTTTGAGTATATGAGCATTTCCTTACTTTCAAATTGTATTTCTGCTCTGATTTTAGACTTGCCATCTTCAAGGATAGTCCCTTGCATTCGGCACGTACCTCGCGTCCTGTTGGACTGTGATCTGTGTGGCCCTCCACTGCGGCCCATTGTCCTAGAACGTGAAGACTGGGACAACCTCTGTATTTGGTTTGCTCACTTATGGCCTTCCTCTTCAAAAGGTAACCACTTGCGGTTATTAATTAGCAATAGATTTGTATATTGAGTGATTTCTTTTCCTGTCTTGTGTCCCAGTGACCCATTTAGTACACAGAACTATGCATTTAAAATTTTTAAACTCATTCCCTAACATTCTGCATGCTAATATAAAGCCTGTTTTGTTCTACTAGAAGGCAAGGTGTTTAGCGTGATTAGCCCAGACGATTTCCACTGGTACTCCCATGGTGGAAGAGCTATGGGTCATATGGTTGACCTTCAGAACAGTACATTCTCAAATGGCAAGATTTTGTTGGGCTCATATATGAAGAAACCTCTGCAGGTGGATCTTCATGCAGTAACAGTAAGTACTGTTTTCATCTTCACACTTTTTTCAATCTGTACCTATGTAAGGTAAATGTCAAGCTAGCAACTTGAGCTCTGTGGCTGTTCTGAGGTTTGGACTGTAAACTAACTTCATGCAGAGGTCTTCTGTAGATTGTTTTCTTCATCAGGATTGCTGTCATGCTTTCCACCTGATGCTTCCCCATGTTAACATTTTTAGTAAAAAATCATGTGATCATGCTATTTGTCAGTTTAGAAGTTCCACAGATTCAGCCATTTATTCTAACAGTGCACCAGTAGGAGAACTGTGGGCCAGTGCCAATGTCAATTTTCATGTATATATTTGCAGATGCTCATACATAAACATTTATTAAATGTAGATATTGGGAATAGATTGTCATTCAAAAAAGAGAACTTATTTCTTGAGATTATTTGCAAAAGCAGTACTGTGAATAAACTGTGGATATTTTAATGTAGGTTTCATAAAAATGCCCTTAAACATCAGTTTAAAATATATCAATTCTAAACATCTGTCTGATACCAGTGGATTTTTTTCTTAAGCAAATACAGTGTAAATATGAATTCCATACCATTGTGCAGCCACAATACATTGTTTACCTAATTATATTTTTATATTTATGTTTCATCAAGGTATTTAATGTTGCGTCAAGTTGTGTGAGGGTGGAAATTGATGGCGTCAAGATGGTCTACAACTCGGGGGAAACATTTATGACACCTTGTGGTAAGAAACTTAAACTAATGTTAAAATCACTGTAACTGACACATTTAGATGAGTGTATTTGTATATTTTAAAAAATTCGTTCATTGTTTTGTTTTGTAGGGAAATTTTACAGCATTCACAACATCTGCCGTGAACCTGCTGTACTGTGGTACCACAGGATGTTACCAAATGGTACATGAAGCCAGTGGAAACAAACGAGTGGATGGGAGGCACTGATCATGCCCTTTGGTACATGTGTTTGTAGATATTTAAAAAAAAAAAGAAAAAAGTAAAGGCATACCAATGTTCTGTCATCAGCATGTAGATATATTACTGTTTTAAAGGCATATGGACATAGTAGTGCCAAAAAAACTGCTATTGCCTTTGGCAAATTTTGTTTGTAGTTTTATGTAAATAGTATTGTGGAAAAATGTAAAAAACTGAATCTCATTGACTCTGTTTTCGGGGGGGAAAATGCCATTTTTATAAGCTTGTTATTTAAAGTAATGTGTACTGTCAAGTCTTTGATATGTGACAGATATCAGTGTAAAATTAGATGCCCCCTTATAAGTGTTTAAAATAAACTGCAAGTTGTCAGTAGGGGGCAACATATCATTGTGTATGCCTGCCTCTGTTCTTGCTTTAAAAAAAAATAGCCAGTACCTGTCTGAAGATGTGAGATGCTGGAACTTTGTCAGCATTTGTTTTTATACACAGCAGTAGACAAACCTCAATAAACTGACGGCATTATCCTGTGAAGTGTGGGCCATTTGGCCACGTTTATAAGGACCTTTTAACACATAGACGGCATGTTCGAGGTATACATCTTTTACCAATGGTGAATGAAAGCGGATTCTGCATTGATAGACTTTCAAAATCAGGACTGAGTTTGTCTTAACAGGTCTTTGAAAAGGTCTGCTTGAGGCACCACTTAAAACAGTCTCATTTATTCCCCCATGGCTGGACTCTGAGTCTTTTTTCTTTCTTTCTTTTCCTTTTTCACTTTTCTTGTGGACCAATGGGATTCTTTATCCTTTAATTATACAGCATGCTTTTAACTTCAAATGCGCAGTGCAAACACATTTGAATAAATGAAAGAGGTGGGATGCTCCTTTTAAAGTGAGTCTCTTACATCACCAATGTCAGCAATTTCTTGGTGTACTCAGTGAATAAGACAAATCCTGGTTTGTGGTTAGTAAAGGTGGCCCCGCTGGTGGATTCAGTGATAATACAATGGAACATGAACAAAAACATTCACTGACTGTGTGTTATGTATTTATTGAGGACATCCCTTGTTCATCGATGATCCTTCTCACTATGTTATGTTTAATCAGTAAACATATGGATCCATAAGCTGGTGTAAACATACCAAAACGGACTTCTGAGTCTCAGAGGAAATAAATACAGCGCTCATAATGAACGTTGACCTGTTGGTTAGGTGATGGCCCTTCCTCTGTCCTTTTTTCCTTAGTCTAGAAGTACAATAAAGAAGTGCTGACCAAGTTGTATATCAACTTCACACTGAAGTGCTGTTACTGAGTCGTGCAGATTTGCCTATGATGGATAGTCGCATTCTGCTTTATCACTATCTACTTTGTCTGATAATGAACTTAACATCCACTATATGTCCAGAAGTATCTGGTCATGCCTACTGATTAGTGAATTCAGCTCCTGTGAGGTGCACCAAGTACTGATGTGCACACAGCTTATATAATGTCTGTAGAAATGCGTTCTACCAGTAGAACAGGGCACTCTGAATCAGTTGCACATGAGCTAAAGTCACCATGCCCAGTGCCAAGATTTGGCTAGAGGAATATAACACCCCCCAACACTGGACTGTGAAGCAGTGGTTTCCTTAGTATGGTGCTGGGTCAGTCCACACCGGTTCACCTAGGGCCTGTCCAGCCATATCATGGATTTCTATGAAAAAAGTATAATCAAAAACTTCAGTTTAATTTGTGCAATCAAACTAAAATTGAAAACTGCACCATGTTTTTTGTGCATTTTTAAAAGTTCGTCACATCAGGCTTTTGGTTGCATCTTAAATATTGAGTTTAACTGCTTACAGAATGATTTAAGTGTAAATACAATACTAAGAATAATCTTGAACAAATCAACTGATTTCATATTAATCATTTCCTATGACAGGTTAATATATTGAAGGATGCACGTTTCTTGTCATATTGTGCAGTATTTCATCTTTGAAATGAGTTTGTCAGTTTTCAAATTTTTTTTCCACCTCCAAGATGTAGGTTTCAGGTTTCCATCAAATTCATGAAGCTTAAGTATTGCACAGTTCAACATATGATACATACTCTAAAAATGAACCTGTTGTGGACATTCATTAACCTCAAACCAGTTGTTTAAAGCAAAATATTATCAGTGGGTGTTGTTATACCCGGTTAATGTTTCAGCTCAGTGAAGTCTTTCTGCAAGTAGCAAATGAAAGGATGCAATACAGTCTGACGAGGCAAAACAAAAAATAAGTTTCGAAATTTTATGCACTGTCTACAAAATAGTTTTTCTATGAGAAGTGAGTGCTTACATTTTTAACGTAATTTTGAGATGCATTTGACCCTTTTAGAATGTGTTTAACTGGACTACTGAATGCTACTTGACTTAGGTGGCTTGTCAAAAGCCATTATTACATAACTCGCCACTCTGCTTGTGTATTGAGTGATGAATTGCATTCTCATTGTATAACATAAGCAAGAGGCAGCACACTAATGTATGTTGCATTTAAAAAAAGCAGCCAATATAACTTGATCGTTTATGAAAGCATATTGTTAATGTGAATATACAATAAATTCCCCTTTAAATGTGAGTCAACGTCCTTGCTCGAAAATTAGCTGAAGCAGTTCAACCTCATTGTCCTTTGCGGTTCATCTAATAGGGTTTAGACAGATAAAGGCAGACCTGGCCATCGATACCTCATTCTCTTTATCATGCAGCCTGCCTGGGTCTTAGACACGGAGCGCTGAGAAAAGATTTGGGCAGCCAAATGAGAAGATAAAACCTTTCTCTAAACTGATTGACAGCTGCATGCCTTTGGATGTCTATTAACCTAAGAGTGCCTTAAACTCATTTTCTAACAGTGAATTTCCATTTTCTCTCTGTTGATCTTGTTGATCAGTGTGCTTAAGAGGATGCCAGTAAAAAAAAAAAAAAAAACCTATCAAATCTTGAGGTTCTTTGTATCTCCTTTGCTCACTGCAACCGCAGACTGCTCCAAAGGTTGCGTTTGAAATGCTGCCATAAAAGGTGACCTTACTGGGCCCACACAGAGGACAAGCACTTGCAGCTGCTCTTTTATTTTGTATCTTTTGCTGCTGCCCTTTTGAGTTAGCTGGTGTGGACGTGCATAGCACTTCTGTGCACAGGGTGCTGATTCACCACCCAGCCAATGGCATTTCTGAGCTTTTGGGTGTTCTTCGAAATAACAGTTCTCAAAGTGTTTAGTCTAAGTCTTGAGGATCCCTTTATGGAACGTAAGTGCCATTGCGTCTCCGCTGACTCCCTTCTTCTGACCCTTGCTTCTCCTTGTCATTAAGTTCACTTAACGAATAAGAACCATGTCTTACCAGATCCTTGTCCATTTTCCTAGCGTTGTAAGTGATGTATCAATAGAACATCTACAGGATATTTACTTCAGTGTATTCAGACGCTTCACTACTGCTACTTCACTAATATGTTGTTGATGTGTTACTGATAACCTGTTAAGAATTTAAAAATCATTACAAAGGACCACTCCAAATAAAGGGTTACGATTTTAGATATTCAATATTTCATGTTGGAAACAACAAAAAGTTGTTAAATTACAAATAATATACGGCCAGTTGCTGAATTATCTGTGTCAAGATTTGACCATTGCTTGTGATACAAGACATTCTGTATATTTATTACACTTCTAAAATGTATATATTTTTTCTACACTGTCCGAGAAAAGGGTACTGTTCAGGCAAATTTGAGCCAAAGTAGTACAAACATTGTGAATGTATCGTCAGAAATACAGTATCGTCCTTAAGGTCCAATTGTGTCACTTAAATTGTTAGATATATGAAGAGATGGGAGAGATGACGGGGTGTATGGAGACAATACGTCATAGAAACTTTGCAATGGAATACAGTGCTATTATGTTCCATATCTAAAGGTACTGAAGCCACGTCCTTGAGAGGAGCACTCTAGTGACAGGTTTTGTACCCTGAAAAGATACAATGAGCCCATCTATTAATTATTTAAAACCTGTGCACTTGAGCAGAACAAGCATATGACAGTCCGTTATACATTTTTCTACAGCACAATTGCTTTTCTATTATCTAAAAAAAAAAAAATTGAATGGTAGCATAAGCTAAGTACTAAAATGTTAGCTTCATATCAGTCCTGGCACATACAGGCTAACTGTTGTTGGTCAACTTTGCATGTTGGAGGCGTGGGATCAGACTGAAAGCCAAGACACACTGACCAAACATTCTCATGCTGGCAGTCAGACTTCTACAGTTGTATAAATGCTGCGGTCAGAACAAAACCAAATGTTTTACAGGAGAAGGTAAAAAACATACTTCAACTAAGCTAACTTCAAAACGCACAGTGCAAACACATTTGAATAAATGAAAGAGGTGGGATGCTTCTTTTTAGAGTGAGTCTCTTACATCACCAACTTCAGCAATTTCTTGGTGTACTCAGTAAAAAAGACAAATCCTAGTTTGTGGTTGGTGAAGGTGGCTTCACTGGCGAATTCAGCGATAATACAATGGAACATAAACAAAAATGTTCACTGATGGTATGTCAGACAAAACCTTGTATCTCCAAAATGTTGACTTTACAGGAGAAGGAAAAACATACTTCATTTTTAGTGTAAGTCAATGGAACTAGACTTTTGTCCAAGTGATTTTTGGCCATTTCCTTTGGTCCATTCATCATGAAAATTGAACACAATGTAAAAGGTAACAAGCATTTTCAAAACGTCAAAAACTGAAAAACGACAAAAACAGAGATACAACGTTTTGTTCCGACAGTGATAAGAACTGACAAGCCAAATGAACCAGTGTGAATGGGGGGAGAACATTCTTCAGAACATTCTACAAGTTCACAACAATGATACAAGTATGTCTCATCAACTAGTTAGTTAAATTTGTTGGGTTTTATGCTCTGGTTTCCGGGGGCACATTAGTTGTGTAATGCACTGTGACACTACCACCTCCATAGATCTAAAAGCACTACAGTCTGTATTGTGTTGATATATGAAAGGTGTAGGCCCTGCGTCCGTGAGCTTGTTTACACCTTTCTAACTTTGCTTCTGTTTTGCTTCAATTCAGGTGTAGCAAATATAAAAATTTTGCACTGGCCACTTGGGCCAGCAAGCCAGTGAGTCTTGTGGTGAGAAAAATAGAAACATGCTTATTGTAACTACATTGTGTTTACAATTCTAAGTATGCTTCTGTACCAAAAAACGAGTCAGTTGTTGCTTTGAAAAAGGAAATACTTTAATAAGATTTGTGTATTTATGTCCTTATTTCATAGTGTGATCTTAGAAAACTTTAGCCAGAGGAAAAGCATCAGTGACACTAGGTGGACCATTACAGCAAGAGGGACCACCACAGTAACCACACCATAATATTGGCTATTAAAGTGGATGAATGTCATTAAAACAGAAAAAGAATGCAAAAAAACCTGGCAAATGGCCACTTGGGCTACAGGCTCAGTTTTTCTAGTAGCCAAAATGTTGTGACCAGGGGCATTGGGCAGTAACTAAGCCCTGCTTCCAATAATCCCATCTGTTACTACCAGTGTTTTTATTCTGTCAAATATTGGGAAAAAACATCCATCCATCCATCCATCCATCCATCCATCCATCCATCCATCAGAGAAACATCCATCCATCTATCAGAGAAACACCCATCCATCCATCAGAGAAACACCCATCCATCCATCAGAGAAACATCCATCCATCCATCAGAGGAAAATCTGAATGTGATCCAATAACTGAAAACAAATGTTGATGCGAAGGTAAACAGCCTTCATCCAACAATAAAGCCAATGCAAACTTTGCCAATGCAATACAATTTTTTTAGCTTGACATCCATCCCCCCAAAACCACAAACCGTCTACCACAAATAGCGGCTGCTTAATCTACTGATCAAAAACTCTAGGCCTCCTCCAAAATCTCATGATTCAGGTGATTCAGTGTGCTGGAGCACGTCTTAAACTCTAAGCATTAAGCTCTCTAGAAGCATTAGAGGTGAGGGTGCCCAGCTAAATGCATTTAAACACCAGCCTCTCCACCCTCCTGGTTAGGGTGATTAGTGCGCTCTCGTGTTTGCGGCGGCTGCTGAGTGAATATGAGAGTGGAGAGAGTGATGAGATGTGGCTCAGGGGTAGAACAGAGCTTAAAGTGCCTTAGTGAGGCTGGCGAAAGTGCCATAAACCCTGCGAGTGAATAATGCATATGGAGTGGTCCATCATGTACAAATCACTGCTCTCAAAAGAAGGAGCACAGCTTTATCTTCTGTATACGCCAGCATCAGCCTCAAGTCTTTTCGAGAGAAAAATCACTGCTTTCTTGGAATGGCTCCTCTCAGTGGTTCTTCCTCGTACTCTTTGGGAGTTTTTCCTGTAGAGTTTTGGTTCCTCTCAGTGGTCCTTATGCTTATAACCAGTCTCCTTTTGAGTCTTGGTTCCTCTTAGTGGTTGGGGCAGTCGTGGGCTGGAGGTTAGGGATCTGGCCCTGTGACCGGAAGGTTGCCGGTTCGATCCCCAGGGCTGACAGTCCATGACTGAGGTGTCCTTGAGCAAGACACCCAACCCCCAACTGCTCCCCGGGTGCCGTGGATAGGGCTGCCCACCACTCTGGGCAAGTGTGCTCACTGCCCCTAGTGTGTGTTCACTAGTGTGTATGTGGTGTTTCACTTCACAGATGGGTTAAATGCAGAGGTGGAATTTCCCCGGTTGTGGGATCACTTACCTTAACTTCTTTGTGCTGTAAAGGAGAAGAGGCGTGCAGTCCAGAGCAATCAGTTTACTCTGAGCATTTGTGTGCACTGGCACTGTACTGCAGTGACGTTTTTGTATATCAGTATGTTATCATGGTAAACCAGCCTTGTCTGAAGTGTGTTTCATGGTTTCCCCTAATTGTTCACGTTTGCCTTCAACTCTCCGCTCTCAGCAACTACCATCTGTCAGCCTGGACTGAACTCATTAAAAGGATGTTAGCAATATAAGGAGCTTTTTACTTTGTTAAGAGTTGAGCTTATACATCAAATGCAAACAATGCAGCCATGAACAAAAAAAGGAAACAGTCAGTGCCAGAAGCGGAACTGAGCTGATTTGTTAAGCAGATTAAAATTCTCTGCTAATGTTTTTTTTTTTCTTTTAATGTCTTTTTTTCTTTTTTGGAAGGAAAAAGTATCATTAATGCCTACACTCATTGTCCATTTTATCAGCTCCACTTACTGTATAGCTGCACTTTGTAGTTCTACAGTTACAGACTGTAGTCCATCTGTTTCTCTGATACTTTGTTACCCCCTTTCACCCTGTTCTTCAGTGGTCTGGACCCCCATGGACCCTCACAGAGCAGGTGCTATTTGGGCAGTGGATCATTCTCAGCTCTGCAGTAACGCTGACGTGGTGATGTGTTAGCATTTGTTGTGCTGGTGTGAGTGAATCAGACACAGCAGTGCTGCTGGAGTTCTTAAACACCTCAGTGTCACTGCTGGACTGGGAATAGTCCACCAACCAAAAATATCCAGCCGACTCATTTGAAATCCTTTCATTTCCAAGATTCCTTAAGCTTAATTAGGGAAAAGCACACGCAGTGTGCTGAACATGTTTTCATTGTTGACTCATTAAAGCCAGCGTATTAGTCTGTGCCTGAAGTTCAGTTTTGCATTTACAGATATTAGCCTTAAGTTATGAGCGTGACATGCTATTTCTTATCACTTAATATATAAAGAGTTGCAATTATGAAAATGGAGACATTTAGGAATGTCATTATGGAGCAAAGCCTAGTAAAACGTAAAAGGCCTCCTGTGTCCCAAGGCACTGCAGCCTATTAAAATTTCAAGCCACAGTGAGTGAGGGTGAAAATCCCCTGGGTTATTTGGTCTGGATGATTTTTTCCATAGCACTTCAATGAGATATTGTGAGATGGGTTGAATGAGCAGTAGGCCTGTTCGTTAACCCATGATATACAGTCATATGCAAAAGTTTGGGCACCCCCAATCAAATCACCTTTTATTTATTTTCTAGGTGGAAATATTTTACTTTATTTGCTGAATATGGTTTATTAGGAAAAAATCTCATTTCATGTTTTATATTTTGTTTTTTTTCCCCAATGTGCACTTAAGTTCTGAGGAGAACGCCATATTTAAGCGTGTTGTCTGTGGAGGATGCATTAACTTTTCAGTTAGAAAATCAACTAAACAGTTTGGCCGTCGGGTGTTCCCACTTTTGCATGTGACTGTATATACAGTGGGGTCCAAAAGACTGAGACCACATTGACAATCTTGCACATATGTGACTCTGATCATAAGGCCTTTGCACAAAAGGGTCAGATTTTGTTTTTGAGTCAAATGCAAGCCCATGCAGCTCCAGTGTATGCGGTCAGTAAAACTTTTCACTCATATTGTTATGCTGATGATATCATTTAATGAAAAAAGTTGTATTAAATTAGAAAATCATGCAAAATAGAAGCATTTTCACTATTTGTCTCAGAATATATATACACAGACTTTAAAAGACTGGTTCGTCAAGGGTTCTTTAATAAAGAAACTCATTCTGTATAGAGCCATGAACAGTCAGAGAACCATTTGCATGATTAAAGGGTTTTTTGGTTTCTGAAATCGTTCTTCATATTGATGTGTGTTGAGTGTTTTTTTATATGTTTCTGTATAGAACCTTTTGTAAAAGGGTTCTTCTATTGGTACAGACTTGACATCACAACAATAGAATAACCTTTTTTGGTGATATACAGAACCCTTTTTAAAAAGGTTCTGTAAAGAACCATCTACAGCACATTATCCATCAATCTGAAGAACCATTTAATGATGCGAAGGCTTCTGTGAGTGTTGGTGGTGTATAGAACCATTTCATTTCATTCATTCATTCATTCCATTTTCTTTACTAAGGAACCCATAAAGAAGAAAAAAAAATATATATATATTTATATATGACCCAAAATCCTCAAATTAATTTCCCAATATTACAGTATACAGTCTGCTTATTGAATGCATTAGAATGTTTATCTGAAAAGACACAGCTCTGCTTTGCACTGTAACATTAATAACGCTGCACTGGAGGTGATGCTCTTCAAAGAAAGTGATTTCTGTGCTTATCTGTATTTTCCTTGGGCTCCAGTGGCAATTGATTTCCTATTGCTTCCAGCCAGAAGCTGATGCTCTGAACCAGCGTGAGCGTGACCCGCAGCCATTTAAAGGGGAAAAAAAGAAAAACTTTCTCACTTCAGAATCTCTCAGATCTGCTAACGTTCCAATTTTCCATTCATCGTGCTTTTCTCCACGTCCTCCACCCTGTCTGATCGGTTCTGATGTTGCCTGGCACTCTTTTTTTTTACATAATAGGCTCTTTTAACATGCATAAGCTTTTTGTTAGAGGTGTAATGATTCATAATTTGGCTCAATACGATATGGGGTCTTGATTTCAACAGAAAAAATAAGGAGTGTCTGAAAATATACACCACTCTGTAAAAATGATAACACTTTACTGTAGGATACTGTTCTTAAGCCTACATGACACCTACATAATTTGCCATGACAGCTAACATAACCTACATGAATGTTTATAAATGCTTGTTCTGATACGTGTTGCCTGTCAGGCTATCTTAGCTAACTTTCATCAAAATTGGCGAACGTTACTTTTATGGTGTATGACATCTGTTGCAATAAGCTTTTGTACAGCAGTTGAAATCTTTCATTTTTTTGTATCAGTTGAGAAATTACATTTATAATTTCAAAACCACTTTCTGTCCGTTTCTAACTGTTTAAATCTTCTACTTTTTTTGTACTTCTTTGTAGGGAAGCGTGATGATATCTGAATCAGTATCAGCAGATAACTGCTTAAAAAACTAAAGATAACTGCGTATTGGCAATGGGCCAATGTTTAGATTGTCCAGTATTAAAAATCTTTATGTAGATGTATTATTGTACTCAGAATCAGCAGAATGCTTAGATGACCTTTGCCTACTGGGCTAAAATACTACATCTACATTTTATCAATTTTACTGCATATCTGTTCTGCTGTGGTCGGAACAAAAGCTTATATCTCCATTTTTGTCAATTTTGTAATTTTTAAATGCCTGTCGCCTGTTACATTGTTTGTAATTTCCATGATGAATGGACCAAAAGAAACGCCCCAAAATGACATAAAAATTCTGGTTCCATTGACTTACATTAAAGTAAAGTGGGTTTTTTCCCTCTCCTGTAAAGTTACCGCTTTGGAGATTTTGTTCTGACAGCAATATATAACCCTAAAGAAATGCAAATCCAATCCAAGTAGATGTACCAATTTTTGGAATTGGCAGATGTGTACATAAAAAAATATCAGCACTAGGACATTGGTAAGAGCCCACCATTCCTATATCGGTGCATCCCTTCTGTGTTGTTTGTCATTTTACTATTTCTGTGCTCATTTTGATAATTTTGTCTCTTTGATTTTTGTTACACTTGACCACACTGCAAGCAAGGGTTCTTCCTCAGGCTAACTGGACTTAAAATAGGCTTGTATGAATGGAAACGAATGCATGCTGGAGAAGCAGCTGTGGCTCGTGATGGCTGCTAACAGGAGCACATTTGCTCACACCTGTGCCGGGACAAGCTCAGGGGTGATGCTGTGTCTGACTTACCTGTCACTTTCATTTGTGACACTCAGACTGAGGGTCTGTGGAACTTGGTTGACAGATGCAGGATCCGCTTTTCCTGCTTCAGTGGCTCCATCAAACCAACCGTCTGCTGTGATGTATTCCTGCCCACGGGGGCAGCTGCAGAATGAGCACATGCTGGGTAGTTCCTCAAGCGGGAGCAGGCCGAGAGGTCCAGAATGTAGACGTGCTTGAGAATGGTATAGTATTCTCTTTGGCATCTGAACAAGAGTAATTAAAAAAAAGTGTCTAAGTGGTTTGGATGAAACTGTTCTGGATATAGAATCTTCACATTATAGTGTTGCTCCAAAGACCCTTTACGACACACTTGTTTTTAAGGTTGTGTGGCTGTTCTTTACAGGTAAAGCATGGAACCTGAGTCAGTTCAGGCACTATGCCTTATTTTTTTTCACATTATACACTATGTCCTTCACTGTCTAGTGGCTGATTTTTTGTATTATCACTTTAAATCAATCACATTTTGCACTAAATAGGAACAATATATAATGATGTGGTACTCAATTGTATTAAATTAATTTATGCATTGTAACTAGCAGTTAGTTAATGTTAGCCAGCTAAAGTTCACTATAAAATAAGGTGACCTGATTTCTGAAATTCGCAGACAATTCTTGTCCAGGGTGTATCCTGCCTTCCACCCAATGACTTCTTTGATAGGCTCCAGCTCCAGTGTGTTTGTGTGTGTGTGTGTGTGTGTGTGTGTCATTACAATATCCAATGTTTTTATCTTTTAAATAAAAAGGGGGACATTTCCAGTTTTACGTATTTTGACCATGATAACTGTAATAAACTATGGTGAAGGCCAGCTGATAAAACAGGGAACTAAGTAACTTTGTAAACTGTATCAAAAAAATCATACAGTAGCCTACCATATGCCATATGTAATATATGGATGGCTGAACAAGTGAGGCAGTTTAAAACAAATGATGCACTGTTTGTAGATCACGAATCGCCCACGTTCAAGTAGATCATAAGCCTACACAAATGGATCTACTTATAACCTGGTAGTACTATTCAGTCCTGTAACTCACCCCTGCTTTAATCCATGAGTTACCTTGTGGTGGTGATGTGAAGCTTCTGGTTGAGTTTTACACAGCAGTATTCGCTAAAACTAGACAAGCAAGTGGTAGAATAAATCAATAACCTTACTGCTTTTATTAAATGGCAGCCAACATAAACTATGATAAAATACATTATTTTCTGAAAAACTGTGTAAGTTATTAATAATAATAATGATGGACAGAAACAAGTAATCCACCAAAAAAATGTTCCTTTAGAGCAGGGGTTCTCAACCTTTTTCATCCCAAGACCCACCTGTTTATAAATACAAAGGACAGCAGCCCACAGAAAACTAAAATGAATGGGTATTTTGGTGAAGTATCTGGTTTATGGCGTAAGTTAAATGTATAGCAGTGTTTGCTACATGCAGTGTTCAGATTTCAACTCCGTGATAACCTTGTAATTGAAAGGATTCAGCAACATCTGGTGAGATGTGCTGCACATGTTGTTTACCACATGTTGCAATAGCAACGATTTTTAAACTTATTTTACCTATAAAGAAACCAGCTTAGACTCAGCGTTTTGTATATGGGCATGATGCCACAAAATGACAACTTCATGCAACTTCGGAGGTCTTTGGTAGTCTGTGGCTGTTAAATGCAAACAGCGTGTGACGTTCCACACTTCATTTTTTCAGTGGTTTTGGTACATCACCCAGGTATTGTCAGTACATTTCATCCTGTTTCATTGTTATTTGAGGCACAATCTTCCATGTGTATACAAATCACAGAGACCGCCCTTCATTTATGTAATTAGCAGTCTTAATAACCATTGATTACGCATTATTCATTTTCAGTGTCATGAACACAGCAGAAAATCTACTAAACAGAAAAATACACAGAAGTCTCAACAATTAAAGATCATTTTTTCCAGGCCACTCTTTGTCTTTACTAAAGCTTTCATTTTTCACCCCCAAAGTTCAGTCTTAGAAGTTGGTTGAATTTTTTGATTTTCCTAACACATTGAGTGATGTTAAGGTCTGGAGTCTTGACTCTTGTTTGATTCAGTTTTTTGTATGTTTCTTTCACTACCTTCAACTCAATGTGCGCTGGTATAGACTCCAGCATCCCCCATTACCTGGGAGGATAAGCAGCTTAGACAATGTGTGGTGTGTGTGTGTGCGTGTGTGTGTGTGTGTGTGTGTGTGTGTGTGTGTGTGTGTGTGTGTGTGTCTTTTTCTCAATTTTTCTCACAGTTTCTTCCTTTGACTCTTCCCTTTCTTTTACAAGTGGATTATCTTTATCTACCAACAATATCCTGAAAAACAGAATCACTTTACTTGATGCCCATTTTGGCTGGAAATTAAGTAAACAAGGGGTGGTCCCTGACATTTGCATGGTGCTATATATGACTATATACTATATATGATGTATATATGTGCCATAAGACTGTGTTTTAGACATTTTCTCTCATATCAGCCTGAGGTAGACTGAGTGCACTCTGTCCAGCAACCGATGTATGCAGCACATTTAATAGAAAAGTGAACACAAAGTATTCTCTCACTCTACTCCACATCAGCCTGACATTTACTGCTTTCCTACAAAGTCAGAAAGTTGGGATGCTCGTAGAACCTAGGATAACGGAGTAGTATATTGTCATTCCATATCATTCCATAAAGGTCCAAGCTGCCATGCAGTCATACAAATATCTATTAGTGAATCAGTTTCTGGAGGATCTCAGTTTCAAGTTTGTGCCCAGTTCCCCCACAGTTTCCCCCCCATTGTAAGCTGCAACCAATTCCACTCACTGCAGCAGGTCTGCTCTATCACATGTCTTTACTTTTTGAAGCCACTGCGCTTCCATGGAATGTCATCAATGAATCATCCTAGCAATATCATGAGCAGTCCAGTGTACTTGGGGGAGCGTGCTAACCTCTGAACTCTCTACCACCAAATGCCCTCAATTACCTAGGATTGCGATGTAACAGCAGGATCCATACCATCCTCCCCACACAGTTAGAACATGGCCTGTTGTTTCTCTTCTGGCCACAGATAACAGCAGCATTGCTAGCAAGCGAACTCGCCACCCTAGTTGCACCACTCTGTGTTGTAGAAATCGGGCCTTAACTGGCAGTTCTTCTTGGGACACGTTCATTTTTCACACCATCTATTTATTTGAATGCCTGGCTAATGGCCAGTATTTTAGCAGCCTAGCCTAAAAGGCTTTTACAATCTACTAAGCAATGCTCCGTAATGACATTGTTAAATGTCTCCGTTACAGCTCTTTTCATATTAAGTGTCCCTATATTTAGGTTCAAGCTCAAGCTCAAGCATAGCTTAGACAGCTTACAAAAGTCAGAAAAAGGATGAAACCAGAGGTCTCAAACTAGCCAGGTGAGCTTCACCAAGGGGGCAGTTGGATAAATGGAGGAAAAAAGTGTCCTACATTTTTTATTGTAAGTCTGAGTCATAACAGCATATTGATTTTCATCTGTTTTATCTTATGTTGTAAACTAAAATATGAGAAAAATTGTCCCATTTTTTTCCAAGTACATACACACTTATTTAACATAACATTTAATTTACCATGTTACACAGCAAACACTCTTTTTGTGCATCTTAGTCAATGAGTGCATTTACATGCCTTCAATAATCCAACCATAAACAGATTTCTGCAGTTATCTGATTATTCAAATGGTCATGTAAAGAGCATACTCCAATTTCTTAGATCGCAGAAAGGTCTAGATATCCGATTAGGGAATCTGATAAAGAGCTGGATTTTAGCTCAGTAATCAGATTTCTCAGTGCAGGTAAACTCTTACTCTGATTTCTTTCAGATTCCTCAGTCTGCGCATGTATGAAAATAAGCAAGTGGTGTAGCTGCAAGACGCAATAAAACACTTTTGGAGCGATGCTGAAACCAAACACATGCCTGAAGAAATTAAGGATTGAAATATTCTTCATCGTCTAGATGCTGCATGTTCATAATTTCAGGTAAAGTGGCGTAATGTTTTTTAAAAAGCCGCAGCATGACGTTTGAGTTTTTCATTACATATATGTCACATCTTCTTCAGTGCGTTTATTGGCTGGGTGCAAAGCAGAAATCAGATTATTGTCTAACTCTTGTAGACCCAGAGTTTCCCATTATCTGATTACTCCAGTGCATGTGAACATATTTGTTTATTAACAATTCTTATGTCACTACAAACAATGACTGAAAATAATAATAATAATGTTGTAGTAGTACAACATTGACTGTCTCCAGCACCCCCCCCGCGACCCTGAGGGAGAAGCGAATTAAAGAATGAATGAATGAATGTTGTAGTAGTAGTTTAACTTACATGTAATAATAGAATTATATGGGAAGGCATGTGTATTTCCCTTGTGTATAAGGGACCTGAGAAATTATAGGGAGTGTTGGCCTGACTGACCCAAACACAGGCTATTATTCCTATCCTATCCACATTGAAATTCAGGCCAGTGCTTCATGAAACACAGCTCATTCATGAAGATGAGTCAACAGGTCATCAGTCAAAAGACCACTGTTCATCACAAGCACTTTGATAGCTGCCTTATCATGGACGTCAGGCATTTCCAGAGATAGTGCCTGACTGTTAGTCCTTTTCTCTGACATTTAATTTGCCTCTATCTCCTTTAGCTTCAACAATGAGTTCAATCACAGGGTGTAATTACCAGGGTTGGAAAGGTGCTGATTTAAAGTACATAAATAGAATGTGCACATGATGGGACGTATAAGGCCAGTTTTTCCTCACTGATTAAGGCAACATGCGATTAACATCCATCTCAAGTGATCTGACCACAGATGGACAGCGAGAAGCAACTGTTTACACCTGGCATTTCCAAGGGTCTCGACTGACTGGTGACCACTTTTGATCAGATTTTGTGACGGGAGGAAAGGTATTACACATATGTACTATGTCATTCTCACACTGTGTTTGACCAAAATGTGCTTTGTTCATGTAAATGTAAGAGCAGTTACAAACATTTAGACTGCATGAATCACTAACAGGCAGGAGGAGGCGATGAAGAAGGAAGCTTCACAACTGCATTCATCTCTACTGTAAGAACACAGTTGAATAAGACAGTTGTTAGATGTTGTAGTTGACACTGTATTGTTTACACTACAAAATATGATTATATGCATCTGTGGCAACCTCCAAGTTTGAATGTTTGGATTATGGTGACCCTGTCCACACCAGTAACACTGCTCGCTAATGACTGGATCGCCAAGACTTATCCTAAAGATTGGCAAAAGAGGGCAATCCAAAAGCCACCACAGACATGTTTATACATTTGTTTATGAGTTTATAAATGTTTTATCATGTTTTAATATAAATGAATACATTCATTTTCTGAACACAGAAGAACATAAAACCTTTTAACATCACTGTGATATTTTTAAGAGTCATTGAACTCCAGTTATAGGAGTTTAAAACTGTGTCTCGTGTACGTCCATGACATCAGTGAGTGTGAACAGCCAATGAGCTGCTCTGCTCCCTTTTACTTTTTAAAAGTAATTGAAAGTTTTGGGCAAGTGATTAGAAATTATTTTAGCTTTTTGTTTTTTGTCATTAAGCTCTCCCCCATTATTGAGGACACACTCTGGCGTTTTACAGTATGTAATGGGGGAAATAGGAAGAAGCCAGGCTGCTCATAAATTGGCTCTGGCTCATGCTCCCTGGAAGATGTTTTCCCCATAGACTTGTGTTGATTTCACTCATTTTTACTCTGCAGAGCACAGCACCACCTGATTTGACATAAAAGGAATTTTTCTTTTGAAAATTCTGTTTTATTTAATTACTTATGTTACAATTATATAATGTTAGCTTCAAGCTAATTGAGGTGTATTTTCACTGCTCCACACTGGCTTTATTACTACTTACTGCAGCTCTACATAAACAAGGACATTTGACCTAGTAAGACATACATGTAACATTTTTTACTTTACAGTTTTAAGGTATTCTTCAGAAAATATTTCAACTTAAAGCCTTACTCTCAATGTTACTGACAAACCTTCTTAGCCTGTTAGCACTTCTGAGCTACCTGAGCTGAGAGCTAGTTAGACTAATCCACATTCATACATTGGTGAGGTTTAGTATGGTTATAGACATTTTACTTAAGTACGTTTTATTTATTTATTATTTCAAACTACATGAATCTGGGTATGTCTTCAAATATCTATGCCCATTGTTGTGAAATAGTGGATCAGATAGCTACACTAGGTTATATTAGTCATAAAATAAAACTTTTACACTTGTACTACACATTAAATGTCTTGGCACATACAATAGATTGAATATTGTTGCAGGAAACAGCTGCATTTTTTGTTGTATCTCATTTTGGCCAAAAACAAGCATGTGGTCCTATTGGGGACATCAGGCCGTGAACTTCAGCTTTCGCTGGATCAGTTTGCAGCTGAGTGTGAAGCGGCCGGGATGAGAATCAGTACCTCCAAATTCGAGGCCATGGTTCTCAGGTGGAAAAGGGTGGAGAGCCCTCTCTGGGTCGGGGATGAGCTCTTGCCTCAAGTGGAGGAGTTTAAGTATCTCGGGGTCTTGTTCATGAGTGATGGTACAAGGGAGCGGGAGATTGACAGGCGGATTGGTGCTGGGTCAGCAGTGATGCAGGCTCTTTACCAGTCTGTTGTGGTAAAGAAAGAGCTGAGGCATAAGGCAAGGCTCTCGATTTACTGGTCGATCTACGTTCCCACCCTCACCTATGGTCATGAGCTTTGGGTAATGACCAAAAGAATGAGATCGCAAATACAAGCGGCCGAAATGAGTTTCCTCCGCAGGGTGTCTGGACTCTCCCTTAGAGATAGGGTGGGAAGTTTGGTCATCCGGGAGGGACTCGGAGTAGAGCTGCTGCTTCTCCACGTCGAGAGGAGCCAGCTGAGGTGGTTCGGGCATCTGGTTAGGATGCCTCCTGGACGCCTCCCTCAGGAGGTGTCACAGGCAAGTCCACCTGGGAGGAGACCACGGGGAAGACCCAGGACACGCTGACGTGACTATATCGCCCAGCTGGCCTGGGAACGCCTCGGAATGCCCCACAGGGAGCTAGTGGAAGTGGCTGGGGAAAGGGAGGTCTGGGCCTCATTGCTTAGGATGCTGCCCCGCGACCCGAACCCCGGAGAAGCGGAAGATGATGGATGGATGGATGGATGGATGGATGGATGGATGGATGGATGAATGGAAGGATAAAATGCTATTAAAGGGAACAGAATTTGTGATGGTAGAAAACAATTTC
Organism: Pygocentrus nattereri; assembly: GCF_015220715.1. Lineage (NCBI taxonomy): Eukaryota > Metazoa > Chordata > Actinopteri > Characiformes > Serrasalmidae > Pygocentrus > Pygocentrus nattereri. The sequence continues at coordinate 23,377,321 of NC_051234.1, read as the reverse complement.
AGGCACTAACTACATCATACTGGTTTGCCCATTACTGTGCAACAGCAGAGTACCCCTTATACACACTATAAACATCAGGCCACCAGCTCACTATAACCGCTGACTGCACACATGAGAAGAGCTTGCTTACATCTGTAACAGGTCTGAAGAGAGGTCTGTAGAGACGCTGCCTTTGTAGCTGGCCTCTGTAATTCTGTTTAGAGAAGCTGCATGTGAATCTTCAAACCAAACAATGCAGTACATGATGGGTATCCCCTATCCTGCTAGGGTACATTGGTTGTACACTAGTTCTTACTACTTACTTCTACTTACATACTACTTACTTCTTACTACTTGTAAGTCCCTGTAGTTACTGAATCGTAAGCCTTAGGGTGTAATAAGCATGGGGTTAAAGCACATTTGAAACAATGGGCCTCATTCATGAACTGTTCTGAAGAAGAAATTTCTGCTTTGAACCCACTTACACAGTTTTTTATGAATATTCTGATATTCACCACTGTTTTCTTATTTGGCTTGGGTAAGAACAGACACACACTCAAGAGCACAGAGATGTGAACAGTTCTGCATGTTAAGAAAACGCAATGAATCTGACAGACGCTTTCTTAGGACAAATTTAAGAAAACACTTAAACGATATTGGTGAATGAGGCCCAGTGTTCAGGGCTTTACTTTTTTCTTTATTTTACAGAACTGTTGTGTATAAGCAATAGAGCCCTCAAAGTAGTGCGTTACCATCACAGTCCTGATATTATTTGCTATAATACATTCCCTCTCTTATTCTATTACACAGGGACTGTAGAAGTCCAAGACGGAATTGAACAATTGAACTACACTTATTCTCGACCGAAAACCTTTTGGGAACAACAAAATGATTCCAGAATCTCATTTAAAGTTTTTGTGCTTTGAATAAATCATTACTCCACTCATATTGAAACAGCTATTTTTTGTTTAGGATTTCACTTGAAATGCCAGATTTTCTTGTATTTTTAACTTTTCTCAGTACACACCACCACAGCACTCAAATAGCCTTTCTTAAGCTTAAGCAGGCGGTTGACTTTTATTGGCAAAGTTGCTAAATTTGGCATGCTGGCGGGGTGCCACGTTGCTAATGCATTTAATGTTCGATCCGGGAGCCTTTCAGACCTTGAACTGCATGTCCAATATCCTTAGCTCTTTGTAATCATAAACTAGCCAATTAATGTAAAAGCTTTGGGGAACTTCTCACCACAGCGGTAGTGACATTTTGCACTGCTGTATGGAACAGAGCCCAAGAGCCAGGGGCTTTTAAAGCCGAGTTGACTGAAAGTGATAAAAGTGGTGTCTGCGAGGCTGTTGGGCCTCAGGTGGCTCCCTTCCTGTGCATCGCTGCTATCTGTGATGTGTGCTGTGTGAACAGAGAAGCCGCTAGCTTAGCTAGTTGCTAAGTTCTAAGTGTACACCAGGTGTGTTTCTAGCAGAGGTGGACGAAATACACAAATCATGTACTTGAGTTAAAGTAGAGATACCCAAGGTAAAATATTACTCCAGTAAAAGTAGAATTCCTTACTCTAGACCTCAACTTGAGTAAAAGTGCAAAAGTATTTGCCTTCAAATGTACTTAAGTATCGAATGTAAAAGTACTAAAAGATTAATTATGACTCTACTGTCCTGTTATCATTTTTGCAACAAGACTCACTTCATGAATTAATTTTAGGTGAAAATCCTCCAGCATCTCTCTTAGTAAACCAGTCTTTTAATAGAACGTCATTAATTAGTGATGCTGACGTCTATTAAAATGATCATAAGCACAAAACACTGAAGGTAAACAGTTTCCATCAGGGAGAACCGAGTGGCTCTGAAATCACTTTTTACACACAAGCAAAGTTTCAGTTTAAGATTACTTTGTAAATTAGTTACAAGTTGAATAAAAACTGGCTTTAAACTCAGGATCACAAATAAGTTTTCCTTTACTGTGTTGATCTGTAGATCTCTGTTCATAAACATAAACTAACCCAAACTAATTTACTATAAAATGAAAGTGTTTGAATGAATTCAGAAGAAAAGAAACATTTTTTCTTGTTACATGTTACATTTTTATACACACAAAAACAAAAGGAATGACAGATTTCTCAAAATGTAGTGGAGTAAAAAGTCAGATATTTGACCTTGAAATGTAGTGGAGTAAAAAGTCAGATATTTGACCTTGAAATGTAGTGGAGTAAAAAGTCAGATATTTGACCTTGAAATGTAGTGGAGTGAAAGTAAAAAGTCGCCCGAAATGGAAAAACTTAAGTGTTAAATTACATTTACTTAGTTACTGTCCACCACTGGAATTAAGAGTGCTTGCCTGCCCACCCACAGAATTAAGAGTGCTTGCCTGCTTGCCAATCAGTCATGGGGGCACAACTGTGCTTTTAGTAAAAAGCTTGTTAAACGCTAGATTAAGTTATTTAACATTTACATTTACATGTTGTATTCTCTGTTTTTTTTCCTCTGTTCTGATGCTCTTTTCTCTTTTCCTCCCTGTTGTATTCTCTCTTTCTCCTCCCCATTCTGTTCCTCTTGTCCCTACTGCTCCAGGCTCTGACTGCTCTCACACTTCATGAGATGATTAATATATTATATCAATTGTTTATGTTTCAGCATAAAACTATGTGCAAAATTGCATGATCAGTTCATGCTGGAGCATTATGGGAAATGTAGTGTCCGTAGTAAATGTATGTGGTGTGTCCTGTAGTTCTGCTCAACAATCCAGGATAAAAAGCTTTCTTATTGACTTTTTACTGCTGTGATTTTAGTGGGGCACAGCAACATTTTACTGGGGCACATGTCCTAGTAAACTGGGTCTAATGACACCCCTGGTGTACACAATTCCTTTTATCTGTAGAGCCTAAGCACAGGATACAGCATCAGCAGATACTGTAGCTGCAAGGAACCTTTTCAGTTTTCTTTACATGTATCATTAGCATTCACTTCACAGTAAAATCAGCTTAGAAGAACAGCTCAAACATGATAGAATGTGGCTAAAAGTGACTGAAAGGTAATAGCTGACAATTAACATCATGTAATTTGGCAGTGGTTCACTTTTATTTATTGCTGGCAACATGACTAAACCTCCTATAACCTAATGCTTGAACACAGAATGCTGGATAACTATTTACCAGAGCTTTGTCTCTGCTCTTGGCTCTAACACCAAGAGTAATGCTAACAGGTCCTATTTAGTGTCATCAATATGGTGATTGTTCTCTTTCTTTTAGTGTTAGCAACGTTCAATTTTCCCCAGGGCCTTATTTCCCAAAGGCCCTATTTCCCAAGGGTCCTATGTTACCATGGTCCTATTTTCCTATGTTTCCAGAGCCCTATGTTACTAGATACTCATGTTCCCGGAGTCCTATTTTCCCAGAGCGCTTTGTTTCAGGACCCTTTTTTCTTAGGGTCCTATGTTCTATGCTTTGAATGTAGATAATTGAGTGTCATAGTTTTACAATATTAAATGAAATATTAAATGAAGAAGATTTCTGGGCAAAATTTGCTATTTGCTATTCCAAGGAGTCACTTGAGCTAATACTGTAATGGAAAGGATCAGATGGCATCCTCCCATAGGGGTAATAGGTTACAGTGAAAGTAGTGAAGTGGAAGGTAGATGATGTCAATGAAGATGTGCTCAAACGTAGTGCGAGTGCCAATAACGCATAAAGACACCCATCATTAAATACATTCTAATTCTTGTTCATGGAAATATACAGCTAAAGTAAATAATATCTCAAGTCCAATTACATATACACACATATACATTTGTAAATATGTCAGAGGGCCCTGGAAATTGTGGGCTGAATCCAAAATTACAAAGGAAACATAGAAATGGTCCTCTTCTTCTCACGGATCATTTTTCCTTCAGCCTAATGTTTGAACACAGAATGCTTGGTCAATACTCTGGTGCTTTTATTACCAAGAATGATGCTACAAAATGGTGTCTAGTGCTTGTGAAGGGCCATGGTTTCACAGGTGGGTTCCAGACCTAATTCATGCATTTTTGTTGACTAGTCAAGGCCAAAGTGATAAAATACTACCAACCTGCTGGAGCTGATGTTTGTGTATCCGTAAATACCCTAAGATGAATCACATACTCATAACCCATATTGCTTGCTATGGAGGGCACGGTTTCATCACCTTCAGCACTAACGAAAGAGCTCATCTGGAAGTACTGAGGCTAACGGAAAGCAGAACTATAAATATCCCAGCGCTGTCATTTTCGCAGAGGTGGACTAAATTTAGCCCCAGCAGATCCAGCACAGCGTCAGCGATATCTCTGTGTATCGGCATATTACACGCCATAAATCTGCAGAGGCGATGTTATCAAATTTCAGACAGGAGTGGAGAGATGAGAGATAAACACTCTCCTGAAGCAGACAGGACACAGGATAAATAAAAAGTGTGGTGGCGATGATTTTTCCAAGCTTTCTGCTTTAACGCCTTCCATCTTGTTGCTAGAACATCCATTCTGAAATAAACAAGGGCCTCTGTTTGGACTTGATGTGCTCGTGGATACAGAATCATAGTATAACTCTTTTTTAAGTAAGATGGATTCATATAACTAAATGTTAGTAGTTATTTCAATAATAATTTAATAATTTCAAGGATGAAAACTTTTTTTAAACTTTGTGAACAGAGGCCACATTGACCTTATTTACACCTGGTCATTTGATGTGGCTAGTATCTGTATTGAAGCTGTACAGAAGATTTTCGCTTAGTAGTCAAGTGTGTTGCCACCTTAAAATTGATGGTTTTTCCTAGTGTTCTGTTCAGTTCCTTCAGCTGGTGTAAAGAAACCAATTAACACCGTCAAGACTAAGTGATCAGAAGTGAACAGCTGGCTCTTACTTGCAGAGTGGGATGACCAAACCTGTTGTATTTAGTTGGAATCATTTTCCGTGGTCAATGCTCTGTCACAAGTATTGACCAAGTGTTTTCAGACACAAACTGTGAAATTATTATATTTATGAACCTATACTGCCAACATGGCTAGTGACTTTTATCTGATGCAAGTACAGGAAACAACGTTTCAGTGCACATCAAAGCTTTTCCATTGTGGCTGATACCATTTTGCTTTTCAAGGTTATTATAATTAAAGTGCGATTCCAAAGATTTTTCACAATTAAAAGGTTAAAAAGTAAACAAAGTCATTCAAGGTGGTTTGATGTGAAATGCTTTGTTCTAGAGAAGCTTACTGATTCAGAATAGTTGGTGGTGATGATAGGAACCAGATGTCGAAAGCCTTTTTTTTCAGATTTTTTGCTATTTTACCAGCAAAACTACATAAAAAATGAAGACGTGGAGATTCACTGGTTTTGGATTGTAAAAAAAATTTCGGCTATTTTTGTTTTGTAGACATGGTGACTCCTGGTTCACCACCACTGTAAAAAATTGTTGGTGAGTTTCTCTACGATGAATTGTTTCACTCTGAATGAGTTTGTTTGTCTTCCGGCTAATGTGGAAGCTTCGGCCTGGAACACCCAGTAGGCAAAAAGGCATGACCTCTTGTAATGTCAAATCCAGCTTTAGTTTCAATTATTTGTTTTTATTCCAAATATTAACTTAGTATTCATATTCATAGTATTCATAGTTGAATATTCATTTTTAATTCATTTTTGACTCGATTCTGTGTGCAAAATGAACACACACCAAAATGCCCATGTTTATACGCCTACAGACCCCTAACATGTTATTCAGATTTGCTGCATCTTCAGTTAGTTTCAGTCAGTTCAGTTGGCCAGCTGTCTCTATTGTCCAGCTCTGCCCTCACCCCTGTCATCTGCTAGAAATGCCCAAGACTGTAAATGCAAGTGCACATTTCTCTAGATCCTAGTCTTTCTGACAGCTGGTCTGAGCAATCTTTGTGCCTTGAGGTTTGGCTGAATGCAGACAGTATGGACAAACATGCAATTCTGCTTGTTGTATCTCCTAAAGCTTTACTGCACTGACTTTAACACAGAGTGCTCAGTGCACTACTGCCATGTATGGAAGAAAAATATGTTTGTTCAATATAAAAGCCCATTTCACTCCAAATGATTGAGCTCAAAACATGCTCCAGATACAGAGCTGTCTTATAGTGGCAAAAACATGTGAACAGAGGTGAATTCCTGCCTCTACACAGTGTGACATTAACTACTGCTTTGGCCCGATGGACAAAAGCCTCTATCTTGATAGTACTGATTGCTCCTATTAGAGGTAAATGCACTTCACTGCATAAACCACTGTAGCCTTTTGCTTTTGTCTTGAAGAAAAAAATGCTCTTACAAATTAAGCATATGGCCATGAGTGACGCAACATCCTATCAACGCCTGAGTAGATAATTGGGACTGTAAGTGGGCCAATACTGTTTTTTGGCCAGCCTGCATCATGTAACTCCTGGTTCCACTCCGGCACAGCATGTTATCTATAGCATACAGCCATGTCCATAAGTATTTGGACAGCAATACAATAATCTTGCCTCTGTACACCACAACAATGGATTTAAGATGAAGCATTCAAGATGAAATTGTAGTGACTTTAAGCTTCTATTCAGTTCAGTTCATTGGACAGATGACACCAAGATTAATAATGATAGGAAGAGAATGGAGAAGGAAAGGAAGAGCTCATGATCCAAAGAATGCCACATTATCTGTCTAACATGGTGGAGGCGGTGTTATGACATGGGCATGTATGGTTGCCAATGGAACTGGGTGTTGTTGATGATGACCCAAAAACATACTGTGAAAGCAACTCCAGGCAAAGAAGTGGAATGTTCAGTTACTTGACCTCAACCCAGCACGCTTTTCACTTACCGAAGACAAAACTGAAGGCAGGAAGACCCTCGAACAAGCAGCAACTTGAAGGCAGCTGCAGTGAAGGCCTGGAAAAGGTTCTGAATGGAGGAAACTCAGCATCTGGTGCTGTTCATGGGTTTCAGACTTCAGGTAGTCATTGACTGCAAAGGATTTGCTTCCAAGTATCAAAAATAATCATTGTATTTATAATTATGTTCATTTGTTCAATTCATTTTGAGCCTCTGACAATGGAGGGACTATGTAAAAAATGGTTGTAATTCCTAAACATTAATGCAATATTTTTGTTAAACCCCTTGAATTAAAGTCTACACTTCAATCACATCTTGACTGCTTCATTTCAAATCCATTGCGGTGGTGGCGCTAGGCAAAATTATGTTTAACTGTGCCACTGTCCAAATACTGTACATTCTGTATGGCTGTATGTTCAAAACCAGGCAAAATATAGCAAAACATTTGTACATCTTGCTGGTTAAATTCTTTTACTCTAAGCTTATTATTCAGTTATTAATTCAGTAACTAGATTATTAAAGTAACTGCCAAGTCTGCCATGTACAAACATACCATCCTGCTCCACACCTGCTAACAATCCCTTTAACAGCTATGCATAAGTTGATCTACTGATGGAATATAGTACTTGTCCATAAAGCCTGTGGCAGTAAAGAAAATGAAAGGGTTGTTCTAAAGTTGCAGTGTCAACTCTGAAGCCACTAAATTCCTAAATTAATCAACAAAAATCATTTTTTGTCATGTTGTGCATAAAAAGCAGCAGGCCATAGCTGTGGCTTAACTGCTGCAGGTAGGTTATTTTTAATGCTTCTTTTCTGTTTAAATGGTAAAAATGCATTCAAATATCCGTCTGTCCAATGTTAAAATTATTTTAAACATGTAAACATAATAAATACTTGTCCCAAGAGATTTTAGTCAGTGGTATAATACAAACATACAAACATAAAATATCCTTAGAAAAGAAAAACCCAAAGGTCCATGAATTTCTGAAAGCATCAAAAGCTGAACGGAAGTCTAACTCTTAATTATTAATGAAATCCTTTTATATCTCTTTAAATTTTGGCTAAAATACTGACAGCTTCATATATCGCATAAATAACGTGTTACTCATGAAACATTACGTGATTTTAAGATAAAATAACAATGTCAATGCCATGCGTGTCATTTCTACATACACTGTGAACCAAAGCAGCAGAGAACTACGATTTAGAGAAGTTTAGGTTTTATTGTTATAGTGATGTCATGGCTTTACTGACATTTACAGGTTAGTTTATACAGGTACATTGGCAGGTTTGAATATATGTTTCCTATATTTTTCTATTAGATAACCAAAATGTTTTTCTTTGATCACAAGCTTACACTGTAACATATTTAGAGTGTATGTAACAAAGAAAACTCAGTACCAAATTCTATGATCTTTTTCTTGTTTACTCAACTTCTGCAAATGATTCATACTGACTGACATTCTGTTGTCAGCACTAAAAAAATATTTAGCTGAGCTGATCTAAGAATGGCATAGATGGCAGCTATGGATCACCACCTGAGGCTCAATCCCAGCCAGACTGAACTGCTGTTCATCCCTTGAACTACAGATTCTCAACACAATTTGCCATCTCATTTAAGGTTGTTCAGTCTGGAGATGCAAGAAGCTTTAGTGTGATTCTGGATGAGAATTACAGTTCCAGTTATTGTCCTAAGCTCATGTTGCGAACCTGACTCAGTCATGAAGGTTTCTCCTGTACAACGTCCGGAGGATTCAACCCTTTCTCTCTTAGAAGGCCCCCTGGATGCTTGTTCAGTGTCTTCTCATCTCAAGGCTTGACTACTGCAACTCACTCTTGGCAGGCCTCCCTTTGCAGGTCGTCAGGCACTTGCAGCTGATCCAGAATCCAGCAGCACAACTTGTCTTCAACTTTCCAAAGTTCAGCCACATCACTCCACTGCTGCGCTCCCTTCACTGGCTTCCTATAGCTGCATGCATCAGATTAAAAAACCTGATGCTTGCCTACAAAACCACAGTGGACCAGCCGCTCCCTGCCTTATGGCAAAGGTCAAAAACTCAATCTGTACCTCAAGCCCTGCCAGGTACAAGTACGGCTCAGCTTGACCTGCCCTCCTTCAAGATGCATAGAATACAAGCATCAAGACCTGGCACTCAGGTGGTGGAACGAACAGCTGACTCCTTTGCGATGTTCAAACGCAAAACTGAAGACCCATCTCTGTTACTGGAACTGTACTAAGTATAGTAATGAGGTATAATTACTTAAGCTTTTTCTACCCCTGGAAATAATTCATATGAAATCAGAGCATGCTTTTATTATTATTAATGCTAACTGCAACTTCTAAAGGGTTAAATCAAGATGATGAATAGAGTCAGTTTTCACTGCAGGTATTACTGTCGTCTTTAACTTCCTCAATACTTGATGACTCTCTAATTAACAACAGCTAGATGGAAGTCATGTTCCTCATACAAAGCTGGCTAACAAATTACACTGTTGAAGAAGTGTTATTAGCTACAGTTCATCAAGCATTTTTCTGGCTTTGTTGGCCACCAGCTGTCTCAGTGGAACTGGAAGTGTCTGTGTTTTGCTCATATATGGTGGTAAAAAGGTAACTGCCATAAAACATATTTTATCACTGCTCATGTTAGGAGACTTTGTCATCAATCGACAATGCTGCTTTAAAAAGCCCATAAAAAAACGATCATGTCATTTCCTGTGGTTTAGATCATTTATACAACCCCCAGTACACTACATTCCCCAGCATGACAGCTGCTCCACCAGGACATCCCACCATGACCAACAATGCACTTTAGAGGCCCATAGCACTGAAAACGTGTTGAATTTTCAGTCCATACATGGAAACTAAGTTCCGAAAAGCAGTCCACAAAAAACATCAGATTTACATATGTCCACTTATAATGATTTAGCTCCGCCCAATATTTTGAAGGTGTGCACGTCAAGACCTGTGCAAGCCTCTGCAAGCTATGCTTACCCATGGACCCCCTCTCTATAGGCCACCAAATGTAAAAAGCTTATTATTCTTCTGTGTTTGCAATGACGTTTGCAACATTTAGCCCAATTCCCACGTATTTAGACAGTATTAATTGTAGAGTTTGACTGAAAATCATGACTGAAAAATTACACATTATAGCTGTGCATATAAGAATTACAAGATAGTGTTGGGTCAAGTTTATTTACATGGTGCTTTTTTCAATTGGCTTTGTCAAAAAGCAACTTTACAGAAAATCTGGGTCCAAGCCTCCATGAGTAAGCCGAGAGCAACAGTGGCAAAAAAACTCCCTAAAAGCAAAAGAAAGAGACCTTTAGAGGAACCAAAACATAAAAAGGAGAACCCATCCTCCTTTGGTCCACACCGGATAACAAAACACTAATACACATACGCATAAGACTGCTTTTTAAACAAGGCACAATACAGGACAGCCAGTCAGAACAGAGCTCATTTACATGTATCAGCCTTTAAAGCACAGTGACAAAAATTGTTTTAATTCTAAGGAAAACAGGGCTTTCTAAGCCACTTATCCTCCTGGGTCAATTGAGCTTATTCTGGCAGTCATTTGGCAGAAGGTAGGAAACACCCTGGACAGGTCACCAGTCCATCACAGGGCAGACGTACAGGCATATTCATTCTTACATAGGGGCAATTTAGCATTTCCAACTTGCCCTGTGGGATGTCTTTGGACTGTGGTAAGAAACCCACACAGACACGGGGAGAACATGCCAGCTCCACACAAGGAAAGGACCCTTGTCGCCCGGCCGGGGATAGGGTCCAGTGACTCTTCTTGCTGTGAGGTGACAGCGCTACCCTACCCACCCCACCCCACCCCACCATGAATATATCATGGCTGTTTTTGGTACAGAAAATGACACAAACATCACACCTCAGAACTGGACCTTGTGAAAAAAAAATAAAATAGGTATTTGAATGTTTTTGTTTAACAGAGGGCTTCAGTACACTGGAGTACTATCTTTTACATACATCATCCCATTACAGCCCCGGCAAATTCACTGAGTGCTGATACATTTACTTGATGTGATATCATAGACACTTAATGGCTATTTTTTAGCAGACTGAGTGATGCTAAGCCTGACGAGCTGTGAGTGAGAGCAATCTGGCATCAAATACTGACCACAGCGAGCACTGACAGATGTAAGGGTGCACGTTACCATTTGTACTGGACAGATGATTAAAGTGCCCCGCTGGATGTCGTGTCATGCGCATGTGGGATCACTTCCTGTCAATTTATTCTGCATCTGCCCAACTATTAATATCTCTGAGTCTGGAAGACGTAGCTTGTGACAGGTTGATGGCATTTACTGCCCCAAAAAAACAATCTCTTTAAAAGCTTTGCCTGGCCTGATGTCAAAAAGACTAGCAAGCCAGATGTCACAATCAGAACTTTTGTGAAAGTCAAAGTCTCTGTGAGTTTTGCAATAACATTTGCTGGGCAATATTAAGATAGGTTTGTAATAAATGATATGTTGTGGTTTTCTGAGGAAATGCAACTTCCACACTAATGCCTCATCCACACAAATCTGTAGTTTTTTTTTGGAGGTTTTAAAAATGCTTTTATTGTTTTCATAGACAGGCAGCTTTTTGTAAACTGGTATCACACCATTAACCTCTGCATGGTTGTTGCCATTTTTTTTGTTGAGCATGCGGAACTCTGTCTTATGACTAGGCTTCAGTGTTCTGTGTGATTTGGGGGAGATTTGAAACTGATATTTGAAGCAAAAAGGCATCAGAATACTCGATAATGATTCTAAAGATGTGACTTGATCATTAACCAAAGCCAAATTTGAAAAATAAATGGAGTACAAGGGTAGAAAAACTTAGATCAGCGCAAGGGACGGCTGGATCATGGTCTCGTGAAAACCCTGGGGATGAGCATCTTAGGTGGCCCCCGAACTCAATTAATAAATACCTGTACACTGAGATTAAACAATCATCCTTATCAGCCTTGTTAATGTGCAATATTCTATTGTGTTCACACTGTAATAGTTTGTGCTTTATGCGTTTCTCTACCTAAAGACGAACTTGAATTGAGATCTTTTATGTTTCCTTCAAGCCAAACTGAGTTGTAACACAGAAACAGAACCATTTTTGCACACACTGAAGAGTGAATGATATTGACCCTGAGAACAGTGTCCACTGGTATAGCCTCCAGCACCCTTTGTGACCCACCCCCTGTGACATGCAGCATTTCTTGTTTTATTTTTTTAGTCATTTATACATATTCAGTTCAAATGATTCATATACTGTTAGTTCATCTAATGCAGACTGCAGATTGCCCAAAGTATTTTAGACTCCTTAGGCCATGTAGTCTGAGGCCTCTCGAGGCCCCTGTTGGTCAGAGGCCCCTGGAAAGTGGCCCAGTCAATAATCCATCCCTGATCAGCACTGTGTGGACATTTCAAAGATGGTGGTGTAGCTATGGCAAGGTATATGGCACACAACAGCAAGCAGTAGGCCGTTCGCTTTATTAAGGTCTAATTTTCTGTCAGAAATTGGACATTGCATCTGAATTGTGGAGCTCTGGTGGCCTGCAAGTCAAGTCACAGTGTTCGTAAGACACAGCCGTCACATTGTTATGGAATTACTGCTTCAACTTCATGCTCTATAGCTGTGTCCCAATTCAGGGGCTGCATCCTTCAGAGGCTGCATTTGAAGGCTGGTTGTGTCACAGCGGCATGACTAGGCTGTCCCACAGGTGGATCCTTACCTCAAGCTTTATGAGGTATCATTGCCCTCCACTGGGCTGTCATGCTCATTTGAGCTTTCTAGATTTGCTCATGGTGGATGGTGAGTTTTTTAGAAACGCAGTTGAGGTGAATACTTCTTTTCTGAAAATTAAAAAAAAAAATCCATCTTTAATGCTGATAGCTACACACCTGTTGCTAAGGAGCAACAGCATTATAACTGTCGAACAGCTGTGCTAGCTGTCATTTGGTATGTATAGGCAAAAGTTTAACAGCAAGCATGCTGCTGCTAGCAAAAACAAGCTAAACCAACCCAACCATAATTTTGATATGATTTTGATGTGCGAAATCATTCAGGCTCAGTCGCATGCAGTGCCTAATTCGTTCACTGAAGACCTGTATTTCCTTTAATCTGATTGGTTAGCACACAAAAAAACACAAGTGATTAACTTGAACACTGTTGGCTCTCTGTGTGTGTGTGTAAATTGGCACTGTGTTGAGCTGTTAGTGAGCAATAAGGGGGCAAGAACCTCCTTCTGTGAAAATAATGCACAAAATGCATGGACCTCTAAAACAGGCAGAAATAGTATTCTAAGGCTGCAGTTTAAAAGAGGGTGAAATGTACTGGATTGCTAGTGACTTTTGCCTTTTCTAGTTTCTTTGGCGATTACAAAAACAGGAAATATTGTGATGCATGTTGTGCAATGTGAAGCTGCATCCAAATTTTGTAGTGTTATGTTTTTAACATGTCACCCACCGGACTGCAATTTCACTGTAGAGTTGATTGGGTTTGCCTGCCATACATGATGGAAAAAGCCATAAATCCAACCTGGTCATGTCTGTCTGGTTAGCTGATTGGCTTGAAGAAAATGACCGATATACCCTTTTTTCAAGCGAGGAGTCGATTTCATTAGCATGACTCCACTCATCCAGACGATATTAATGCCTGGAAATCTCGGTTAAGACAGTTCTAATCATGGCTTACTGTTTCAGAATATGAGATTACTGTGCTGCTGCATCTGTTGTATTAAGTATCTGTATTACGTATAAAATGCATGCATGGTATCACAAGGTCTTTGAAGTCTGAAAGCCCAGTTGTGCCCATGTGGCTTGAATTCTTGGTATCTTTCTATTTCATGCAACTTATGTCATGTTTAGGTTCTTGATGTTTTGCCTCTCAGAGGGTTTTAGTTTTCAATTTATATGCTGATTCCTGTCCTTAACAACATTTAAATTAGATTTAAATTGCTCTCCAGGTATGTCTGCAGAGTCTGTGATAAAAAAAGATTTATAGGCTTTGAGCAAAACTTTTTTTCCAGAAGACTCATATACCTCAGTGATACAATTTTTGATGGTTCTCTCAAATTAACAATAACAGTTTATTTAATCTCAGAGCAGTTTTTACAAATGCACCCAGTGTTTAGTAAATCTTCATTAGTTTAACAATTATGTGTGTGTGTGTACACTACATACATAAAAGAGGTAATAATCCGTAATGTGTTTTCTCTCTCTGTTTATTAAGCTTCAGAAGCAGAATGATGAAAGTACCTGTTAAAGCAGCTCTTTTAAGGCATATTCGATGCAACACATTACAAAAAAACAAGAATAAACATCATCTGGACAATAAGGACAATAAAATAAAAAAAAACGTGTATTTAAATATACTTTAAATATACTTTTCAAGAGAGTTTTTAATATGAATACATACTACATGTATTATTTTGGAATGATGTATGACAGCTTAAGGTTATTTAAATCATAAATGAGCTTTGATTACATACACAACTCCAGTTCCAAAATAGTTGGGACAGTATGTGAAAAACAGAAAGCAGAGATTAGTAAATTCTGTTTATCTTGTAGTGTGTGAATGTATGTGTCTGTCTGTTTGCCCTGCGATGGTCTGATGACCTGTCCAGGCTGTTTCCTGCCTTTCACTCAATGACTGCAGGGATAGGCTCCAGTTCCCCCATGACCCAGAAAGTTAATCGGCTTAGAAGATATATATGTGTGTGTGTGTGTATGTGTGTGTGTGTGTGTGTGTGTGTTTATTCTGTATTAAGTTGAAAATAGTACACATTTACACAACGTTTGACATTTTACCTTATGAACTTATGAACATATATTGTCATTCCAAATTCGATGATCAAGTTTTGAAAAAGTCATTTTTTGCCATTTTTTGTTGTGCAAGTCTTCAGCTGTGCAACCATACAGAGTCTTTGTTAATGTATTTTGAGCTGAATTGCACACAATTTTTAAATAAAAGAAGTCTAACACCTGCTTGCTCTGAATATGCAGCCATGCTTTTGTAATATGCAGCATGTGGCTTGGTGTTGTCTTGTTGAAATAAACACGGCGTCTAAAAGGCAGCATATGTTCCTCCAAAATGTGTTCAGATGGTGCCTACACAATTGTGCAAGTTATATAAGATGTGCACAATTCCACTAATTCTTCTAATTTCAGTCATTCAGATGTAAACAGAATCATTCAGAGTAGTTTCCTTTGAAATGGTTCATGTGAAATGGCCATTGCCAACTTACCGTGACAGTGCTAGGAACCAAGTGTTATGATATATACAATGCAAAAAAATGTATTTTATTGTAATATTCAGAATACTAATTACGATGACAGTGATATTTCTGAGAAAAAAATACTTTTTTGAGGGGACTATTTTGCCTCACAGTTCCAGACATGTACAACTTTGCCATAAATGTTTTTTTAAATATACACTGCTCAAAAAAATTAAGGGAACACTTAAACAACACAATATAACTCCAAGTAAATCAAACTTCTGTGAAATCAAACTGTCCACTTAGGAAGCAAAACTGATTGACAATCAATTTCACACGTTGTTGTGCAAATGGAATAGACAACAGGTGGAAATTATTGGCAATTAGCAAGACACACTCAATAAAGGAGTGGTTCTGCAGGTGGGGACCACAGACCACTTCTCAGTACCGATGCTTTCTGGCTGATGTTTTGGTCACTTTTGAATGGTGGTGGTGCTTTCACACTCGTGGTAGCATGAGACGGACTCTACAATCCACACAAGTGGCTCAGGTAGTGCAGCTCATCCAGGATGGCACATCAATGCGAGCTGTGGCAAGAAGGTTTGCTGTGTCTGTCAGCATAGTGTCCAGAGGCTGGAGGCGCTACCAGGAGACAGGCCAGTACACCAGGAGACGTGGAGGAGGCCGAAGGAGGGCAACAACCCAGCAGCAGGACCGCTACCTCCGCCTTTGTGCAAGGAGGAACAGGAGGAGCACTGCCAGAGCCATGCAAAGTGACCTCCAGCAGGCCACAAATGTGCATGTGTCTGTACAAACGGTTAGAAACCGACTCCATGAGGATGGTATGAGGGCCCAGTGTCCACAGATGGGGTTGTGCTCACAGCCCAACACTGTGCAGGACGCTTGGCATTTGCCAGAGAACACCAGGATTGGCAAATTCGCCACTGGCGCCCTGTGCTCTTCACAGATGAAAGCAGGTTCACACTGAGCACATGTGACAGACGTGACAGAGTCTGGAGACGCCGTGGAGAGCGATCTGCTGCCTGCAACATCCTTCAGCATGACCGGTTTGGCAGTGGGTCAGTGATGGTGTGGGGTGGCATTTCTTTGGAGGGCCGCGCAGCCCTCCATGTGCTCGCCAGAGGTAGCCTGACTCCCATTAGGTACCAAGATGAGATCCTCAGACCCCTTGTGAGACCATATGCTGGTGCGTTGGCCCTGGGTTCTTCCTAATGCAGGACAATGCTAGACCTCATGGGGCTGGAGTGTGTCAACAGTTCCTGCAAGATGAAGGCATTGAAGCTATGGACTGGAGCGCCCGTTCCCCAGACCAGAATCCGATTGAGCACATCTGGGACATCATGTCTCGCTCCATCCACCAATGCCACATTGCACCACAGACTGTCCAGGAGTTGGCAGATGCTTTAGTCCAGGTCTGGGAGGAGATCCCTCAGGAGACCATCCGCCACCTCATCAGGAGCATGCCCAGGCGTTGTAGGGAGGTCATACAGGCACGTGGAGGCCACACACAATACTGAGCCTCATTTTGACTTGTTTTAAGGACATCACATCAAAGTTGGATCAGCCTGTAGTGTGTTTTTCCACTTTAATTTTGTGTGTGACTCCAAATCCAGGCCTCCATTGGTTAATAAATTTGATTTCCATTGATGATTTTTGTGTGATTTTGTTGTCAGCACATACAACTTTGTACAGAACAAAGTATTCAATGAGAATATTTCATTCATTCAGATCTAGGATGTGTTATTTGAGTGTTCCCTTTATCTTTTGAGCAGTGTATATTTTAATATTTAATATTCATATATAAATCTTTATCACAAAACTTACATAAAACAATGTCTCTGACATTAGGCTGCATTTTCGTAACCATATAATGTAATGACTTTTAGAGAAGAAGGTCTTAGAGACATTAAATGCTTTAGACATCTGGTTCGTAACACCACCACTGTGTACAGTTTTCACTCTATGAGTTTCTCTACAATGGATCATTTCACACCAAACCACTCTGAAAAAGTTTAAAATTGTTTGATTATACAGAGATTTTGAAAAAATGGTGGAATTCCTCTTTAAGTATGCTTCTGTTTTTTTGCAAAGGAGATGTTGCAGGTGTTTCAGTGGAACAGATCCCTTTTTTAACTTAATGTCTATCTGCTGCATCATTATACAGTCCATTACCAGTGATGATCATGTCAACACGTATTTAGAAAAGAACATAAAATCGTTGAAACTCACCTATTATAGAAGCCAATGGTGCAGCTGCCGAATTCCATCAGTGCATGTTTAGGTCAAACAGATGTTTTTGAATGCATTAGTCAAAGATATTTGTAAACTAGACTGTAAACTTGTATAATTAATTCTTTCACAGATGGAACTAGTTGTCCAGAGGGACCAGTTTGTGGTCATTCATCATAGTGATGACCATGCTGGCTCTGTTTAGAGTCATGTTAGTTGGCTCAGCTTGTCCAGTGGCTCTTGGTTTAGTAACATTGCCCGTTTTTTTTTCAAACTCAGCAAAAGTTAGCAATGTAACAACCTCTTCGCTTTTGTCTGTTTATAACTTAAATTGTTAAACAACTTCTATAGCAACTATCCCCTAATTAAGAAAACAAGATTAAATTTCATGTTGTTAGTTATAAAGCCTATTAGGCAGGTCATTGTTCAGAGGCCACCTAAGAAATCTCAGTCTCTTTCTCTTTCCTTCTGTATGCATGTGAGAAACCTAAAAGAAGTAATATGGTCACTCCATACTTGAGTTGGGGAAAGTTGATATATACAAGAGCTGTTTATTCCTTGAGGATGACTGCAGTGACTCTCATTTTACCATGGTGGCATTTACAGTGCTGCATAGATGGCAAAGTAAAGGTAGTTAAGCTTTGATATTTAAGTATTCCCTCAATTGGCCTACATTCTAGGCTATGACTGTTTATTGCATATGTCCCCAACGGACTATACAATATCATCATAACAGCAATGCAATCTGTTCATGCTGCCGCGACTATACACAGATGGGGCTCAAACAAATGTCTTACCATTTCTTGCTAGATTTGCCTCTAGATCTAAAGTGAGCTGTAGATGTTTGAATGGGTGCACTTCAAGTGAGACTGAACATTTTTAAGTGTTTCTGTAGTGACTGTTTCGTTAGTGATGACTTTAGCTAACTTTGAGCAAAACTCCAAAGCGCTAATACATTGCTAGCAGGCACCGCTTTGTTCAGTGTGTACAGTGGGACACACATCAAATCACAATATTTATCATTACAACACAAAAGGCAGTTACTTAACTGCAGAAGATATGTGTTTCTACAGTGACAATCGATAAGATAACATGCTGACTTTCAGACTTTGGGACAGACTGGTTACCATGTGGCTGTGAGGGACAGGGATGCAGTGTCACTTCCTCTCACTCCCCTAAAAGGGACGTGGCTATAATAAGGCTCCCCCTTTGGGCTAAGATGATACGTATTTCAAGACTGACACGAAAATGTGAGACAAAACTTAAACTCATGACATATCTAAATCATTCAACATAAACAAATATACTAAGAAACAAACACAAAAACGATGGAAGTTATTTTCACAAGTTGAAATTTAAGGGTTAGCGTTTTGAACAGCCGCCTTCTAATAGAATGTACCCTAAAAATGCTGTATTTCTTTGTTTAGCTTATTAGTTTCTCTATTAACTCCTTAAAATCCAAAGCTTATTATACTATATATTATATATACTAAGGCTTACTATTCAGTAACTACAGGGGCTTCTTTCCATCTGGTGTCTATAGATCTATTTCTGAGACCCAAACTATTTATTTTGGGTATTTTCCCTGACAATCGTGTTATTGGAAGCTGCACTCGTAATTTAATTCAAATATGTATTCTAGAGGCGAAGTGCCTGATAACTTAATTTTGGAAAAGAATGGAGGGGCCCACCATCATGCAACTGATATGCAATGTCCTTTTGTTTGTCAATGGAAAATGTAACATATATATTAAAAGGCAAACAGTTTAAATTGAAAAGGTCTGGAAACCCTTCCTATCCTATTTATCACATGTAGACATTTACAAGTTGTTGTAAGTGTGTGTTGTCAGTGTTTGTCTTTCAATTAGCTGGTAATTTTTTTGTAAAGAGATCATATGTGTACTTGTTTACCTTTACAGGTCTGACATTGCATAAGGGCTTCTGTTTGCTAATTGCCAATAATATAGGTCCACTATCGAAATGCTCTGCCATCGAACTGCTCTGTACCTAATCTAGCTCTATTGTCTAACAGCTCTGTACCTAATCTAGCTTCATTGTCTAACTGCTCTGTACCTATTCTAGCTCTATTGTCTAACAGCTCTGTACCTAGTCTAGCTCTATTGTCTAACAGCTCTATACCTAGTCTAGCTCTATTGTCTAACAGCTCTGTACCTAGTCTAGCTCTGTTATCTAACTCTTCTGTACCTAGTCTAGCTCTATTGTCTAACTGCTCTGTACCTAATCTAGCTCTATTGTCTAACTCTTCTGTACCTAATCTAGCTCTACTGTCTAACTGCTCTATACCTAGTCTAGCTCTGTTATCTAACTCTTCTATATCTAATCTAACTTTATTGTCTAACAGCTCTGTGCCTAGTCTAGCTCTATTGTCTAATAGCTCTGTACCTAATCTAGCCCTGTTATCTAACTCTTCTGTACCTAGTCTAGCTCTATTGTCTAACTGCTCTGTACCTAATCTAGCTCTGTTATCTAACTCTTCTGTACCTAGTCTATCTCTACTGTCTAACTGCTATATATGTAATCTAGCTCTATTGTCTAACAGCTCTGTACCTAATCTAGCTCTGTTGTCTAACTGCTCTGTACCTAATCTAGCTCTGTTATCTAACTCTTCTGTACCTAGTCTAGCTCTGTTGTCTAACTGCTCTGTACCTAATCTAACTCTGTTTTCTAACTCTTCTGTACCTAGCCTAGCTCTACTGTCTAACTGCTCTATACCTAGTCTAGCTCTGTTATCTAACTCTTCTGTACCTAGTCTAGCTCTATTGTCTAACTGCTCTGTACCTAGTCTAGCTCTATTGTGTAACTGCTCTGTACCTAGTCTAGCTCTATTGTCTAACTGCTCTTTATCTAATCTAGATCTATTGTCTAACTGCTCTGTACCTAGTCTAGCTCTATTGTGTAACTGCTCTGTACCTAGTCTAGCTCTATTGTCTAACTGCTCTTTATCTAATCTAGATCTATTGTCTAACTGCTCTGTACCTAGTCTAGCTCTATTGTGTAACTGCTCTGTGCCTAGTCTGCCTCTGTTGTCTAACTGCTCTGTATCTAATCTAGATCTATTGTCTAACTGCTCTGTACCTAGTCTAGCTCTATTGTGTAACTGCTCTGTACCTAGTCTAGCTCTATTGTCTAACTGCTCTTTATCTAATCTAGATCTATTGTCTAACTGCTCTGTACCTAGTCTAGCTCTATTGTGTAACTGCTCTGTGCCTAGTCTGCCTCTGTTGTCTAACTGCTCTGTATCTAATCTAGATCTATTGTCTAACTGCTCTGTACCTAGTGTAGCTCTATTGTCTAACTGCTGTGTTCCTGGTCTACCTCTGTTGTCTAACTGCTCTGTATCTAATCTAGATCTATTGTCTAACTGCTCTGTACCTAGTGTAGCTCTATTGTCTAACTGCTGTGTGCCTGGTCTAGCTCTGTTGTCTAACTGCTCTGTACCTAGTTTACCTGCTCTTAGTTTATAATATGTTTTTAATTCATTCATTCATTTTTACCTACTTACATATTTAATTACATGTTTATTTGGTTTGTGAGCTTTCTTAACACTTGTTTGCTCTTGTTTTATTGGCTATAATAATTGTAATTATTTAATTGCAAAACATGTAAAACTCAATAAATACAAAAAAACTGGTTGAGCTATTCTTAGGTTGTAGAAATGTGTAATTATTTCTTACTGTCACATTCACTGGGAAGTATGCATCTAGTTTGAGGCATGTTCTTCCTTTCACTACACACAATAATATTCAATGGGTTTGATTGTGGGTTGGCTGAGTCAGACAGAAGCAGAAGGTTGAAAAGCTCCAGAAGGTGTGACGTACAACCTTTTATGAGTTACTGATGACCAGTAGTGGTTCTCAGGGTGATGGAATAGAGCTGATAGATTTGTATACACAGGGGGTAGATCCAGTTGGGGGTGTTGAAAACTATGACCTGAGTGCTCTTAGACTCCATTATCTATGGAAGTTGGGCTGAAACATGGCCTACAGCAGAGCCTCGGCTGCCGCTGTCTCTGCATTCAGGGCAACCTGGGTCCATCTAAATGGCTGTTATTACTGACCGTTCCCACATGGAGTTTGTTTTCTGTGGATTTCCAGCTCAATCATCTCGCAGTTTGGCTCTCTTTCCTGCTACTGTGCTGTGACATGGCTATTAAATGCAATACACTTACAAAAAAAAGAACATTTTTAGGAGAAAAAAAAAAGCAAAGAAAACAGTTTTGCCAGTTTCAGTGTCAGAAAATAAGATGCCTGGCAAATTTCTTGCTCATGTGCATTTGATAGAGATATTTCTGAGGAGATCATACTGAAATATAGTCTACTTGCATGAAAATAAGTGAAAAACAGGAGCTTCTAAAAGTGGAGTTCAACAGATGAAAACATGCAGACAACATGGGACTCCTAACAACCATGCAAGAGCAAGTAGACCAACAAACCTGTCCCCATCAGATGAACATCACTGAAAGCTTTCACCTTTGAGAGAAAAGAGGAAATTAAGCTCCACCCTTACTTCAGATCTGAAAAAATCCAGAAGTGTTTCCGTCCATCTACTATCCATGCATGAAACACAAGGACCAAAGATACAATCCTATCCAGTCCGCAAAACTATTTTAGTTTTCTGTTAGCCTGTTTCACAATGTCCTGCACTACAGTCCCCAGCATGATATGCAATATAATGTGCGCTCCAACTCTCCTACCTCAACAACAGCCTATGGTACAGCGGTTACACCTCAATTCTACCCATTTCTACACCAATCATATCACCAAACACACTGGCTGCATTTCAGCTGCAGTTCATCCAATATGAACATGTATCATCGGCTCAGCAGCTCAGAAATTTAGCCCAAGTCTTAATGAACTTGCAGCAAAGAAAGGATGCCAGGAGTCTACTTCAAGCAAATAGGCAGATTTAAAACACTGAGCTCCTGAGGACATTTACATTTGGAATTTTTCAAGTATTCATGTAACCAAAGTCTATTATAAGAGTCTGTATCTTACTGCCCCTGCGATGGACTGGCAACCGATCCAGGGTGTATCCTGCCTTCCGCCCGATGACTGCTGGGATAGGCTCCAGCACCCCAGCACCCCAGTTTGGGTTATAAAGCAACATTAAGTAACAATTGGAGGCAGATGATCCGCTGTGGCGATCCCTAAAGGGAGCAGCCGAAAGAAGAAGAAGAAGATTAAGTAAAACTTAAGTAAAAAGTTTTTTTCCTCTGGCTCAGTCTTGTAAATCTGCCGCCGACAGCATAAAGCCACACAAACACTGGCATAGTGACTGCAGTGCTAGAGAAAACTAGATTTTTTTTGTAGGCAGAGAAAGGCAGGAGGACATTCTGCACTCTTTTATTGTTGTTTAATGCTGAGTTAGTCTGGAATTGACAGCGAGTTATTTTGCATCCATGGCTCACCAAAAAAATTAACATCTGATTTATTCCACCACTGTGGTCCATGGTAAAAGCTGGAAAGACTGAACTCTTTATGGCACATTCTGCTTACCACTGTGGCCTGGAATGCTACTGCTTGAGGTGTCAGATTTTTCCATGGTTCCTCCCTTGAAAACAATGGAATATCCAGTTTGCTGACATCCATCTACTACTATGTGCATGCAGCATAACCTACTTCCAAGAACATTAAGAGTACTGGAGGTACTCCCTGCAGATTTCTTTGAAAAACCAAAAGCAAGTCTGCTGAAAAGATTGAATGCTATAAATAAAGGCAATGGATCAACACACTAAAAACAAAAAAAATGTGAAGTTTGATTTAGTGCAGGACTGTCGAACGCAACCATATTGGGCCATATTAAAAAAATCTCATCAAGACTGTGGGCCAGAAAAAAAAAACTTTGCTGTGCTATAACCTCAACTGACCATTGTTTATTCAAAATATGCAAAACCTTCAACAGTAAAATACACACACTTGTAGAAGACCTTAAAATATTCAAAATTTGAACATCCCCAGGTGTTCAGTATTTTAAATCTACATATTTGCTTGAAGTAGACACCTGGCATCATTTCTTTGCTACAAGTTCATTAAGATTTCGGCTTAGTTTCTGAGCTGCTAAGTGTTTATACTGGTTGACATGCGGCTGAAATGCATTTTGGTGATGCGACTGGTGTTTTGCACAGAATTGTGTGGAATTGAGGTGTAACCACTGTCCCATAGGCTGCTGTTAGGGTAGGAGAGTCGGAGCACTTTACGTTGCAGTGCATGCTGGGGACTGTTGTGCAGCACACTGTGAAATGGGCTAATATTAACAGAAAATTAAAATACTTTTCTGGGCCAGATAGGATTGTGTGGCGGGCCTGATCTGGCCTGCAGGCCTTGTGTCTGACACATGGGATTTAGCAGTTGAGAGTTTTGAATAATTTTCTGCATTGATGCTCAAAAATGACTAACTTGTACTTTTTGGACATTTTGTCTAGAGATGAAATAAGGAGGGCTGGCCTCTAATGCATTTCAGCTTCTAAAGAAAAAGCACAGTCCTTTGTTTGACAGGCTCACATTCTTTGCAGATGCCAAAGCAAAACCTGAACACTGAGCCTTTTTTCTCAAATTTGTTCTTGAGAAAGGTCAGATTAATGACGTGTTTTTAAACCACAGAATTGTTCACACCTTTGTGCTCTTGAGTGCTCAAATCTCAAATAAGGACACACCTGTAAACGTCTTTGCAAAAACTGCATGGGTTTTAAGACGATAGAGAAGTTGATGAATGAGGCCCAATGTCTCTTGCTCAACAGCTTTGTGAAACATATGAATCAATGTTTTATTTGAAATTTTCAGAACGGAAACAGGTCTATCCATGTCCTTGGAAGTTTGCTTCAGCTTTATACACTTAGATAACAGATTTGTTGCCCTGTTGCAGCAGATGAGTCACTTGGACTGAGCTGCGGTGACGTCCTACCCAGACAGGCCCTTCACTTAATTGAAAGATTTTCATTTGAGGAAAAGCCATTATGTGAACTGAACCTTTTCATCATCCCAATATTCTATAAAATGATAAATTCACTGTAATACACAGTGTGCAATGTGACTTGTTCATTTTAAAAAAGGAAGACAAAACATAATATGTCAAAATCAGCATTCAACTGTGACTATTAAAGCTAGGAGTTCAATTCGGGCCATCAATGTAAAACTGGGTCAAAACTGAGAAACATAAAACACGTCTATGATAGTGCTGTTTAGAGCTGCTGCTGCATCTCCATTTCTTATGGACTGAAACCTGGTTAGGCTACCACCTGTACTCACAGTCAGTGACGTACCTACATACAGAAGGCCTATAATGATGTTTTCTCAAAAAATGTATCCCAAGTTGTAAAATTGTAAAATGTGATTGTTTTGTGGGCGGCACGGTGGCGTGGTGGGTAGCGCTGTCGCCTCACAGTGAGGAAGGCCTGAGTTCGATTCCCCGGCCGGGTGATCAGGGTCCTCTCTGTGTGGAGTTTGCATGTTCTCCCCGTGTCTGCAAGGGTTTACTCCCACAGTCCAAAGACATGCAGTCAGGCCAATTGGACATGCTAAATTGCCCCTGGCTGTGAGTGACTGTCTGTGTGCCCTGCGATGGACTGGTGACCTGTCCAGGGTGTATCCTGCCTTCTGCCCGAAGACTGCTGGGATAGGCTCCAGCGCGACCCTGACGGAGAAGCGGCTTAGGGGATGGATGGATGGATGGATTGTTTTGTCTGTCACTTTCTAATCATGTTGGTAGTTAATATAAAGTGTAAGGCCTTTGGCCTCCTAAAGTCCTAAAAAATAAGAGAGCTCACTCACCCACATACCACAGAAAATAAAATTCTGATTAGTTCATTTTCTTGGCCTTTCAAGAATTTAACATGGAATAAAAATGTTAAATAAAAATGAAATTTTTTCCTCACAGAAGTCATCATAAGGCCCTGAAGGTTTTCTTTTGTATGAAACAATACAGTGGTCATTAACAGTAAGCTATGGTTGCCGAGCCACATAATGATTAAAGATTATTCTATGATCAACGCTTGTTTTTAATACCCTCATTTTAATACCTATTTGTGGATCAACCAATCAGATTTTAGAACTGAAAGTATCCATCTTATAATGAAGTACATGAGCTTTATCTTGTCCAGGGATGCACTTTGTTAGACTTTGTACGACTAGCACGTGTAACTATATGTGTATCTTGAATGTGTAGTAAGTAGGAAACTAATGAGGCATGAGAGTACAATGTTGTGTGGACGTTTTTGCACAGTCAGTCTTTTGCAGTTTATCCTCATTTTTGCAAGCCTAGAAATAACAACTAAGTCCACTGCTGCATTTGAGCCCTGTACTTGAGAAGACATTACTGATTCATGAGCCTGGAATCAACTTGGGATCGATAAAAAAGAACAGCTCCAGTATCTTTGCGCTTTTATGTACATAGTATAGATTTCAAGTCTTCAGAAATTTTCATAGTTATTAAAGGCTGTCTAATAATGTTCTTTGCTGTTATGATATTACATTTTTAAATAAAAATGGTTGCTTTTTTTTAAAGTGTAGCATCTAACAAAACTGAAAATTGCATGACAAACTATAGTCGTGTGCAGATGTGAACACTAGTTACATGTTTTGTTTGTTCTCTAAGAAGCTAACACTCTTCTACAGCAGTGGTCATCAACCATCCTAATGGAGATCTACTTTCTTGTCGAGTTTAGCTCCAGACAAAGTCTGACATGCTGCTGCCCCCCATTACCCCCGTTACCCTACACTAATGCATCTGATCAAGTGGGTAATCCTTTTGTTTCAAAACAAACCAGAAATTAAAGAGAACTAAAAATAATTGTTTCCTCCCAGAGTCCATAGACATGCAGTCAGGCTAGTTGTACATGCTTACCTGCCCCTAGGTGTGAGAGAGTGTGTGTATGTATATGTCTGTCTGTCTGCCCTGCGATGGACTGGTGACCTGACCAGGGTGTATCCTGCCTTCCACCCAATGGCTGCTGGGGTAGGCTCCAGCTCCCCTCGAGACCCAGAAGGATAAGCTGCATAGAAGATGTGTGTGTGTGTGTGTGTGTGTGTGTGTGTGTGTGTGTGTGTGTAAAAAATCATTTCTACAATATTTGCAGAGTGTAAATACAGGTACAGCAATCATATTAAAGCCAAATTACAGGCTTTTTTCATGTCACAGGAAACATTAATCCTCCTCTGAAGGTCAAGAAGACATTGAGGCTCCCCTGTTGGCTAAAACAGAAGCCATTATGAAAAATATTTGACAAACACTATATGCCCAAAGGTTTGTAGACACCTGGTTATGCATAATTTGTTCTGAAATCCAAGGTATTAATATTGAGTTCCCCCCCACTTTGCCGCAGCAAAAGCCTCTACTCTTCTGTGAAGGCTTTATACTAGACATTGGAACATTGATGTGAGGATTTGTTTGCATTCAGCCACAAGAGCATTAGCGATGTCAGGTACTGATGCTGGATGATCTGTTCTGGATCATTCCAGCTCATCCCGAAGGTCCTGGGTGGAGCTTCATCAATCCAGAGAATGCGGTTCCACTGCTTCACAGCCCAAGAACCTTTAAGAACCTTTCTTTCACATAGCAAAAACATTTAAAAAATTGCTGCAGAATTTAATTTTGCACATATGAAATGGTTCATTACAGAAAAACTTTCTGATTCATATTTATTCACCTTTAAAGTAAGTAAAAGTAAAGAGGTTTCATTCCAAGCACACTTGGAGCATTTCTGTTGGTCCATTAATCATGAGATTTTCACACAATGTGAAGCACAGCTGTGTTCAAATGGGGCTGTCTTTAGACAGCAATAAACTTTTTTATACGTTTTATTTGCTATCCAAAACAACCAGTCAAGAACCTACATGTGTCTTGTGAGTTTTCATATGTAATTTTGATGATGATAAAATGATGGGAGTGGGGACTGACTGGGGTTTGTACTGCTTTGCCCTACAATGCCCTGCATGTAGTTAATGTATTTTTTAAATGATGTATAAATAATGCATGAATCTTCTTAGAACTATCATAAAAACATTGTATTAGGCATCAGGCAGTCTGTTTGTAGCCATTATGTGTAATAATGTTCTATGAGGGAGCTTTAATAGGTCACCAACCCTTCTCTTGGAGATCTACTTTACCTGCAGAGTTTTGTTCTACATGCTGTTCCCCCTTTCTTCATGCTAAAGCATCTGATGCAGCCAAGCCCGGACTTGTGAGCAAGTTAATTAGATTGAGCAGGGGTGGCAGAACCAGAATACACAGGAAGGTAGATCTCCAGGACCATGACCTGGTAGTTTAGAGGCATTAAACTCTTCAGACATCTGGTTCCTATCACCACCACTGTGGACAATTCTGACTCTATATGTATGTCTAGAGTGGACCATTTCACACCAAATGGCATTGTTTACATCTTAAGCATTTAATTACTCGCTACGGCAGCACATATACTAAAATTGGATCGATACAGAGAAGATTAGCATGGCCCCTGTGAAAGGATGACACACAAATCCGTGAAGCGCTCCGTATTTTTTGGGCAGTCGTGGGCTAGAGGTTAGGGCTCTGGCCCCGTGACAGGAAGGTTGCCGGTTCGATCCCCAGGGCTGACAGTCCATGACTGAGGTGTCCTTGAGCAAGACACCTAACCCCCAACTGCTCACCGGGCGCCGTGGATAGGGCTGCCCACCGCTCCAGGCGAGTGTGCTCACTGCCCCCTAGTGTGTATGTTCACTAGTGTGTATGTGGTGTTTCACTTCACAGATGGGTTAAATGTGGAGGTGGAATTTCCCCAGTTGTGGGATGAAAAAGTATCATTTATTATGCAGACTTTTTGAAATATTGGTGGAATTTCCCTTTCTAAATAGTTCCTGGTCAGATGTACTGTAGAGTAGAGTGAAATACTCACACATTTCATTTACAAAAAACATTTTTAAAGAGCCATGAACAGGAAGGTTCTTCAGGGAACTCAATGTGGTTCTTCTGCGGCATTGCTCCAAAGACTGTAGCCTAAGAGTAACGTTAATTGTAGAGCAGAGCATTTTACCTTCTGCACCTTCTCCCCAATCTGCTTATTAATAAAATAGTGGTGATTAAGATGGAAGTGAACCCATAAAGTGACCCTAATGAGCTGGTAGAGAGAAAATGTATCATCTTCAGGTGCTCTGGGACTTCAGCAGCAGGTGGTGCAGTATTAATGTGGGAGAATCTTTCGTGGGGCTACTTTTAACCATTCTCATGTAATTTATGCACATGGAGGAGAACCGTGCGAAGTTTGCAAAGTGGTGAAATTGCCCTGCTTCTGGGGCTTTGGGGCTTAATTAGAGCTGTAAAAATAGGTTGTTTGAAATGTGCAGCCTGTGACAAACACTCCTACTGTCCCTGCATCCTTACAAACCTCCCTAAGCCTCTGCATGCCAGCCATCGGCTCCCTCTGCCACGCAAGGTGGGCTATATGCAGCCTCCAACAACCCTGGGGATGGATTCAATGAAAATTCATCTTAAATCTCTTCAGCCTGGGTATTCAGAGTACTGATTACTACTGAGCACTACTGACCACTGATTGTTTACCAAGTAACACCAAGGCTTGCATTCCAGTACCAATGCCAATAAGTCTGTTCCTGCTTGCAGAACAATGGGGAACTCTGTGTGACTCTACAGAGTACGTCAGTAAATGTGCACATTTGTTGTGGACATTTGTTTGTTTCAATACAAAAACAACCTGTTTTAGGTTTATTAATTCAGACAGCAGTTAAGTCTCACCCATCAATGCTGAAGTTTTAAGGACAGGTAAGCCATTCAAAACAGTACTCAGTCATATTCAGTTATATGAGTATATAAAAGTTTGAAAAGCCCTGGTCAAATTGCATGTTTGATCATCTGATTGAAAATAAGTTAATAAGTTAATATTTGCTAACCTTAACATTTTAGTTAAAATTAAGTATAAAATGTGCCATAACTTTTGCACAGCTCACATTTTATTATATATTTTTTAGAATATGTTAAATTCACCAAATAAATTGTAATTGTGCATTAAAATGAGCTCTGTGGAGCATGTAGTAACTTATTTTCACTTAGAAAATCAACAAAACATGAAATTTGACCATGGTGCCACGCCAGAGTGGACAGAATTCCCGGTGAGCTGATAACATGCCAGTGTAATTCTGTAGTAATTTTTGGGATTAAACCAGTAGGCCATCTCAAGTGGTCCAGACCTAGTTTGCTGATTGTAACTGAGTCTTGTACAATGGACACAGATGAAGCTGAGGTTAGCTTCTTAGTCTAATGTCCCATTCCACCTTAAATGGCGTAGCAATTACAAAAGAAGCTAACATCAAGAGATTAATGTTTCAAATTCAGTGCAACGATGTGGATCAGGTCCTGGCTGACACAACAGTTTCATTCATTTTTCTTTACCGATGTAGCATTTATCAATCGTGAGTCATGTAAAGATGGTAAAACTGCCAGTGGTGGACAGTAACTAAGTAAATGTAATTAGTTACTGTACTTAAGTAGTTTTTTCTGTATCTGTACTTTACTTAAGTATTTCTATTTTGGGTGACTTTTTACTTTCACTCCACTACATTTCAAAGTCAAATATCTGACTTTTTACTCCACTACATTTTGAGAAATCTGTCGTTCCTTTTGGTTTCTGTGTGTATAAAAACGTAACATGTCAAAACAAAAGAAGCACAAAGCAAGAACAGCAATCAGGGCACAGCGGTCACTTTGTTCTGAGCTTGTTTTGACCTGTTGGTCATACCAACCCAGTGCAGCACACGGTTCAACATCAGTGCAGCAGCGTAAAAATTTGGGAGCACATACGTCACCTAAATGATGAACTAACCTAACTTTGTGTAAAGAGACCACAATATAGAAATATGTACAAATCTGCAGTCGTGACTGGCACGTTTCTTTTTTTTCTGAATTCATTCAAACACTTTCATTTTATAGTAAATTAGTATGGGCTGGTTTATGTTTATGAACAGAGACCTACAGATCAACACAGTAAAGGAAAACCTATTTGTGATCCTGAGTTTAAAGCCAGTTTTTATTCAACTTGTAACTAATTTACAAAGTCATTTTAAACTGAAACTTTGCTTGTTTGTAAAAGTGATTTCAGAGCCACTCAGTTCTCCCTGATGGAAACTGTTTACCTTCAGTGTTTTGTGCTTATGATCATTTTAATAGATGTCAGCATCACTAATTAATGACATTCTATTAAAAGACTGGTTTACTAAGAGAGATGCTGGAGTATTTTCACCTAAAATGAGTTCATGATTGAGTCTTGTTATAAAAATGATAACAGGACATCAGAGCCATAATTAATCTTTTAGTACTTTTACTTTCGATACTTAAGTACATTTGAAGGCAAATACTTATGTACTTTTACTCACGTTGAGGTCTAGAGTAAGGACTTCTACTTTTACTGGAGTAATATTTTACCTTGGGTAACTCTACTTTAACTCAAGTACATGATCTGTGTACTTCGTCCACCTCTGAAAACTGCAAAAAAACAAGGTGGCACGGTAACAGGAATGGAGGACACATCCGGGCAGATGGGAAGCAAGAAACGCTGACCTTAACTTACTCAGCTAGTATTAGTTTGTAGCACATTGTCTGTGATGATTGTCACTTTTAAGATAAAAGCTTTGGCCAGTTTTCATTCCACCATTAGTCAACTTGGTTATCTCAGTGTATTACATAAATAAATGAAGATGATAAAGCAAATAAGCTATTTTGCATAAAGAAAATGTATGTGTGGGTACATGAGTATATGAGGAGAAACACAGTCGGAGTTTAGGGTGAGCTGGCCTGCATCATATCTCCCAGTGTGAAGACATATCCTACTCCAGCCCTGAGGGGTGCCAAAACTTTTGATGTGATTGT
This sequence comes from Pygocentrus nattereri, assembly GCF_015220715.1. Lineage (NCBI taxonomy): Eukaryota > Metazoa > Chordata > Actinopteri > Characiformes > Serrasalmidae > Pygocentrus > Pygocentrus nattereri. The sequence goes on along the minus strand of NC_051234.1, from coordinate 23,346,167 downwards.
ATAAAGAAAGGCTTGAAAACGGTCATATATGACTGGTAATTTGATATGACTTCAAATTGGCTTCACCCTTTTTTGTAGCAATAATTTTCAAGCTTGAAGAGCTCTGTCCTAGATCACACATTTCGCTCTCTTATTCTCAGGAAAGGTGTGAGACCTCACTAAGGCACTCACAGCTTTCCCTTTAGTGCCAGAGTGAACAAGGGATGACAGCTATGTTAGAATATGCAGAGCCATCTCTCTCCTCTTGGTTTACATCTTGACCCAGTTTTATAGGGCATTGGTCCACACAGCCTTTAGCCATTAACTGACCCAGCAATGCCAGTCCAGAAACAAAGTGGATTCATATCACAGTATCCACCCAAGATTTTATAAGTGTCCAATATCAAACACAACTGTATTGGCATCCCTGGAAGTTATAATACTGATGATGTCAATGACATGATTCAGACATCAACTAAATAAGCCCCAGTCTTGATGTCACTCATTCTCCTGCCTGATATTTTATTTGAACTGGTATTTAAAATGTATGTAAATTCTAGTGCAAAAGTCAGAGACCAGCTTTATTTATTTAATTTCCAGCCAAAAAATTAAGAGATTTGGAAAAAATTGAGCTCTTAACAACTGTGCAAGACCTGGTAGACCACCAAAACTGCCCCTAATAGATAAACAGCACAAAGTTTTCATCTTTGAGAGAGAGGGAAAAACCTACTGGTTTTTCTGTCCACCCTTCCATTGTGAGAATAAATCTCAACACTATGAGACTGAAAAGATGTGGAGCTGTCAATAAGCTGTTACAGAGTAAAAAGAAGATGCAAATCAACAAAGAAGCTGCTGGTCTTCTCAGAGCAATGGACTGTCCACCCCAGAATCCAGACCTCAACAACGCTGAATGTGTTTGTGATTACTTGGACTGTAAAAAGCAAAAAATGCAACTTCTAAGACTGAACATTGGAGATGTGGAAAAATATCCCAGCAGATTTCTCTTAAAAACTGAAAGCAAGGCCCAAATCCCATTTCACTCTTTGTGCCTAACATTTAGCCCTCCATTTTGTGCGTTCATGCCTAGGGGTGCGGTGTCCCAGTTTTTGTTGACATAGAGGCATAGGGCGAAGTGTTTGTGCCACATGGCCCTCCAAACAGAGGCTTTTCAGAGGGAAACCAAAGAAACCCATAAATATGAGTATTTTCTCCTTTCAAAAATGACAATAACCATTGTTTAATGTTGTTTCAATGTATTATGGTCCTTTTATTCATAGCAGCATAAAAATAATAGTATGCTGATGTTGCAGCAGCTAGCTAAATTTCCCTTACACCTCAAACAGTTTAGCAGTGCTGATGACTGAAGTGCCAGAATGTAACTGCTGCTCTGTTTAAGCTGGTACGGGAAAATTTGAATGAGAAGCTGGCGAATAGCTGACTTCAGCTTCATATCACCAAAGAACTGGGGTGGGCAACAAGAAATAACTGTCCCATCCCCATCTTTGAAAGCATATGATTTCCTTAATTTAACTAGGTTGCTGAACTTTACCCTCCTCTGCTATAACTGCAGACTGATAGACGGAGAACACGTCACTCCAGAGAACACGTCTCCTACTGCTGTAGAGTCCAGTGGCAGCGCTTTACACCACTGTATTCGACACTTTGCATTGCACTTGATGATGTAAGGCTTGGATGCAGCTGCTCAGTCATGGAAACCCATTCCATGAAGCTGTGTTCTTGAGCTAATCTGAAGGCCACATGAAGTTTGGAGGTCTGTAGCGATTGACTCTGCAGAAAGGTGGACTATGTGCACTATGCTCCTCAGCATCCTCTGACTCCACGCTGTCATTTTATGTGGTCTACCACTTTGTGGCTGAGTTGCTGTCGTTCCCAATCGCTTCCACTTTGTTATAATCCCACTGACAGTTGACCGTGGAATATTTAGTAGTGAGGAAATTTCACGACTGGGCTTGTTGCGCAGGTGGCATCCTATCACGGTACCACACTGGAATTCACAGAGCTTCTGAGAGTGACCTATATATGCCTAGGTGCTTGGTTTGAAGGATGGTCTGCAAGAGTGTTCTTCACTAATAGCACTAAACAGACATTTGACTTATTGTATGTTCTTGCAATATTCTTAAGAATAAAAGTGTTTTGGAGCGATGCCATAAAAGAAGCACTTGTTTATTGTTTTCGTTTGACTTCTCTACTTCTACACTATGTGTTCTGTAAAGCATCTTACAGAACCACCATGGTTCTTCTATGCCATCTCTCCAATGAATTTTTGTCATCTTTATTTTTAAGAGTGTATTCATAAAATGTAATATGAACCCTACATAGTGCAAGCTGTTGAAGACAAATGCATGCTAATAGCACTGTAACTTCAGATCAGTCAGATTATTTGAAATGGAAATGCTTATTTACCTCTGGATGTCCAAGCCGTTTCTTATCACAGCTTGTGGCGCAGTGAAGGCGCGAGGTTGTCATTTTTGTGCAGCACCCTGTTCTGCTAGGTTTATAATGTCTCCTGTGTGGCCCCTCGTTCTTCTGCCACATTGGTGTAAATAAACCTGCTTTATTATGGTTACTTGATTGGCCACCACACTCCAAACTGTGTGCTCCTACTGCAAATAAAACGGTTGCCAGAAATAGGCATAGCATAAGTCCTTTGAGGGCGTCTGCAGCCTACTGCAGTTGTTCCATGGTGGGTGAAATTGCTCATGGACTGTATGTGTGTGTGTTCTGCTTTGGTGTCTCTAAACGCTCGAGTTATGTGTGATGGACGCTTTGAGCACAGTCTGTTGAGGGCCGATGAACAGCGGGATCTGCCTGCTCTGTCTTTTTGCACAGATGTCAGAGCAGAAAACAGCCTGGCGCGTGTTGCATATTTTGTTTGCATGTCCACAGTCTCAGAAGGGGAGAAAGCTGATGGATCGTTTAAGCGTAACCTGTGAGGGAGCCATATCTGCCAGGCACTGCTCTGAAAAAGGGTGGCAAATCTGACTATAGCTTATGTAGCTAGCCAAAAATCCCAGAGCACACAATACTTCTTCTCCCACAGGTTTTCCCCAAAGCTTCACCCACATACTTAAAGACTCTGAAATTCATGAACTGTCCCTGGACATTATTGTTTTAACAGTAACATGACTAGTGTGAACCAAACTAGATTCCTGAAGACCTCCTCCTAAGCTTCTTTAGGAGAAATTCATGAAATGTCCCTGAACACGCTGCTGAAAAGAGCACCATAAACTAGCATTAATTCCATTCTGGTTTAGGCTGATTTATGCTGGTTTGGTGCTGGTTTACCTGGTCACCCAGCATGGGCATGCTGTTTGACCAGCATACCAACAACATGTGCTGGTTTTCCTGGTTATCAGCATATTAACTTCCATTTGTGCTGACCATGATGCCAGCATCTAAATCACAACATATCACTATTGTTGGAAGAAAACCTTGTATCTCCAAAAAGTTAACTTACATGAAAATGAAAAAACCTACTTTACCTAGAAGTCAATGGAACCAGACTTTTTCCCAAGTCATTTTGGGCCATTTCTTTTAGTCCATTCTTCATGAAATTTACACACAGATAGAGACTACTAATTTCCTGTAGAAAACCTTTAGATCCCATTAGGAAACCACGAAATGCATTTTAAATCGGCCATTGGTCACCTGTTAAACCATTAGCATCCTTACATTGTGATATCAACCCATTAAACAAGCCAAAACACGTTAGGAAACCTTCAGGAGCCAACAGAAACACTTTATGGTTTCTGGTTTTTTTTCAGCAGGGGTAGCTACTGTGAACCAAACTAGCTAGTGCTAGTCACAACATTATGTCATTGTTAACATTTTTAGAGTTGCCTGAACTGCAATAGTGAATCTAAGCCAAAGTGCCAGTTTCCAAAAATACTGCTAAAGATTATTCGGCACAGATTCATGTAGACTTTCTCCTAAGCTTCCTGAGGAGAAATTCATAAGTTGTCCCCGAGCAGAGGTTGTTTTTAACAGTGACGTGGGGACCGTGAACCAGTCTAGCATGCTAGTGCTAGTCACAACATTGTGTCACCGCCAACTCTCTCGGAATTGTCTGAGCTGTAACAGTGAATCCAAGCCAAAGTGCCAGTTCCCCAAAAAATCCTTCTTGGCACAGATTCTTGTAGACTTTCTCCTAAGCTTCCTTCATGCATTTAAACCCGACAGTAATGTATGCAAAAGCTAGCATAACAAACCCACTCTTTTCAGGAGGAACATTTTCTCACTCTGTGTTTCTCAGATGACTTGAGAAAGTTGAGACAACCCTTTTTCTTTCCTCTCTAGCAGACAGGAATTCATTTTCTGTGATTATGGAGCTACTGAGGGAAAAAAATGGCCAAATCCTGTAGCCTGTGGCGGGACTGATTGGTTGTTTAGAATGGTATGTTGAGAGCAAATTGTAGTGAAACTCCAGCACAGTAGGTAACTGTCTACCCTTCAATCTATCAATCTTTTTCAATTTCCTGTTTGTTCACACTCTCAGTCTAGCAACTTCATCCAAAACCTTGATTGGTCTTGTAAGGCCTCCTTTGTTGCTTTTGAGTAGAGAGTAACCAGTGACAAATCACCAGGTTATTGGACCGTTTCGAAATTCGCGCTCAGGAAGACGGATAGCACTGAGAGAAATAGACTACTAAGACATTTATCTTTTGCCTGAGGCTTCTGTCAGACACAGCTCATCAATTTATGCTTGTCTGAGTGAGTGCTTTACTGTCTCTACTTATGGCATGCCCTGAGGTCCCCAACCACCCCTCCAACTACCCTCCGCTTCCCTGAGAGAGAGATGATGACAGTCGCAAGCACAATATCTGCATCTGCATTAAAGACTTTCAAGATTTTCTGCCTTTGGAAGAGAAAACAGGCTCTGTTGTCAACTGAGGTGCAATTCTCTGTCTTATGTATTCCTATGGAGCACAATGCCGCCTGAAGGTAACAACCTCAACAAAAACACAAAAATGTTATGTATTCACACAGAATGCATTCGTTCATTTGGCAAGATTTTCAGGTTTCGCAGCCAAGAACCTAATATTATGTCCAGATAACCCACATTTAATTCATATAATGTTGTATTGCACTTAATGCAATCTTTTGCAGACCTTAGTGCAGACCAGGCACATGGACTTGTAGTGTGGGGGATGCCTCCTAATGTTATTATTGGAGTTACATTGCTACTTTCTTAATTTTATACCAGTGACCCATGACGGATGATTTATGAGCACACTGTCAAAAAAATTCCTTAGTGGTTCTTGGCTCAGATGTATGCCTTTAAGAAAAAAAACTTTAAAGGGGAATTCCACCCATGTTTGAAAATTTTTGTAAACAAAGTCAGAGTTGGATGTAAAATGCAACATTGTAGAGAAATTTCCAAGGTAAGTGGTGGTGATAGGAACCAGACATCTTAAGCATTTAATGCCTCTGAAAGATGCCTGAAATGGGTGCAGATGCGCTTCCTGATGCTTGAGACATTGATAGCTATGATATATGATAGTTTGGAGAGAAGATTTTGATCAAAAAAAGATCTCTAAAAATCCATTCAAGGTGGAGAGGTGCATGCAGGGTGTTGTAAGGCCAAATAATTCCCAAGAGGTTTATCACTATTTTACCATTATCTATATTGTACATGAAAACTCAGAAGATACCTGTAGGTTCACTGGTGGTTTTGCATAGTAAGTAAAATGGCTGTGTTTTTGACCCCTGGTTCCCATCACCACCACTGTAAAGAAATCAGTTATTTATTTAATCACTTTTTTAATTGGTGAAACATTGGTGAAAACCTTCCAAAATGTAAAAAAGATTCAGTTGCACATCTCATTTATATATAAATGGTTATTTTAAGAACCATCTATTGAAAGGTTCTAACCATAAATTCATCTATTGCATTGACTCTAAGGCTGAGAGTCAGGAAACTACATCATATTTTTTTGTAAATTAATTTTCAAAGTGGGGAGGGCCCTTACGATTCTACACCACTGAGTATTACCTTAGCTGTTGCAACTCAGTGCTGTCAGGAAAATATTTTAAGGGTATTATTTCATTTTAGAGCAATTTGAGTTTGGATTACTGATGGTCTTGTGATGGCCCCTTGTGCAAGAGTCTTTGGAGGTCCCCTTGCACTCCAAATGTAACTGGTAAAAGAATAAGTGTTTGCTCTATCATCTTGAGATCGTGAGTATGATTCCTGGTGATGCCACAGCCATACCTGGGTGGGAAGCATAATTTTCCTTGCTCCCTATGGGTGGGTAGGTTGGTCCACCCTCTTCCACCCCCACTCAGTGGGATGCTACCCAACATGGACATCTGATAGATGACATAACAAAACAGTTAGCGTTCTCCTCCACACATGTTGAGCTGTCCAATGATGTTGCGTTTGCAGCAATTTGAATAGGTGTGGTGGAGCTTCTCATGTTTTGGAAGAAGCCAGTGCTAGCCTTCACCCTCTCAGCTTGGTAGTACTGAATGATTGGGAAAGACCTAGCTAACGGGTGGAACTGGCAAAGACTAAATTAGGGAGAAAACTGGGTAAAAGTAATAATAATAAATAAAAAAGCGCTGTCGCCTCACAGACAGAAGGGCCTGGGTTCGATTTCCCCAGCCGGGTGACCGGGGTCCTGTCTGTGTGGAGTTTGCATGTTCTCCCCATGTCTGCGTGGGTTTCCTCCGGGTTCTCCGGTTTCCTCCCACAGTCCAAAGACATGCAGACAGGTCGATTGGATATGCTAAATTGCCCCTAGGTGTGAGTGACTGTCTGTGTCTGTTTGTCTGCCCTGCGATGGACTGGTGACCTGTCCAGGGTGTATCCTGCCTTCCACCCAATGACTGTCCAGGGTGTATCCTGCCTTCCGACCAAAGCACACCCCCCCCCCGACCCTGACGGAGAAGCGGCTAAGAAAATGGATGGATGGATGGAAAACCTGAAAAGTGAGAATGAACAATATTTCACATTTATGTTCGATCATTTTCAGCACCTTTGTTTTGAAAATAGACAAAATCATCAAACAGTCCTATTGTATCTGCCACAAAATATTTTTGTGTAAGATTTGGAGATTTTTGTATTTTCATATTTTCTTTTAAGCCAAGTCATAATGCAGTTACACATAGGAATGATAAATGCCAACATCCTTTTGAATGGCAGCAATAATATGCCAGAAACAATTTAAAACAGGAAATGAGACTGAAAAAAAAAGAGAACCCTTCATTGATTTATTCATTTTGTCATTTGTATGTATTCAATATAAATAATATATACTTATATATTATATAATTTATATATCTGTTCATCCAATGTTTGTATCTGCAGGAGATTGCACCAGGATTTTGAGCCACCTAAAAACCATGTGGTCTGAAGATCCCCCTCCCCCACGCCCAAGGCCCCCCCCCAAGGCCCCCCAGGCCTCTGGCAGTCAGTAGCTCCTGGGCAATGGCCAGGTCAGTAATCCATCCCTGGGATTACTGTGAATGATTATTTGCAAAATTAGAATGTTCACTCAATCTGGGAAAAAAATCCCATTTCTGAATCTCTGTAACACAACACCCCCCATGTCTTTCATTTACATGCACAAAATCACATCAGTCAAACTGCAATATACTGTGGGACTGAAAGACAATGAAAGTGCTTGCACAATATTATGCAGGAGATTAATGTGTTGCATTGCGGTTTAGTTCATTTGAATGTAAAGTGGACAGAATGTGCTCAGTTTTGAGAAACAGTAATGAGGCTATTTACATCTGCGCTTGCTGTGACCAGCCTTGCTTATAGACAGCGCTACTAAAACGTCTGTTTTAGCTCTGAATCTTTATTGTCTGAGCTTAATTTAATAGAGCAAAGGTCGCAGACATTCAATATTTAGAAAAGACCTTAAATCCATGTGAATTGCAGGAATTTGCGTGCTCTGTATCATGGCCCAATACTACAGACCCGTGCTATAAAGGTCAGTGCCTCCATTGAAGCTCCATTTCTCTTGCACTTACGCAAATCTGTATGGAGAGCTCTAAGTAGGCATTCACAACCACCATTAAAAACAAAAATGTGTTTGACAGAATAAACAACAGCAAAGTGCGTCTAAAGAAGCCATGGACTGATGCCAGGAATGGAAATATCAGTGGATGCAAGTGAGGAAACCCATGTTCATGACAGACAGACATGGCAAGGGTTTGCATTAGTCACAGTGAAATCACTGTCACACATCTGAATGGACGTCACAGTGTGTTTTAAGCACTCTTCTTGAGCAAGCTGCGGCCTTATTAGATAACCTTATTTCATGAAGTACCATTTAGAAAAATAACAGTCAATTATTACAACTTGTGTGTACACAAGTCTCCACTGTTGGATTAATATCTACCCTATTGATTTAGAGGAAAAGCCCATATATACACTATCCATCCATCCATCCATCCATCCATCCATTTTCCAAGCAGCTTCTCCGTCAGGGTTGCGGGGGGGATGCTGGAGCCTATCCCAGCAGTCTTCGGGCGGAAGGCCATATATACACTATATATGCTCAATTGCTTGTTAACACAAATAGCTAATCAGCCACATGGCCGCAACTCAATGCATTTAGGCATGTAGAGGTGGTCAAGACAACTTGCTGAAGTGCAGACCGAGCATCAGAATGGGGAAGAAAGAGGATTTAAGTGACTTTGAACGTGGCGTGGTTGTTGGTGCCAGACTGGCTGGTCTGAGTATTTCAGAAACTGCTGATCTACTGGGATTTTCACACACAACCATCTCTAGGGTTTACAGAGAATGGTCTGAAAAAGAGAAAATATCCAGAGAGCGGTCAGCTGTGTGGACAAAAATGCCTTGTTGATGTGAGAGGTCAGAGGAGAATGGGCAGACTGGTTCAAGATGATAGAAAGGAAACAAGAAGTCAAATAACCAACCAACATCTCTGAGGATTGTTTCCAACACCTTGGTGAAAGTATGCCACAAAGAATTAAGGCAGTTCTGAAGGCAAAAGGGGGTCCAACCTTTGACTAGCAAGGTGTACCTAATAAAGTGGCCGGTGAGTGTGTGTGTGTGTGTGTGTGTGTGTGTGTGTGTGTGTGTGTGTATGTATATATATATATATATATATATATATATATATATATATATAATATAATTATTATATTACTGTATAAAGTCATATTCATAATTCAAATAAACATAAAAACAATAAAAAGTAACCAGAATTTCAGAATATCATCAATTACATCATGAGCTCAATTTAATGAAGCACTGATTGGTCAAACCAGGAGCTGCTTTTTAACTACATATAATACTGGGCTTCTTCGAGGAGAGGTTAGAAAATGGTTAAACAAACACACCAACATCCAGAAAATCACTATTTATTTACTGCTGTCATGAGCAGATCTAACACACACATAGTTTTATTCAGTGATATTTGTGACTTATTATCACTGTAAAAAATGGCAAAAATGTTATTTACTTTTAATGCATGTTAATGTAAAGAGATGTTCTTCCAAGCCATTTTGCAGCATTTCTATTGACCCATTAATCACGTTTGAATTTTCATACATTACAAAGGGCAGCTATGGCGCTCAAATGATGTAGAAAAAGAAAATAAGAGAAAATCTGTTTTTGTTTTCTTTGGATAGCAATGTTATGCTCCTAGAAGTACAAGATATGGTTGTAATGAAGGTTTAGGCCATATGTTTTTGCATTCTATGTTGTATTTCTTCCTTTCAGAACATGCTGCGGTCATGTTTACAACACCCAGTGACTAATTTGTTTTATTTAACATTTGAGTAGTTTTGTATTGATAAAAATGAGATTGAGTTAAAAATCTGAGGTGTTAATTAAGCTGTAAAAATATATATTTTTTTCTGTTTTCATTTCTGTTCAGACAATGATGAGGGTTTTATTTTTCTGCCATAATATCATTTGGGATGGAGGATTGTAATACTTGGTATTGATGCTGAAGTCAACATTCTGGTGTCACGACAACGCGCACATAGTTTAACCTCGCATTTGATGGTCTAAAGAAATGTAACCTTGGTCATCAATGGCCTTCCTCTCTATTTTTCAACCCACGTTCATATTAGTCAGTGACAATCTAACTGAATGACTGATGCGTATTTGAATCAATGTCCGTTTCCCACCTATATTCCGACAGCTCCTGCGATTCTTGGCTCGTAGTGCCCCTCCTCCTGCACTGGGATTGGGTGTTGGTGTCAAGCCTCCTGCTGTAGAAACGTTTGTATATCCCTCGTTCGCTTCGATTGGCTATAATTGACCTGCCTCCTTGGCTCGGATTGGCTATTAAAGCCCCTTCCGCTGTGCTAGGATTGGTTAGAAAGTCCCTCATCCTGATCTAGTATTGGCTAATTGCGAAATACTCACAGTTGGAGCTCAGGCACTACTAATGATAAATTACCATCCAATCATATCGCAGGAGGCGTGGCTTGTCTGAATACGGGTGGAAAAAATACGAACGCCGAACCAGCGTGTGAAATGCCACATTGTGAAGACGTTGGCAAGTGAAACGGAGGACGTATAAGATGCTCCTTCAGATGAACGTCTCTGTTCGTTTACCATCTCTTCCGAGGACACAGCTGTCGTGTTTTTGAACGTTTCTTGTGAAACGTTTTCCAGACACCTCGACGAGAAACTTTCCGGGTAGTTTTGTTCCTTTTTTGTGTCTCCCGAACCCGAACGTGTCCGGCAACCACAAACATGTTCGTGGAGGCGTCCAGATTTGTGCTGTATCTTTCAACTCTGAGCGGCTTTCTGCGTGAAGTAAGTGCCACTCCTGCCTTTAATAACAGTCGTATTTTCAAACACACCACTTCTACACAATTTCTTGCCTCATAATTTGAATTTAATCTCGGTTTAGTGGCTGTTGTTGGTGAGCTGTAGCCTATAAATACAGGTTGTAAACATTTAAACAGCTCTAAATGCTCCATGTAAAGCTTTGAGACCAGTGAATTTCAGTATTTCCAGTTTTACAACTTAATGTACCTACTTCATTTGTTGTTATGCAGGTTTCCCTCTAATTGGCGAGTATCTGAGGTAACGCTTCATAAGTTGAATTTTGTCTGGTGTAGTCTTGTTGGTGGATTGTAGCCTAAAAAACGTCTCAAATCTTGAATAAAACGCTCGGTATGAAGCCATTAAGCCAGTTAAGTTCTTTCAAATCTACTATTTGCGCTTTTACAGAACATTTATTAAGCTGTAACTGAGGAAACATGCTTCAGAATTTCAGTTTAAGACTCGTAGCCTGTTAGCAGCTGTTGGTGGATTGTAGCCAATGAAACAAGCTTATATGTTTAAACAGTACCGAATGCTCCATGTAAAGCTATGAAGCCAGGGATATTAAGAGCTTACAACTTGGGCTTTATAGAATGTAATATTGTGTTATGTTGGTATAACCTGTAACAGACTAATACCTGAGGTAATATACCTCATCATTTGACTTTAAGCTATTTTAAAATTTACAGTTGTTGCTTGTGCAAAGGGGTGGGCGATATGGCAAAAAATATTGCATCATGATACCTCAAGACATTTTCACAGTACACAATATGCATCACGGTATTTTCGATTTTCTGAGATTTAATACGTTGGAACAGGCAAAATAGAACCTGTAGTGCCACATATAAAAATACTACAATGATAACAGTAATAAACCCAGAGCTACAGTGGTTTTTATTCGCTGTTTTACATGCTGCACTGTTCTTAATCCAGTTAAACAGGTTTAGTCATGCTTACTTTGTAATGAAGCGTCATTGGTCAGTGTTCTTTAAGCATCTCTTCAGCTTGCTCAGAAAAGCGTATATTGTGACGAAATTTATAATATAGATAAAATATCGCCATATCGCCTATGTCCCTACTTCTGCACAAAATCTATGGATGTATTACGTTGCTATAACCTATAACTGGATAATATTTGAGGTAACACGCCTCATAGTTTGAGTTTAGTCTCATATAAGTGGCTGTTTTTGATAGACAGCCTATAAATACAAACCTAACAGGACAAAATGCTTCATGTCAATCTATGAAGCCAGTAAGGTAAATATTTCAATTGTACATCTTGTATACAGTATTTTAAGTGCTGGCTGAACAAGTGACAGATAATATATGAGGTTGTGCTTAAAAGTTTTAATTTAGTATTAAGTGTTTTTAAATGTGCAATTTTTGCTTCTGCACAATAGTTGTGGATGTATCATGTTGGCATATTTGAATTCTGCCTTTTTCAGTTTGTTGTTGGTGAATTGTGGCCTTTCAGTACATATTCTGTTGAAGCACATATGTGCTTCTGCTGAATATTTTTCAAACGCTGTAACTGGCTAATATTTGAGATTGCAGATGGTTCGTAATTAGAATTTGGTCTTTTATTGCTGGTTGTTGTTGGACTGTAGCCTGTAGGTAAGCTCATGAGTCTAAACACCACTAAATGCTCCATATAAAGCTATTACAGCAGGGAAGTTGACTGTTTTATGAGCATGTCAGAGCCAGGAGACTTACCTCATCAAAACTTGGCAAAAGACACTGGCACCTTTTACACAAGTAGCTTTCACACCCTGAAATAGAGGTAACAGACTCATTCTTTTTTTTCAGAACTTTTTTTTCTATCAGTGAAGCAGTCTGGCTACCTGTCCCGGTAGTGATTAATAGAAATGAGTCATCTTTATGGCAGTGTAGAAGACAGGTGGGTGAACCAGGGCCATAAGGACCATTAAAAAGCACCCTGTTTAAGTAAAATAATTACATTTGGAAGGTACAGAAGCTGCCAGTGCACTACAGAGTACAGACCAGGAAAAAAAGCTGTGGTAATTACTCACCTTCCATTAAGATCCTATTTGTATTTGATCAGTTGTGCTGTTGAGCTGGTTGCAAAGTGATCCTGCACATGCCAGATTGAAACATATTTCCGTTACTCTGACAGCTTGGGTTAAAGGCTTGAGATGACAAATTGGTCACTTCAGCAAACTATCCTATTCGTTCTAAATGTTCTAAATGATAGCCGACATATTTGGCATTTAAAATGCAGCAGGAGGTGGAATGTTTTTGGATGACAGGTGTTATCCTGGACAGATGTGTCTTTTCTAAGGTCAAACTTCTGACAGGTCTTGTTTTCAAACCGATACAATCTTGACACGTGGAATGACGGGTTCCAGACTGAGAAATGTATATGCTCTGATTTCTGATGACTTTGGGTGCTCGTTTTAAAAAGATGCCAGGCTATTCGGCCAGGAGATTTGCTTAAGCTATAGTTATACTTGTTAAAGTGAAATAAACCTTCATCTTAATTAAAATTATGTTACAAGTTGTCATCATTAACAGATTTATCTAGAATAAACAAGACTGGCGTACTGAATATCAGGCCTTTTGTATCTAGTAGCATTGATGGATTTGCGGGTAAACTGACAACAACTGTTAATTCAACATGAGCTGCTGACCATGCTGACCATTAATGATGGCAAAAACAACAGATTTCCCAGTTGCCCCTCAAACAATGTTTCGAATTGTTTAATCAGGACTCTTCCTGATTAATGTTCTTGAATGAACCTCAGTCTGTGCTTTCAGGACCTCCTAGAAACAGAGTTACTTGTGAACCCATGTAATTTGTGCTTAAATAGACTTCTCATGCTTCTTCAACTACACTGTTAGAAATAAAGGTTCTGTGTAGGTACAATGTTTTATTGTTTTTAATATTTGTAGATTTTCAGAATCTAATGTTTTAAAACAGAACAACAAAATAAGAAACCTGGAGATGAGACTGGGTGTGCAGGGTCAATACAACATTAGAACATATAATTTTAATGAATTATGGTACAGTTATGACAAGTTACAGTTATGTTACTGCCCCAGTAACAGTTTCATACCTTTTTTCTGAGAGTGGGTAAACTTGTAAAAATGAATTTATTATGATGGTGGCCTGAATACTAAACAGAGCTGTAGATGATTCACTAGTGATTTAGAAAGCTGTATACAGTGAGAATTAAGTTATGGTAAAATGAACAACCAGAAAGGCTTGTTGAGACAGATAATTCAATAAGAAATTTTAAAAAATAAGTAATTAAAGAGTTAATGCTGCTTACCCTCACAGAGCAGGTACTGTTTGGGTGGTGGATCATTCTCAGCACCACAGTAACGCTGATGTGGTGGTGGTGTGTTAGTGTGTGTTGTGCTGGTACGAGTGGATCAGACACAGCAGTGCTGCTGGAGTTTTTGAACACTGTGTCCGCTTACTGTCCACTCTATTAGACACTCCTACCTTTTCAGTCCACCTTGTAGATGTAAAGTCAGAGACAGTAGCTCATCTGTTGCTGCATAGTTTGTGTTGGTCATCCTCTAGACTGGGCCCACAGGACGCTGTTGGCAGGATATTTTTGGTTGGTGGACTATTCTCAGTCCAGCAGTGACACTGAGGTGTCTCTCCAGCAGCACTGCTGTGTCTGATCCACTCAGACCAGCACAACACACACTAACACACCACCACCACATCAGTGTTACTGCAGTGCTGAGAATGATCCACCACCCAAATAGTACCTGCTCCGTGAGGGTCCATGGGGGTCCTGACCACTGAAGAAAAGGGTAAAAGTGTCTAACAAAGTATCAGAGAAACAGATGGACTACAGTCTGTAATTGTAGAACTACAAAGTGCAGCTATACAGTAATTGGAGCTGATAAAATGGACAGTAGTGTAGAAAAGTGTATATTGGTGTTCCTAAACTTAAAAATGTATATAATAATAATTTTCACTCTACTGTATAAGTCATTCATTTTAAATTACAGCTATAATTAATATGATAAGTGGTTCCAAACTTTTGAACAGTAGTGTATATGATAAGTTATCTCATCAGTTGGTTTATATTTCATCACTAATTGCTCACTCACCCACTCCTAGTTGCCAGAGTTGTGAGTTGTTTTGTAAAGTGGTGTTTGATAGTGAAGACATGAATAAAATGTCAATGACCTGATAGGTCAGCACCATCAGCTTTAAGTTATGACGTCTCGAATGAAACTGAAACAAGAGTTCTTCAAAATAAATGTTTATACAAAAAGCTTACACAATAAGCTCATTATATTTTTCCAGATTGTTCTAGAGATGGATTGTTTTTTCTGAAGATGCTGAACGCAGTTGTGTTATTCTCGCCAGGTCATTTTAAGACCGTACTTTCTGTTGGAATAGTGATCGACTGGGAGCTATGGTTATGTATTATGTGACTGGAGAATTTAGGTTAAGTTCTTCAAATGTGTGAAGGCACAGCACGTGAGCAAGATGTAATGACAAGCTTATCAAGACGGCTGATGGTGTTGTCCAACACTTGGGAATTGGCTACCACTAAACCGGGGGAGAAATAAGTAAACAAGTAAATGAATTTTTTTGATGTGAGGTGAGGTACTTGGGAGTTCAGTCACAGCGTCTAATCCGAAAAGGTCTATTGGAAACCCTGCACTGGTCACGAAAATGAGCTTCAGAAATAGCACAGGGCTCACAGGAGCATTCAGAATTGCAGGAGAGGCACAAAAAGGAGTGGAACATAAATGTGGGAAGGTGTTGTTCATCACAAAACTGTACTTCACTCAGTTTATGTGCCTTTTACCTCTTTTCTGGCGCATATTGCAAATGTATGAAATATGAAATGCCCACAGCAACTCCACCTACTTCATACTGCACCTTTAGAAAATTCCCACTGACTCATTTGAAATTCTTAACCGACTCGTTTGACTCATGACTAAATGCTTTGTTCTAACCAGCTATCCTCTTTTTACTCCTTACACTCTTTCATCTCTAGTCTCTCTGTTCTTTTCTTCCCATTGTTATGCACTTGAGACTCTTCTTATTACATAAACTAGCAAACAGGCAAACACTTCCTTCATTTGGAACATTATGTGAAATAGAGAGAGTAGTTATGTAAATCAGTCCTGCTTTAGCTTCTGAATTTGTGCTGGCAGGCGAACCTCTATACACCTGAGGTGATTATTGTAAGACTCTTGATTTACCTGACGGAAATGCATGAGGAGTAATCATAACAGGACTTGTCAGTCAAAGTTGAGTTCAGTGCTCACTAAACCTCTATAACATTCCAGTTACAGCAGTCTGAATACGTGGTTACATAAATGTAAATACGAGAAGATGTAGAAAATGATGAAAGCTCAGCGTGTTGGATAACTACTAAACCTGTAGTGAAACTGTCTTCTTTTCAGCTAGCTCTCTTTTAGTTTAGCAAGTTGAACAAAATCACCATTAGTTGAAGGGATGGTCTGCATTTTTATCTAAACTGCACAGTTAAGTTAGACTTACAGGTTATCAGGCTTGCTTGTGCACACAGACTTGTTCATTCACATGAAGGTTTTTTTAAAGCATACTTACAGTGGTGTGAAAAAGTGTTTGCCCCTTTCCTGATTTCTTATTCTTTTGCATGTTTGTCACACTTAAATGTTTCAGATCACGCAATTTAAATATTAGACAAAGATAACACAAGTAAACACAAAATGCAGTTTATAAATGAAGGTCTTTATTATTAAGGGAAAAAGAAATCCAAACCTACAAGGTCAAGTGTGAAAAGGTGATTGCCCCCTAAACCTAATAACTTTGTTGGGCCACCCTTAGCAGCAGTAACTGCAATCAAGTGTTTGTGATAACTGGGAATGAGTCTTTTACAGCGCTGTGGAGGAATTTTGGCCCACTCGTCTTTGCAGAATTGTTGTAATTCAGCCACATTGGAGGGTTTCCACAGCATCTCAATTGGATTCAGGTCAGGACTTTGACTAGGCCACTCCAAAGTCTTAATTTATTTTTTTCTTAAGCCATTCAGAGGTGGACTATGTGATGTGTGATGGTTTGTTTTGGATCATTGTCCTGCTGCAGAACCCAAGTGCGCTTCAGCTTGAGGTCAAGAACAGATGGCCGGACATTCTCCTTCAGGTTTTTTTTGGTAGACAGCAGAATTCATGGTTCCATTTACCCCAGCAAGTCTTCCAGGTCTTGAAGCGGCAAAACAGCCCCAGTCCATCACACCGCCACCACTATATTTTACTGTTGGTATGATGTTCCTTTTCTGAAATGCTGTGCTACTTTGACACCAGATGGAATAGGACATACACCTTCCAAAAATTTCAGCTTTTGTCTCATCAGTCCACAGAGTCTTCTCCCAAAAGTCTGGGGGATCATCAAGATGTTTTCTGGCAAAACTGAGATGAGCCGGTATCAATCAAAAAGCAATTGTTATGATTATATTGACTTTAAAAAATAATAGTCATGTGGTGGTTCGACCAGATCACTGAGTAACAAAAACATCAATACCACACAAGAGTTAAATTTGTTCTGGTTCACGTTGTCAGCTAGTTTAGAAGGCCAACCATCATTGTACTCTGATCACCATTGATCAATTAGACTAAAGCAAGCTTGATTTAGATGCAGCATGGCAGCAAAGTGGATCAAGTTTAGAGTATTTTGTAAATTTTTCTAATGGCAGTCTTGCTCGTAGTAGAAAAAAAAACAAATCCCTATGTTTGTCCCTACTCAATAACTACATGTGATCGTGTTGCTGCCAGGTGAAAGCCGCATTTATAACACAGGAGCTCTTTGAGAGCATCAGTGGTACAGAAATGGCATAGTTACCACTTCAGATCTAAAATACTCTTCATTTAGCTCTGCTCTCGAAAAATAAAAATAAATATGCATTGATACAGCTTCCTCATGACCCACTAAATAAATCTCTTGACCTACCAGCAGGTCACAACCTACAGTTTTTAAATAAACACTGCTTTAGAACACCTACATGTGTGACATGGCTGATGACTGGGCTGTTTCTGTGTGGTCAGTAATATCAGATTTGATATGTGATGTTATCGACCATCAAACCTTTTAATTTATCATTGCTCTGTCATCTATCATTTGAAAAGAAATGCAGAGTTCTTGTAGAATCAGTCTCCATTGTTGCCCTATGGTATAAATGCTATGTCAGGTGTGGTCATGTGTTGTTCCCTTGTTTTTGCACTTTTCTTCTCTGAACAAAGTAACATTTTAAAGAGCAATGTAAAAGATATATTGTTGTGCCCAAAAGTCTTTTTGCAAAAATGATTTAGAACAGAGGGTGGGTGTTTTTTTGTTTAAAAGAGCATTGTGTAAAAGGAATAATTATGATTTTTGTTGAAGGAAATGTATAAAATGTGAAAACAATTATTATTGATAGGCTCATAACGGCCTGTTTTCTTCCGTATTAATCAAAGCTATAACAGACCAGAGAATGTATTATGGAAACAGTTATTAATGGCAGCAGAAGGCCTAACACATGCCTGGATGTGCATGCACGGCATTCAGATACGGCATGCAAGTTCTTGGCTTGTTTACAATATTTAGGCCATGAGATGATTAGAGAGATTGACAGAAATAAATAGAGTAAATACCGATTGCATGCTAGGAACAAATATCAGCTGATTCCAATCCTGGCTGATTCTAACTGTGCAGTACAGTAGGTCATAGAACTGTCCTATTCTGTTTATTCTGTTTAATCTCCTTTTACTATGTTTGTCTCAATGAGCTTCTTCCAAGACAAATTCCATCCAACTTGGCCAATAAAAGCGGTTCTAGTTCTAATTCTGAGTAAAACGTGGCAGGCTGGGTGTTCTTGATGACACCTTGATTGGGTGATTGGGATTTCAGCTAATGTCTGCTTCCTGACCCCTTGATTAGATTCCTGAGTGGGGAAGCGCGTTCCTCACCATGCTCAATGAGGCATGATGACCCTGATGGCACATCTCAAGTGGAGTGACAGATGGATCAGAAACATAATGATTCTCAATGGTAGGTCAGCGGTGCCTGAATGTCTTGTAAACAGCTACTTAAAATTTGTAGTAGGTATTTGCACATTGCACTATTTTGGTACAGTTCATTAGGTTACATCAGTGCAAAGCAGATTTGCATGTTGCATAGAAAATAGCAGGTGTCCTCTTGAGTTGCTGAACAGTTTGTTATATAGCAGTTAAAACTCATCTGCAGTGGGCTGTCATAAGTAAATCATTAAAATCGATTAGAAGTTACCGTCTTGAATCAGCAGAAGATTAGCAGATGATTAGTTTTGGCAAATTGCATGATGCTCTTTCTTACGGTCAAAAACAGTCTGGCAGACACACCTATTTATAGACACATGCAAAGGCTTAACACCCCAGTCAAAGTGAACATGTCCTCTACATAGAATAAACTTAACTATAGCCTTTTCTGCTAATTTTAGAGAACACATATTATTCATTCAGTTTAATATATTGGGGAAAGAATTGACTTCTGTACATTCTATATTTTTTTCCCTGTTTGTTACATTTAGTAAATAACTAGAAAATATGCATTCATATATGCAGTAGAAGACATGTTAAGCTATTTTCATGTTTTGAAAACATGTAATTTGACCAGAGGTGCTCAAACTGCCTGCATTTCCTGCCACATAGTGTTTTATATTTTTTACATCTTTTAAAATGCACATAGTGGCCAAAGTGAAAAACATAACCATTGGTAAATCGCCACCTACAGTGACAGAGATTTTTTCAATTTACCGACTAGGAAAACCCTCTCTGCTGAGGTATCTTCAAAGTAGGAAGAATATTTAAAAAAAAGCTTCAAACATTTTCGGGTAGGGCTGGACTATATGAAAATATTTATCATGTCAATATGTCACAATATACAGCATACTGAGAATATCATCAGTGCTTAAAGGTGTCATGGAATACATTTATTAAGTATTTTAAATTGTTCTCTGATGTTTACATAGAGGTCATGTGACTTTGGTCAGACTGAAAAATGCCCAGATACGGTTTTACAACCCAGTGATTCGGCCCTGGAAGGAAACAAGCTGTTTTAGCTTTTTTTGGGGGACACATTAATAATTTGATGAGCTCTGCTCTGATCTGCTGGTTTACAGCAAGGCACCACAGTAGCTCACACAGATGCAACATGTCGTATAGAATTGACCCGTTTTACCACCCGCTTTTGCAAATGCCGATTTGCATGCGAAGGAAGAGACAACTATGTTTGAGGTTCACTGTATGTCAGTTCCATGTACCAAACTCTTATGTAAATACAGTTTTCCATTCTATGGAAAAACATAAAGACACTAACCAAATGCATGTTTCAATAGAAAAAGAGTGTAATTAGTCCTTTACTTGGATTCAC
Source organism: Pygocentrus nattereri (assembly GCF_015220715.1). Taxonomy (NCBI): domain Eukaryota; kingdom Metazoa; phylum Chordata; class Actinopteri; order Characiformes; family Serrasalmidae; genus Pygocentrus; species Pygocentrus nattereri. The sequence goes on along the minus strand of NC_051234.1, from coordinate 23,326,041 downwards.
TGCTGTTCAGTGTGTGAAGTATTTTATGTAAATCTTTAGATTTATAGTTTTTAATAGTATTTTTAAAATGTGGCACTGGATTTTTTTTTGTCTGTTCCGATTTATCAGACCTCAGTCATGAAAAACTCGAAGTATCGTGATATATTTTTTTGTCATATTGCCTACCTCTATTTCAGGCAAACAGCATTTGAATGCTGGGTGATGGACGGAAACACAAAACAGTGTATTCTGTCAAACGGGTGATGCTGAGGGGTGCCATGCTGCGCTGCAGAACATTACGTAATGGGACAATAACGTATCAATGCTGATTTTAGAATAGAATGTCCCTTTAAGTCTTTTTTAAATGCTTCTTAATTGATCTTTTTTCCAATAACGTATTTGGGGATCTTTGAAAGGATGTGAATGATCTGTTATGTTTCTGATCAGTGACTATTACTAATATAATCAGTAGTGAGTGAAGTTAAAACAGAGACTGTTCTCAAAGTCTAGACAATGAAGTCAGAATCTCAAACTGAAAGGTGACTTCATTTTTTCCTGGTAGATCTCTCTGTGTTCTTCTGTTTGCCACACATTTTACACTGTCTTCCCAAAGGCTGCATTCAGATGGCCTGAATGTGTGCAGCCCATAGGTATCTGTCCTTCACATATTACGCCAACATATTAAACAAACTCCATGTCAGCAAATAAAAAAAAAAACCTTTTCTACATGAAATGAATTCTACATGAATTTTCTGCATCGACACACCGCTGTGAGTTTTGTCATTTCTGAAGATTCTAATTCAGATTGTATATGAACGTCGGCAGGGCCAGAAGTCACTGACACTGAAATAATTAACTGTAACACACTGTTTTGTTCTCAAAGGCACGGTATGATTTTCTGTTTTAGACATATACGTGTGATAAAGGTCTACTTTTCTGTCTTTGAATTGATTCTTGGGATAAAAAAATGGTAAGGGCAAAATCTGTATGTACAGACTGTTACCTAACATTAAAGAAATATTTTATTCAGCTTTACTGAGCACATTTAGAGGGTTTGATTGATTGAAGATGTGTTTTATATTGGACTCGTTTTACAGTACTTACCTGCAGTTTTTCAGTGCATGTTTTCAAGAGCATCATACTGCAAAGCCCAACACCAGAGACAAGAGAGAAAGATAGATGATGTATAAACTTGCCCATTAAAAGCTAATGAAGAAATTTGCAATGCTTTTGGGGAAATCAACTACTGAATGATTTTGTTTTCAAATATTCTGTTGCATTGAATATATAAGCACAGTTTATTAAGTGGTAAAAGTATGTTGAGAATATAATTGATTTACCAGAAAAAATGCCTGCAAACCACTTTCAGTGCCAAAATCCCAGTATAAAAATTACACTGAATAAATCAAGTTGAAAATGTTCATACAATGAAGATTGAAGTAACAGTAACAGCAGTAAGAGTACATTTTTAGTTTGTTTACAATGTTTAATCTACTGCTTTCTGTTGTAGTCATTTCAAGAGTGCTGTAATTCTGCAAATAATTTTGGGCTCTACCTTTGGTAAACAAGTGACACATTTGGACTTGACACTGATGGTGTAAATCTTAAAGGAGGATTATAATTCATTGTTTTTTGTCCAACATTTCTGCATAATTTAATGCTTAAGATGTAAACAGAGTCATTCAGAGTTGTTTGATACTTCATTGTAGAGAAACTTACAGAGTCAGAATTGTTCACAGTGGTAATGACAGGAACCAGACACGGTGTTGAATGTCTTTATAAGCTCCCTCACAGTAAGTTATTAATGAAATAGTTATGAATGTGCTTCCTGATCTCTGAGACATTGTTTTAAGATGGTTGTGTTCAAAATGTATATATAACATTTGTGGTGGAGAGGTATTTGTGAGGTATTGTAAAGCAGAATAGTACCAAAGGGGTTAACACTATTTTACCATCATCAACATTACATATAAAAACGTTCGTTGTACGTTCGTTGCTCAGTTTGGATAGTACATAAACTGTCTACATTTGTGATGTAGACACCATGTTCCTGTCACCACCACTGTAAGGAAATCTGAGTCATATGTTTAAATACAATGAAACGTTTCACTTCAAAGCACTCTGACTTACTTTGCTTATATATCAATAATTGTGTAACAATTTTGAATAATCAGTGGAATTCTCCTAATAATGAGTTCTGGCTTTTTAGATGACTTAAATGAGAAATTGGGCGGCATGGTGGCACATTGGGTAGCGCTGTTGCTTTACAGTAAGACAGGCCTGTGTTAGATTCCTGGCTGGGTGACCAGGGTCATTTTTGTGTAAAGTTTCTTCTGCACATGTTTCTCTCCACAGTCCAAAGACATGCATTCAAGCTGATTGGACACGCCAAATTGCCCATAGGTGTGAATATCTGTCTGCCCTGTGATGGACTGGAGACCTGTCCAGGGTGTTACCTGCCTTTCACCCATGTGACCCAGAAGGATAAGTGGCTTAGAAAGTGTGTATGTGTGTGTGTGTGTGTGTGTGTGTGTGTGTGTGTGTGTGTGTGTGTGTGAGAGAGATTATATTTTCCACACCCTATAAAAGTTACTTTGAAAACTTTGGCAGACATAAGACAAGTTCCTACACATTTGGTGTGAAACCAAGCACTGTGCTCTGGAAGATTTAATTCATTAAGTGGTGCTCCATCTCACTGCCAAACATCTATTAATCTTCATTCCACTAATTTTAAAGATTCAGATCATTTAAAGCCTGAGTTTAAATAACACCTATGGGTATTTGGAGAATCCATTTCTCAGTTATCTAAATCAGTTATGGATATTCAGTCAACTGTCATCAGTAGGTTATATAAATTAAATAAGATGTGAAAAAGTCCTTTATTGAATCGCTTCACTAGCCATGTTTCCATCCATCTGCCAGTTGTTGAATAATTGGCAAATGAAATGTTGCAAATGTTTCCATTAGCTCTGCACAAACTGTCTTGGTCCTGTTCATAAAACACTTCTGAAGCAAATGGAGTGAGTTTACAGACAACCTTTTAATGTTAAGCAAATTGTCATTGCTGTTTTCTTTTTTTTTTTATTTCATGGCTATATTTTATATTGTAAGGGTGCAAAGACAAAACATGCTCACATAAATACGATGGCTCAGGAAATCTATTAGGGTGCCTACTGGTGGGCTTAACTGGTGGTGCATTACATCTATTTACTGTTTGATACTACTGTTATATTTTTTCCTTGATAAGGTAACGACACACTGTAATTACTTCATCAGTCAACTGCCACATTCTGTTATGTTCTGTAGCTACAGCCAAGCCAAAACGACAACATTTTGGTTACTTTGTTTAATTATTTTATACGTGATTGGAAAACATGTTTCTGTCATAGTTTCTTTTTAATTGGCAAAAAATAATTTTATCGACACCTCAAGCAAGTGTACAAACTGTACAGTGTGCCATTTCCATCAAGTCTTTTTTATTCAATATGCCAAAATAAACACAAAACAACCAAGTGACAGATTACTTCATTCTTAGTAACCAAAAATGGGTTAACACATATTCCATCTGTTTTGAGTGTTTGTTGATGATCAGAGCACAACTTCCCATGTTATGTTGTTGAAAGTTGAATGTTAACTGCCTTTCAAGTGGTGGTTAAGCAGAGGGGAGGTCCACCGCACAAAATCCTGGATCAGTTTATAAATTTCATAATAACACATATTTAGGAACTGTGTCAGTCATGCTATTTTTACATCTAAGTATGTAAGGCTAGGAAATGGTTGATACAACTGGCAGTCATGCTTCATACCATCAGTGTTTGGGCCATTAAAAGACCAGTAGGTAAATCATTATATTTAAATTATCATGTATAAGCATGCTTATGCTTCCATTGACAGTCCTATAGTCCTGTAGCTAAAGGTCAGTTAATGCTGCACCGTTTTAAAAAAGCAGTATTTGCATATTTACAATCTGTGTACACAGACTGTACAGAAAAGTTACTGAAATCAGTTGATTTTGTACCATGTTAGTACTTTTTCTTGATCATATTAAGCACGATTCCACATATGATAAAATCTCAAACACAAAATTCTTGTTTCTTTGTAATTTTGATCTTAGTGTAACAATTTTGCCAGCCTCTAAAATGTCTTGTTATTTTTGATTACATAACTAATAACATCAACAATAACATGTAACTTCATGGTATAGAAAGTAAATGCTTTATGATTTCCAATTCATGATGACATTTGGAAATATAGACTGTTCCTTGTTCATGTTAAACTTACTTGGACATAATCTGGCAAAATGCTGACTTTCATGCATGATCCAATCCAAAATTCTGTCTTGTAAAGAAAAAAGATAATTCCTTATTTAAGCATAAATGTGAGTGTGTTATCATGGGGGACCCTGTTACCACAAATTAGCATAAACCGATTAACATAAGGAAATAAACCATCCTCATGAATGTATATTGAAGTCTTTTTTTCTGTACTTGTCCATTATAAGATGTCAAATAGAATGAAAATGTATCTCGTTCCACCAAGGTGGTCCTTAGTTCTGTGACCACCATATGAATTTCTCAGGAATTCAAGCCATAATTTCAGTCAGAGAAGGGTTTCCAAATGATCTCCTTCTTTCGTTGTGTCTCTTTAATATTACAACCACCACCTCTTCTCTAAAGGTTGGGCTTCCGCTCTGTCTGGCCTTCTTTGTTGACATATTTTGGTGTCTGTTAAGGGCATTAGTGTGAAAGACATTTAAACAGCTGCGTGGTGCAATCGTGAACATCTGTGTTGAGGAGCCATCATATACAAGGACTTTACAATAACATAGCTTGGCATGTTTTTGTTATGAAGTCATTGAGACTGCTCAGCTTTCAGGAGCTTCAGAACGTCCCCCACTGAGCAAGCAGCAGCGCACTCTCAGACCACTCGGCGTGAAACTTCACAGACACCCGTGCAGGAAGTTGAAGTTTGCAGTGAGTTCAGTCATTCATTCTAACATACAAGACAGGTCCTTGACTAATTGTCATAAAAATAGTCTGTGCGTGACGTCCCAGACAGGAAACATCACTACTGAACCTAAAAAGCACCATGGAGAAATTTTAAATCCAGTTTGTCTTAAATTCTAAAAAATGACATCTTTCTAGTGCCTTGTTTTACAAGTATAACTATATAATAATTTAAGCTCCCTATGCTAGTGACCTTTAGTGTAAGGGTGGGCTACATGGCAAAAATATAACATCTTGACATTTGAAGATATTTTCACAATTCACAATATGCTTCCCAGTCTTTAGTTTTTATTTTTTTGAGGCTTCCAAGTTGGAATGGACAAAAAAAACCTTGAAAAGGTCAGTGAAGTATTATTTTTAAAATATAATTATTGCAAAAAGAAAGTTATACACTGTTTTTGTTGTTTACTGACTCACAATAACTGGCATAAGGTGGTGCTGCTACTCATTAAACACTGTAATTTCATTATTGTCTGTAGACCTCTGCATGGGGCTCCATACACTATTGAAGTTGTGCATTATTCTGTAGTTGGAGTCATGCTCATATCAGAAACTCTGGGTTAAAGCTGGTTTTCTCGAAGGTAAAAATTAACACAATTTTCAAAAATTACTACCATCCCACCCTGCACTTCGCAGAAAGGTTACAAATCGAGTACATTTCGTCATGCACGTTTTCCCACTAAATGTCACTGGGTCCTCTAGTTGTTAAAATATGAACATTTCTACATATGTGCTAACACTCCTGTGCACTGAAATGACATCACATGAAAGGAAGTCTAGTAAACTGCAACACTATTACGTAATAACACCAGCTACTCGTGATGTACTTTACTACTACCACAGCAACTTAACTGCCACATTTGACAAAGTTTGTTGGATTGTTTGGGGTATTTTTGTCTACTTGCCTGTCCTGTGATGACAGAATCCAGGAGTGTTTGCATGTAACACAATCCCCATTTTGGCTCCTTAAAGCAGAATTATGTGAGATCTAGTATGTTTTGCTCTTAGGGTCTCCCTATATTTCTCCCTATAGTTGCAGAGTGCATTTCACTTTTATACCATTGTTGTAAAAACAGATTATACAGTGAGCCCCCCTCATGTACACATGCACTTGTTGATGAGCTGAAGGATACAGAATCTTAGCATGCATGTGTGTCACACTGCCAGGTGGATGCTACAGATTACACTACATTTCTATGTTTCTGTGTGTAAACATCTGTGATTGCAAAGAACTGCAAAGAACTTTGGAAGAGAAAGAACCATGTCATCTTACAAGGTAGAACAATATTACAGGATTTTTATTATAGGAAGTTGCAAACTTTAAGGCTTATTTGGCGTGAGTTTGGCAAAGACTGACCTTTTTTGGCTTGAGATGAATGTATTTCTTTGCCTGCTGAATGGGACTGAGGTTAGATGACTTTTGGCATTTGAAAAACTATAAAACTCAGGATGAGACAGATAAGGTTACAGCTTATGTTGTGTTTCATAAATAAAGGATTGCAGGGCTGTACATTGTCCTGTCAAATTTTCATTGTTTTTCTGTTAGCCGTAAGACTGTCTTGCATCCTTTTAGGCCTTTTAGCTCTTGCCAGTAAAAGCCAGTCTGAGATTTACTCATGTCTCTTGCTCGGTCACTCATTCTTTTTCTCTCACTTGGATAACATCGTCTTATTTGTTCACCCTCTATGATTATATCCTTACTGGGAATATAGAGCTGATTCTTGTAGCTAGCTGAAGAGCCATAGTTATTGGTGAGTCATTACATAGTTCTCGAGAGAGGCTTTGTGCCTGCTCCTCCAAAGTTACATAGAACTATAGCTACATTCCAGTCCCAGAACTATATTCTGGGACTGGAATGACAAGAGCAGAGATGCCATTCTCCCTATTAGTGAGTCAGTGTACCATCAAAATCATGTCAAAACTCTTATTTTAAGGTAAAATTGTTAATCTGTTGATGTAATGTAGTAAAATGTCTGTAGTCTATGAAGCACCATACATCATAACTGGAAAGCATGAGACCACTAGCCTGCAGACTGGATATTTTAAATCACACATTTAATATAAAAAAAGTCAACTTTAGTGCTGAGCATACACAAAATAGTACTATATGTCATCTACAGCTGAGCAGTCAATGTCAAGGAAACAGGAAAAGCTAGTTTCTGAACACAGTGAGTTGTACAAAACCCTACACAAAGATTACCACAATCTGAATTGTGTTTATTATTGTAAAGGTCATTTTAAATATTTATATTTAATATTTCAAGGGTAGTGGTTGAAATCTTGCCCTATGAAATGGGACAACCCTCAAATAAAAAACAAACAAACAAACATTTCTTTGCTTTGTAGGTGACCCAGCCTGTCTTCAGTGATAGCAGAGAAGGGAAAAGTTCAGCTCCTCACTGCTGGGCTTTAGTTACATTTAGGTACTTTCAAAGAGGGGCTATAAGACATTATTTATTATTACCCACTCCTAATTCTTTGGTGATGCGAAGCTGAATTCAGCTATTCACCAGCTTCTTGTTCGAATTTTCCTGTTCTACTTTAAATGGTGCAGCAGTTACATTCTGGCCCTTCAGTCTTCAATACTGCCAGACTATTTAAAGTGGAATGGGAAAGTTAACTAGCTAGCTGCCAAGACATTACCATGCTATTAGCAGTTTTTTGTGCTTGTTACGAATAAAATGACAATAATACATTGAAACGACATTAAGATAATACAATGGTTATCGTAATTTTTAATGGAGAAAATTCTCACATTTGTGGGGTTCTTTGGTCGCTTGCACAGCCATCTTGCCAGTTTTTCTTTTTTTTCTCATTGCCCTGTTTGGAGGGCAATGTAGCCCTAACACTTTGCCCTACCCCTCTATTTCAACAAGACTTGGGACACCCTAACCCTAAACATGAACATGTAAAACAGAGGGCTAAGGGCTAAGTATTAGGGGCAAAGGGTGAAATGGGATTTGGCCTTACTTTTCTCTCAAGTCACTGCATTTGCCTAAATATCAGTTGGATGGATTAAACCACCCCAAGACATGCATCCTGCTTCTAATGAGTCCATACAGACCATATGTGGAAACTAAATTGCAAAAAGCAGCTCCTTTGGAAATTCTTTTTTTCTGTGATGTCACAAAACAACACATTTGCACCCATTTATTCAGTCTACAGCAGTTTAGCTCCACCCTTTCATATTGGAGTTATAAGTGGTATTTCAGCCTGGGCTGCCTTTTTGAATGAGGTGGCCAATCAGAACAGAGCTTATTTACAAAGAGAGAGTAACAATAACAGCCTGTTTAATTCTAAGGAATAAATAGCGGTTAGAAAAAAAAACATATAAAATTAATTATGGCTGTTTTTGTAACATAAGCTCACACAACATTTGGAGTACCTTGAGAAAAGCATTCAGTACAAGAAAATAAAGGATGTGGGTCCTTTATGCATGAGAAGCTGTATGCCTTGCATTTCGTTGTTGTGTGAAAGGCACCTTTCATTTTTATGTGATCAGAAGTACTAATGATGCCCATTATATACTCAGTGAAGCATATTGTGATAGTGAATTTACAAAGATAGAATTAAGTCATCATATTTCCCACCCCTACTTTGACCCATGTGTCTAGAGCTGGTTAAATCAGGCCTGCTGCTCTGCTGTTTTGAAATTCCCTGTAAGTGTGTACCAGGTGCGTACTTCATTTCTGTACTCCAAGATAAAGAAGAGACTGTTTATAGCCATTAATAAAATTTATCGCTGTTTGTCCTGCTTGATAGTGGCAGACAAATGTTAGTGAAAGCTGCATGCAGCAAGCCTGCTGATAAGGCCAAGAATTTGCAAATGATACTCCAGTTTAAGAGATTAGGGACAGTGATAAATATAACTAATGTCTGTCTTTTTTTTTCCTGAAAGAATAACAGTAGCAGAGCTATACCAATTTGTGCATACCTCGGTGTGAGTGATCAGACACATAGATAAAGATAACTAATGACTAACATTTCTTCTTGAAGGAATAACAGTAGCAGAGCTTTTCTAATAAATTTCCCCATGTTGTGTCTGAAGTTCCAATATTTACAGAAAGTGCTGGCTTTTAGCATACTTGCACTTACTTGATGTAAGATTAGAATGTTTCCTTTTATTAAATTCATAAGAGAATAGATAATATTACAGCACACAATGCAGCATCCACAAGTCACTCTACAGATAAATCAAATGTGTGGTAATTTCAGAGACTCAGTTGAGCAGTGATGTGGAACTTTGTGTTTTTTGAAATGATTGGTTTGTGAGCAGATAGGAAATGAAAATGATTTTATCTGAAATACGTCCCACTGTTGCATATGCAACCTATTTGTCCTTTCATCTTAACAGTAGACGCATTTAATGGTGGTATACTTTTCTATTATGATGTTTGCGATCAATGAAGGTGAATGTTCCCATCTGAAACACACCAGCGTTTTGTTAGTTAAATTATAATTCCTCATAAAACAGTATTAACCCCCCAGTGCGAAACTACTGACACTATTTTTGGGCAAATAGGTTAAGACATTTTCCAAGAAAGTTTATATTTAAAAACACTTTAAATATGTAAATAAAAAAAAATTATTAATATTTCAGGAGATATTACTGAGGATATTTGTATAATTTACAATTGAAGAGTCAAAGGAAGATAAGTGTCTCATTTTCTCTGAATCTTTAACAACCGTACAAGACCTGATAAACCACCAAACTCCCCATCAGATAAACAGTACAGTGTGTTTTGGATTACTTGGATTGTGTGAAGCAGAAAATGCCACCAGCGTCTAAGACTGAACTTTGGAGTTGTGGATAAAAAGATTTCTGAAAAACTGAAAGCAACTTCACCCGACCTTAAGCCTACCTTTATCAGCTCCCCCTGCCCGTTCCTTGGGCGCCAGAATGTAACTAATTTAAGGTGGAATGGGAAAATTAAAAGAAGAACCTGCGAATAAGAAGCCAACTTCAGCTTCATAGTTGTAATGGTGGTTATGTTTTTTTCTGTTGAGATTTAAGCTTTAGAACATCCTACCTAGAGCTGTGTGTACAGAGCTACCTACCTGAGTAGATGCATGGTTTGCTTGTGTGCGTGGTGCTGTGGGATGTATTTTAGCTGTACTGCTTTAGCACATCCAGCATCGCCTAAATGTTAACAGTGCTCTTCTGGCATACAATTAATGTGTCATCAAAAATCGGTTTGAGTGTCAGTCAAACCAGATTTTAAAAAAAGCAAATATCTGCTGATACCAATATGATTCCGATTTCATTGTGCATCCCTAAAAGGTATGTGGCATACATACTGTTGTCAATGTTTACATTTACGACATTTGGCTGACACTCTTATCCAGAGAGACTTACAATTTGATGGTTTTTTTTTTTTTTGCACAGGTAGGCCTGTGTGACTCTTATTGGTATAGTGTTGGTTGCTTGCCCAGGTGGGGATTGAACCCCAGTCTACAGCATAGAAGGCAAAGGTGTTAACCACTACGCTATCCTAACCACATGTTCATAGCTAACAGTATGTGATATAGTTTCTGTAACTGCTTTTTTGAGGTTTCTTAACAATTTCATGTGGGTCGAGACACGTTTGATCACTTAGACATGCAGATGCTGATTGTTAGCGGCTATAAGATTCCATTACATCTCAGCTACATTAGCCTAGTGTAAAACTGAAGAAACAAATTTGGACATCAAACAAATCTTGTGACTGACTACATCAGAGATAAGGGCAGATTGTCATAATAGTTCCTTTTTTTTCAAGCACTTAATGGAGAACAATTTCAATTGAGCTGCGCCGATGGAGTCTTGCTGTTTTTTTTTTATGTTAAAATATGTGTTAAATTGTTTTATGTTTACCGGGTGATAAGACAGACCCCAAATTTAGCTTGCTTGATATTTAACTTGGATTAAGCAACAGTCCCCCAACAGGCAGACCTTGGGGAGGGGGCTAAAACACAATTACCTTGTTCAGTTTACTTTTAAATCACAAAAGAAAATATTTAAAATAAGACAAGACAGTAGTGAACTGAGCAGCTGTATATCATGTTCTTTTTCCTCCTCTATTACACTGTGAAATAACATCACGGCTGTGATTTGGTCACAGATCACCACAGGCATACTGTTCTGCATGATAACAAACAACATCGAGTGTTCTATTGCTTTTATACAACAGTTAAATAAATAAAGTAAGAAATTAATAAATTTGGCCATGGACGCAGCGTTTAATATGTTTTAATGTTAGCAATTCCTTCCACCAAATTATCATTCCTTAACAAGCAGCTTGTTGCTACGTCCGAGTAATGAGCTCCACCCACACACTGCACAGCCGGCAGTTCGTCCTCCAGCTCATTACACAGACTAACTGACAGTTTGGGAATTTAGTGTAGTCTCATCTTCAGAGTCTGACCAGAGTCTGTTGGTCAAGTGTAATCCTGAAAGTATCCATTTTCTGTTTCTTCTAGTAAGAAATAAGAACGTTCAAATAACTCGAGCATCTCCCATCAAAGTCGTTGCTTAGCAACAGCACCTTAGCGGAGTAATACAGTGTTTGTGACTGGTAAGGCGAAATATCAGCACGGTTAGAAGGCTCCTCTCAACCAATCAGCTTGCAAGGCTGGAGCTAACTGTTGCATAAACTGTTGATGCCAGTTGAATCTTCATTGTCATTCCAGACTGCAACTACAATTCAGCATGGTATTTGTCATGTTCCTTTGTATTCTGTAATACAGCCTCATTCATTTGACACAATTCACAATTTTATATCATTTTTATATTTCTGTTTAACAATTTTTCTCACTACTGTTCCTAGCATGTTGTTGTGTTGTTATGGTGTTGGGTTATCATGACTTGGACTCGGCCCCTTAGTTTCAGTGAAAGGAACTTTTAATGCTTCAGCAGACCAAGAGATTTTGGACAATTTCATGCTCCCAACTTTGTGGGAACAGTTTGGAGACGGCCCCTTCCTGTTCCAACATGACTGCGCACCAGTGCACAAAGCAAGGTCTATAAAGACATGGATGAGAGAGTTTGGTGTGGACGATGTCCTAATGTCCTGTTACTTCATCCCTGTCTCAGGTCTGCTCTTCTTCTTCTTCTTCTTCTTCTTTCGGCTGCTCCCTTTAGGGGTCGCCATAGCGGATCATCTGCCTCCATCTTGCCCTATAGCTATTTCTACATACTGCTTTGTGACAGCCCACCCTGTGTGTCGTCTGTCGTCATACTGGACCATTAGCGTTTACCACGACATTAGTATTTGGCAAAGGCGTTTTGCATACATACTTTGCACAGAACTAGAAACCAGTGTTTCACAGTCACAATCAGCTGAATTATATTCCAATTGCACCAAATGACTGCAAATAACATTAACAGATACCAGTTGAATCTTCATATTTTTTATAAAAAAATCAAAACTGTAAGACCTTGCCCCATGAGCTGCTTGATGACGCCTAATGCCACCATGACAACACAGGACTACCATAAAACTTGCGCAGACCCCAGTACAGGGCAGAGGTCAGCACTACTTTGGGCTTTTAAACACAGCTTCAGTTGTTTCTGAAACTCAACCCTCAGCTTTCCGGGAAGACACTGTATCAGACAAAGTTGTTCAAGACTTATTTCAAAGCATCAAACTGTTCTTTATGTTTATACTTCCACAAGCCTATTTTGCCTTGGAGGCAGCATGCATTACGACATGCTCGGCGAGTTTGCTCTCTACTTGTTTGCAAGAATGACACATTTAGCTTTTCATCTAGGGACCATATTTTATCTGAATGAACAGGCACTTTCGTTGGATAGTATTTGTCCAAACTAGATGAGTCTATATGTTTATACAACTGTTCGTCCACTCTGACAATGAAATGGTAGACTTTTTTCCTGCCATGGGCTTACGGCAACAGGCCACAATACAGGCCTAAACACAGTAATGTGGCCTTCCCCTCTGTTCCATCAACAAGAGGAGGATAACCTACTGGTTTTAGGGTTTGCTTCGAAATGGGCACTCACCTACAGCATAGAGATGAGATGTCCAATCTGGATAACAGCACCACTTGAATCCAAACTCTAACTTAACCAGGGGACCACACACAATACTGAATATAATGACATATAACACAACACATTACAGAGTAGTACATTTATACAAACAGCAGTGCTGCTGGAGTTTTTAAACACTCACTGTCCACTCTGTTAGTCAATCCTACCTTGTCAGACTGAGCTCATCTTCTGCAGCACAGTTTGTTTTGGTCATCCTCTAGTCCTTCATCAGTGGTTACAGGACACTGCCCACAGGACGCTGTTGGCTGGATATTTTTGGTTGGTGGACTATTCTCAGTCCAGCAGCACTGCTGTATCCAACACACCACATCAGTGTTACTGCAGTGCTGCAAATGATACATCATCCAAATAGTATCTGCTATGTGAGGGTCCATGGGGGTCCTGACCACTGAAGAACAGGGTAAAAAGGGGCTAACAAACTATGCAGAGATGGTTTGGAACAATGATGACATTTTCTCAATGCTCATCTTAAAATTCTTTACAAAATACAAGAATAAAGAATAAATAATTCCAGAGTTGGTTCTGAGGTAGTAGTAATCACCAAATATAAAAAAATGGTATAAGCAAAATTTGGGCCCCGATGATGGCGGCCGAGAGACCTGGTAGAAGAGTGGCGGCGGGAGGAGGCTGACCAGGATGCTGTTGCCAACCGTGAAAGGCACCAGTGCAAAGAGCGAGTCCCGAGCTCCGCCGCCTGGGCCCCGCCAGCTGATTCTCATCTGGCTCTCATTAAGGGCAGCGTGAGCACCAGAGCCAAGAGGGAATTAGAGCTCCCCGCTCTGCAGCTCAGCCGCCTGGGTCGAATGTAGCAGCCTCGCTGCAAAACAGGGGGCGGGGCCCAGGCCGTGGAGCTCAGGACTCGCTCCTTGCAATGGTGCCTTTCACGGTTGGGACCACTGTCCTCGTCCTCCTCCTCCCACTGCCACTTTCGTGCCTCGCGTCTGTCCGGGGAACTCGGGCTTTGCGCTCCGCCCCCTCCACACTTGTGCCTCTCTCCCCGGCGTCCTCGCTGAGGTGCGTTGCCGCTGAGTGCTCGGGCCCCGTCTTTTTGCTGGGTCTCTCGGCCGTCATCAGCCTGGCCTGGGGGGCAGGCGCATGCCACAGTAGGTTATCACTAGATTACTTTTCTGTGTTGTCCCTTCATGAACCATTTTTAACCAACAAAGCAAATCTAAAATCTTTTTTATACTTTTATTGTGTAAAATGTTGCCAAAACAGTGCTAAATATTGTTTCACATCTGAATTTCAACAAGGCTGAAATTGGCTTCTTATTCACAGGCTTTTTTGTATTTTTCATTCCACCTTAAATGGTGCTGCAGTTACAGTATGTAAGTGCTGCACCATTTTAAGGATGAATCGGAAATTCAAATAAGAAACCAACTTCAGTCATTTGTTCTCCATCCATTAAACACTGCTGGAATTTGGAAAATATTACTCATTTGCACTTTAGTACCAGCTGGTCCACGGCTTATTGCATGCACAAGGGCCTGAGACTGTGATGTATCACTCCATAGATGGACCGTAGAAAAATATTCATAAATAGCGATACGGCCTTTACAAACTTTTCCACAATATATTGCTGTATCCATATTCTGAACACAGCCTAGTTGAGATGTTATATTTTTGCCATCCCCACTCTTAATGCCAAACTGATCAGACCTTGCAGCTCTTGCAGGTGATAAATAGTGCAGCTCACCCATCTGGATGGCATATGTTGCTCTCGTGAAGCTCCCCTGTGGTGAAATAACAGGGCCGGGTGAAAAGAACATGCCAAGGGCTTATTTCAAGACTCCAGGTCCTCATGGCTCTCTTGGGGGACTGTCTCGTTTGATGTCTCTCAAGTCAATTGCAAGCGTGTCAAACTGACAGCGTGGAAGAGTAAGGCGCTTCTGCAGCGGCTAAATCAACCCTTGTGGACAGCGGAGTGGGTAGAGGGGGCCGTCTGCCTGGCAGCTGGCTGTTTATCACTGTTTGCTGGAGGATGTGTGTTATAAACTCATCCTGTGAACGCTCACTCTAATTGAGTGGAGGTGGGCAGGCCTGATATCCACTTTCAGATTGACCGTATCGGACATGCTCATCCCAGAAGTCAGCAGATGTTTCTGTGGACCAGATAAATCAGCAATGAATCTGCTGTCAGTTACTGTTATCACTCCTGTCTGCATTAACATATGAAGGTTGTGGGCTACTATCAGCTCCAGTAAATACAGTGTTAAATACAAAGGCTTTTTAATGACTTATGCTTTGGGTGTGCGGTTCTAGAAACAATATCTTTAGTTGGTATAGAACCCGTATGTTATATGGAGGTTTTGTGAACTTTTAAAAGGTTCTTTACATTTGCATTTGACATATTTCTTTGTACATCCATAGAAATGTTCTCTAAACTAAAATATTCTTATATGAAATATATTTTATATGTTCACATATATTTTTTCATGTTTTTTCATGCATCAGTATATATAGGAGAATGCTAATGTTTAGGATCCTGTGGTCAAATTACACTTTTTGTTAGCTTTCCAAGTGAAAGTACAAAAAAGTGAAAATGAGAAACACATCCTTCATGGAGAACATGCTTTTGTGCCTTTTATTGTACAATTACTGTTAATTTGTTTCATTTAGCATGTTGAAAAAAAAAGTAATTGATATTTTTTTCAATGCTCTAAACCCAGTAAATAGAAATTGAGCACAAAATTAACATATTTAAATTAGTTAAAAATTTTAATCTCTGGACACTCTGGTGGACCTTGGATCTACATTCTTTGACATTCATTGAAGTGCTCAGCGTAATTATATCTAACCTGTGATGCTACATGGCTACAAATGAAGAGTTTGTTCCAAAATGCATTATAGACAGTGAATTTTATATCAGTGCTATATTATGATTAGTACCACCTTTATTAGAGAAAGAAACATCCATTTTACATTATACATCAACTGTTAATATTTCCAAAATTTATGTCCAAAAATTAAATATAAATCCAAAAATAAATATACAGCATTTTGGAATGCATCAGATGTATAAAACGTGTTAAAGAAAGTGGACTTAAGCCCGACTTGCTTCCATGGCACCATTTTGTATATGTCATCATGAGTGTTTTGCTGTGAATTTAGAGTCATGCCATTAGCTAAATCTGCTGAAGCTTGCATTTCAAGTGGCATCTCTGAATGTCTGCATTGTCTTCCTTACTGCCTAGATGAATGGCAGCCTGTGGACTGTGTTAGGCAGCCTGTGGACTCTCAGTAACAAGTTTTGATATGAAATCGAAGCAGGAACCTGATCTGTACCTGAGAGTTTGAGAGCTCACCTGACTAGACGCGACTGATACTGATAAATTTGAAACCTGATTCTGACCCCAACCTTCTCAAGCGCAGTAGCACAGAGTTTACTGTGCTTTGTTAGAGAGTGCTTGAGTTGAGTAACAGACAATGCCCTGTTAAGATAAACTGGAATTTTACACATTTGCAATACACTAACCGTGTTTATTCTCAGTATTTTTTCTGGTTCAGCTCTCGTTATTGGTGCAGCTTGCAGGAATGCTTAACACATTTCATGTGCAGGAGAAGCAAGAAAAAAGATCCGCTGTGACCTTTCCTCCACCTAACACGTCAGGGGGCGCATTGACCCACACCTCAAACTCTGAAAATATTCTGAACACGACTAAATGAAGATAGCAAGAGAGCACACATGAGAAAGAGAGAGAGCATAGAAGAGAGAAAATGCATGAGAGTGTGCAAAATTCACTATAACTTATCACTTATTAGAAGATAAACCCGAGCTTGAGTCTAGTGCGTATGAAAATAGTCACGCCTGTAATGTAATTTAAGTCTAGAGAAGACCAGAGATCTAGATTGGGCAAATACTGTGATGAATTTGAATATATTTTGAATCATGCCAAATGTATTGTAATAGAAATAGTGCTGTGAACAGTTTGGTTTTTCCAGCCCTTCTCATTGCTTATCTTTTTCCTGTTCAGCTGAGCTGTAAGCTGGGATTCAAAAATTTTAAAAATGAATGGGATCTAAATGAGCTGAATTTAAGTGCATACAGCCTGCTTATAATTTTACCTATGCAGATTATTTAAAACCATTTACCTTGGCAGATTTTTTTGCCAGTAAAAACATCAGATATCAGTAGAATAATTGCAAATGAACATGAAAAAAGTAAAAAATCTAAAAAAAATAGTTGATACTTTGTGAGCTAGTTGGAACTACAAAGTTCAAGATTGGTTCCAGATTGGTTCTCAGCCATTACATGGATTTATTACATTCTGACATCAGCACACTTGATTTAATATAATGAAGCATTAAGTAGATCAGGTATTGGATTCTGACGCTGACTGCTGAGAAGAGTTTTGGAAAGGGTTAAACAAATGTAAAATCCCTACTCATTGTACTAATGTGTGACGGTGCGACAGAATTCAGACGCTCGCGGATGAAAAATGCAAACAGGGTTTTATTAACGTTCAACAAAGGCGTGGTCAAAAAACACACGTGGGTCGTAACCAAAAAGCACCAGAGAATCACCGAAATGATCATAACACGAGGCAGCCGAAACCAAGGGAGTGAGCAGAAATCGTGGTTGAAGAAACAAGCCAAAAAGGTAAAAAACACAGATCCAAAAACCAGCCGGCAAAAGTACAAAAAGGGTCAAGCAAAAAACAAGGTCAGAAAAATGAAAGACGGGTCATAACAGACAGTAACAAACAGATTAGTAAACACTCAGTATGTTCAGAAAGAAGCAATACCTCATGACTATGAATAAAGCCCAGGCTTAAATACTAGGCTAAATGAGTCATATGACTACAAACACAGGTGCACGGTATTGTAAGCGCTGATAGGTGCGCCAGCAGTTGTCCAAAGTCATGTGATCTCTCGAGGGATTGTGGGCAATGGAGTCCGTTTTGGACTCCAAATCTGAGGGAAGTTGCTCATGCATGTGATATTCCGACGTAGTCCGAATCCACTTGAGGAATGACATAATGTTTGTATTTATAGTGATGTTATATATTTTTATGAGCATATAAACACTTGCTGTCCAGAAAAATAGATATTCAGTAGATTTTTACTCAGATAATGTAACTGTTGTTGGTGCTGAATAATGATCATTGGTACAGTTTGAGCAAAATGTCTGGGGTTCATATTTAGGATATACTCTATGTAGTGATTTACTATATTCTCACTTGAGATATGTCTTTCCTCTATAGGCTACATGTTTGTGGTTACTAATGTACATTAGGTGCCTGCAAGTGTAAAGTGTCAATTTAAATATGGCCCATGGCCCCTAATGATATGTTTGCAATGGAGATCCACAGTCAGTGTCATTTCTTGCTCCTTTCTACATGCACGTTTATTAAGTTTTAATGTGAATGAGTGCTTAATTTACAGGGCGTAAGTGTTCTGGGTAGAGGCTGTGGTTGTGGGTTGAGCAGAGTGGTTTGTATAATAATTAAAAACATTTAAGACCAGAGGCAAGTCTAAATAGCACTCTACAATGAAAGATATGGTGTATTAAGTGTCTTCTTGAGCTGTGCTGCTTGTAAATGCAAGGCTGTATGGCTTAAATAAAGAAAAAAAACAACCCTTTTCACCATTATAGTGGGCAGATAAGCAGCGTCAACTGTGCTCTTTCATCAAAGTGGTTGTGTAAGCACTGCATCTTTTTTCTACCTTGTCTATTGTAGAGAAACAAGGTTAAAAATGAAAAAAAAAAGTAATATTAAATCTCCCCATTTGGCATGCACAAAGTTTCCAGTAACTAGTTTGCTCTGGCTTTAGGGTCTGAGGTCTGTGTCGTAGTCTCCGGTGGCGCTAAGACCCGGATTATGTGCTGCTATCTTTGGAAATGAGCTGGACCATACTAAAACACAGGGCTGGCTTACTGTACACACTCTGCTTCCATTTACATAGCTGAACCCCTGCAAATTATCTGAGCATAAACATGAACGTGTGGAACGGACTGCACTGACTTTGTCAGGTATGTGTCAGCGATCTCCCCCCCGTCTGAGCTGCTTTTACACGCAGCCAGGGTGGCTACACCTGACAAAAGCACCGATGCAGAAGAAGCACGGTGTGGAATGTGCTTCAGTCATTAGGTGTAGTTATAAGTGGAAAGAATGTGACAGGTTTGCTAATCAGCTGCCAAATTATCACTGCCTTATCCACATCCAAGCAAATTATAAACTATAAACATCCCATCAGTAAAGATTCTCCACATATTTTATTAATAGCATCTCCAGGGCTCACAGCAGCATAGCACTCTGTTTCAGATAATGTTTACTGACCTTGTCTGGTGTATGTTTAACCACATGACAATAAAACAAGAAAGATTCTGTGGAATAAAATAGAATTTGCATGTCACGGTTCCTCACCTGTATACTGTTACTGTCTCAGAGGATAATAAACCAGAGATTTCCTTGTATGTTCAAATTGCAGTTCATATCTCATATAGATGCAACAGTGTTCCAGTTCAGGCTCCTGAGGAGACACTGTTGTTGAGTTTTTATCTGTTATGTTGATATTCGTCTCTGTATTTAGCATTTAGAAGCTTTGCTTTTAAGCCAAAAAGTGCATCCTGAACCAGAACGCATTTTAGAATAAAGGCCTTTGAAAAAAAGTTATTGTTAATATATATAAAATGTAAAAAAAAATAGTAATAATTATAGCTGGTTTATTTGAATGTATTGTAAATCCATGCCAGGCATCCACATCACCTCTTCTCAGAATGCTACAAACTGCATGGCTTTCCGTGCAACCATTAAAGCTAAAAGAGCAAAGAAGCCTGAAAAACATGTGTTAGCACTTTACACTATGAGGTGATGAACGTTCAGTGCAGAATTTGTGATAAAAGATTGGTAAACCATGGCGGTTTGAACTTGAAGTATGCAGCTATCCAAAATACTTGAGCATAGCAATAGCTTAGGCAATAGCTTAGGCAATAGCTTAGGCAATAGCTTAGGCAATAGCTTAATAACGTTTTGATGGATCTCAGATTGGTGTCTAGCACAGCCGGTGTGAATAAATCCACTTCAAGTCTTGTTTTTAGGGTGATCTTGCAGAATGATCAAGCATTTGTTGTTGTTAATTGTGAGTTGTTAAAAAAAAAACTTTCTTAACTTTAAATTATGTAGTCATTTTTGGTCTGTTTGTTGTGTAAAGGTTACACAGTGCAAGGCAAGGACTTAAAACAATAAAAACATGAACAAAATGATGGTACAAGAGTTTCTTATGAAGTGTCAGTGTTTATCTGCTTTCATAATTGTTTTAGGACATACTGCCCACTGAAGCAAGATGGTTATTCTAGAAAGAATGTGAGGTGCTGACTGCAGCCACTGCTTAAGGATATTATAAACTGACCCTCAGTACTGCACCGTCTTAGGCAGTCTGAACATACGTGCTGCCCAAGAATGTCTTACTCAGTCACGCAGAACATTTAATGGAGGTCACTACCAGATGCTACATCATCCTCACAGCATCTTGTGTGCAGGTCACTGTGGGAATGTTGACTCTTTTTTAGGTAAATGGGTACAGCTGCCAAATCTCCACTCATATGAACAGTTCAATTCCACCTTTTATTAGACAGTCAAGCTCAGTGCTCACTTTTAAGAAGCATCTACAAATGAATCTCTTTAACTAAGCATTTCATTAAAACTTGGCATCTCATGGTGTTTATCTTTTAATTTCGTCTGTGTCATCTTCTTATGATTCAAAATTCTTAAAATTTCTTGTATAATTGTTTTTTTATCATCTGTCTGTAAAGCCCTTTGAGCTGCTACCGGCATGAAAAGTGATATATAAATAAAAATGATTATTATTCATTTATAATTCACAATTTTATAATCTTGCCCATTACAAAGTTGTGGTAGCTTACTATTGTTATTAGGCTGAGCTGTATGATGTTTTTTTTTTAGTTTTTTTGATCCACAGCTTCAGACAGCTACCTCAGTTTTTTTTTCCAGCAAACATTCTGTTTGCTGCAGTTTGGCTGTAAACTTGAAACCCTGCACCTCAAAAGCGTAGCAGTTAGTTGGTTCCATTTACGTGATTAGCAACAGCCTTAATAAAATGAATGCTCATTTTAGACTCATTGCAATCACATCAAAGCTCATACTGCGCTGTACCTTCTCACTTTTGCACATCTGGCTCAGAGTTGTGGAAATTGAGCAGTATCTCTCTTTCTTCATGACCTATTCTTGATTTTCTTTTTATTGAACATTGACCATACAGATAAACATTGTTTCATAAAATGCAGCTCATGTAATGTATGTAACCTAATTTGCAAACCCTGTCTCTTGTTAGGCCCTGTCCCTTGTCAGCCTTTTAGAAAGAAATAAAGCAAATGAAAGAGACTATACAGTAGACACATTGAACAAGTCATACTATCATTTGTGGATAAGTAGAATTAGGGATACGTGTTCATCACTGATCACTTATGATTAAGCTTGCGGATTTAAGTACATATTGATGATTTCACAGATTTGCTTTTGTTTAAACCAGCGTTTCACTTCAATAGAAAAGAAATCGAGCTTCATTTTGTGTTTTGATTTCTAACTGCAGGACATTCCAAAGCTGTATGTCTTTACATGTAGACATGACTGACCAAAAGTTGTATGTACTGGCATCATACATTTGCCACTTATTGCTCCCATAGTTGCAATGTTTCCGCTTCTAGCCCCTGTCTCTGGACCTCAGGACAAGGTCAGAATGATAGAATAAAGAGCATGTGGCATCTCCCGCTGGAGTGGAATATGAATGCTTGCATGCCTGATGCCCCATCCTGTGCTTTATTATACATGCAGTTTCATGCTGCGGCTGAATTCATGCCGAAATGTAGTGGTGTGTTTTATGCGTTTGTGAATTTGGGGCAGCTGGATGGCGAAGCTCTTTCGTAACAGCTACTCAACGGAAGCCTTCATATTGTTTTCATGGTTCGGCTGTTCTTGTTCTGTTTTGTTGTGTTAGAATACTATGTATACCAGTTTAACAGTTTATGTTAATATGCATTATAATATATATATATATATATATATATATATATATATATATATATATATATATATATATATATATATATACATATATTATAATAATAATAATTAATAGCAATAATTTTATTTATATAGCACTTTTCATGCCGGTGGCAGCTCACAGTGCTTTACAGACAGATGATAAAACATAGCTACAAAAGAGATTTTTATTATAATTTTTTATTAGAATCAAAAGAAAAAGAAGTAGATTAAATTACAAGATAAACACCACAAGACATTCAGTTTTAATTAAATGCGAGTTTAAAGAGATACGTGTTTAGGTGCTTCTTAAAAGTGAGCACTGAGCTTGACTGTCTAATAAAAGGTGGAATTTAGTTCCACAGTTTAGAAGCATAATAACAGAAGAGGCCTCTCCATGTTTCTGTATTTTACAGAGGGTATTTATAGAAGGCCACTATCTGCAGGTCTTAGATTACGTGCTGGAACATAAACAGACAGACACTCTGTGATGTAAGCAGGTGCTAGGTTGTTTTGAGCTTTAAAGACTAATAGCAGAACCTTGAAATCTATCCTGAATGATACAGGCAGTCAGTGCAGCTCTTTCAAAACTGGAGTGATGTGATGTCTCTATTTTGTTTTTGTTAGGATGCATGCTGCTGCATTTTGTATGAGTTGTAAGGGATGTATAGTTTTCCAGTAAGTCCAGTAAGAAGAACATTACAGTAGTCAAGTCTGCTTGTAACAAATGCATGAGCAAGTTTCTCTACATCATTCTGAGATAGAAAAGATCAAACCTTAGTGATATTTCTTGAGTGATAAAAAGCTACTTTAGTGACCATGTTTACATGTGGGGTAAAACAGAGCTCAGAGTCTAAGAGCACAGCCAGGCTTGTACTTCATGTTTGGTATAAGAAGGTAAAGTCATTTTTCTCTGAGTTTTTGTGCCAATGATCAGTAATTCAGTTTTTTTCATGATTTAATTGTAGAAAATTTTGTGACATCCACTGAGAAATATCTGACACACAGCTGGTTAGTCTGTCTACATAGTCTTGATCTCCAGAAGGTATAGAAATGTATAGCTGGGTGTCGTCAGCATAGCTATGAAAATGTATACTATGCTTCCTAATAACATCAACAAGAGGTAGCATGTACAAAGAGAAAAGCAAAGGCCCCAAGACTGAACCTTGGGGGACTCCACAAGAAATGGCAAATAGATTTGATGAATGATTTCCAAGTCAAACCATGAACTGCCTATTACTTAAATATGATTTAAGCCATTCTAAAACTTAGAATGACCCAACATTCAAGACGTTGGAGTAAATTCTTGTGATCAGCGGTATCAAAGGCTGCATTAAGATCTAATAAAACTTAAATAGAAGGATTTTGTGCATCATTCTGTGCTGAGCCTGAGGTCAGTCATAATGCAAATCAGTGCTGTCTCTGTGCTATGGTTGGAACGAAAACCTGACTGAAACTTCTCATATAAATTGTTTGATATTAGATACGTATTTAGTTTGAAATCAACTTTTTCTAAGACTTTACTTAGAAAAGGCAGGTTTGAAATTGGTCTAACATTATTTAGTATGGAAGGATCCATGCTACTCTTTTTAGCAAAGGCTTCACCAGTTCAGTTTTAAAAGCATCTGGAAAAACACCTGTTGACAGAGAATAATTTACAGTAGTTAAAACATCATTGTGCACCATCTTAAGGAATTAAGTAGGGACATGGTCAAGATCACGTGTGGATGTACTTAGTTTTTTTTAAATAGTTGTGAGGTCTTCATAGTTGTTAACAGAAAAAGATGTCATTACTGATGTAGCTGGCTTATCAGAAACATTATTGGAGCTTGTTTGAGTCTGCTGAGCTACACTCTGTCATATCAGGTCTATTTTATTTTGGAAATGAATTGCAAATTCTTCACAGATTTTAGAAGATAAATCATCATGAAACACACTAGCAGACAAATTAGGGTTAATTAGCTGGTCTATGGCATGGTGGGTAGCGCCGTCGCCTCACAGCAAGGAGGGCCTGGGTTCGATTCCCTGGCCGGGCGACCAGGGTCCTCTCTGTGTGGAGTTTGCATGTTCTGTGTCTGCGTGGGTTTCCTCCGGGTTCTCCGGTTTCCTCCCACAGTCCAAAGACATGCAGTCAGGCCAATTGGACATGCTAAATTGCCCCTAGGTGTGAGTGACTGTCTGTGTCTGTCTGCCCTGCGATGGACTGGTGACCTGCGATGGACTGGTGACCTGTCCAGGGTGTATCCTGCCTTCCGCCCAAAGACTGCTGGGATAGGCTCCAGCACCCACGACCCTGATGGAAGCGGCTTAGAGAATGGATGGATAGTTGGTCTATGGTGGCAAATGGGATTTTGGTATTATTTTTGTGTCTATTGATTACACTGGAGAGATATGACTGTCTGGATATTTTCATAGCATTATTAGACTGAGATCTGATCTTTGAGAATATCATAGTGTACCTGCAGTTTAGTTTTCCTTCCTTCTTCCTGGGGCAAGAAGGTCAAGGCTTTCCCATAATCTAGCACTTAGATCGGACACTAGATCATTACAGGATGGAGTTGTCTGTGTATTCGCTGAACTATTATAAACAGTTTTAAACTTCTCAGCTGTTTCTGAGTCAATGTACCGTTGTTTAAAGTAACTTTCAGGTACTTTCTTCTTCTTCAGGTCTAAGTTGATTTGAAAGAAAATACAGAAGTGATCTGATATGAAAATATCCGAGATTTGAGACACCTTTGTGTTTAAACCTTTAGTGATAACCAGCTCCAAGATGTGACCTAGCTTGTGGTTAGAGCTGCCCACGTGCTGCTTCAAATCAAATGTCTCTAGAAGTGTAATGAATTCTAATGAATTACTAACTGAAGGACTAATATGTAAGATAAAGTCCCCAGACAGAAGGATCTTATCGTAGTTTGTGGACGCTGCTTACAATAATTCCACAATTTCTGACATAAATTGACTATTTTGCTTTGGAGGTCTGTTTATTACAATTATTAACAAAGGTGTATCATTAAAAAGGTTGATTGCAATGTACTCAAAAGCCATGAATTCACCAATAGAGGTACTTTTACAGATAAAGTCACTATTATAAGAATATCTGCCCTCCTCATCTGCCCTGTCTTACTGTATGCATAAAATCTGTACTTTTCAGGAGCAGCTTTAAGTAGAGTTGCTGTGCCATCGTCACTAAGCCATTTTTCTGACAGAAACATAAAATCTAGCTTATTCTCCTTAATAAGATCTCGCATCAGCAGGGTTTTGTTATTTAGTGACCTTACATTGAGTAGAGCAAGGTTTAATTTTCTGCTAGTTACACTATGTGTTTCGGCGGGGGGGGGGGGCTGGTCTTTTTAAGGTCTACGCAAATTCAATTATCAGGGTTTTGACTTCACACGTTTTTCTTTGATTTTTTAATTACATGGGGTTTGATGACTCTGTGACGTCCACCACATTAACTCAAGGCACTAGAGGATTTCTGTCACCTTGTTAAAGAATTAAAACAGGATTTGCTGATTTAACAGACTTAACATTATAGCAGGAATACTGCATTTAATACTATTACTATATTGTAATATTGCCGTAGTGTAAGTGTATTTCTGCACTTCATACGTCCCTTAGCACCATGGCACTGTGTGACATGGTGCCCCTGTGGAAGGCTACGTTGATTAATAAAGGAGTGGTGTGGTTACCGGGCCTGGTGTGAAATGGGCTTAATGTTTTGTTCCAGGAAATCTAATTAGGTCACTCGCTGCTCATGTGAGGTAATTTAATCAGTTGTGTCATTATAGCCCTCAATGACCTGTCCATCACAGAAACTAATCACAATAATGCTAAAAATATCATGCAGTCTTAATAAAACGTGGCAAAAACGTATATAAATTAGTTTGTTCCTCCTGTTTCATAGGGTAAGAGAGAGCAGTGGACCTTAAACTGCCAATTCCCTGCCAAATCTTCATTTTAATTTATTATGGTAATTTATTATTTAATCAATCATAGCAGCTTTAGTTTTCCTGTGACAGTGACACTATGTTCCTTAAATTAACTGTAAATTCAATAGCTGTGTGCTGAATGACTGAACTGCTCTCTCTCTCTCTCTCTCTCTCTCTCTCTCTCTCTCTCTCTCTCTCTCTCTCTCTCTCTCTCTCTCTTTCTCTCTCTGTCTGCCCACACACTGACATTCTCAAGTTCTTTCTTGGTCTTACACATCCTCATTGACCCACAGGCTCTCTGACAGCAGCTGTCAGTCTGTGTTTGTCATCAGCGGCTGACATTAGTAGACAGTCCCTGTTTTCCTCTCCCTTGCTCATTTACAGGCATAGGATCATCGCTACATTTCAACAGAGATGCTGCATTTTGTGCTGAGCTTTTAGGAATCTGTTGTTATGGAATTCCACAAAAAACCCTCATATGAGCCCAATTTCACACTGATATTACAGAAGAAATTAAGTCATTTTGTGCAGGAATGAAACTAATTTAAGAAAGCGGGAATTCACAGAGGAAAGAGAATTAGATGAAGGATGAACATGCCTAGGAACTTCTGTGTACAAAACATTGTTATTTTTTTCCCTGTTTTTATGAACATCATGAACAATATTCAAGCCACTAAGTAAATAGCTTATTCGGCGCTTGGTAAAATCTCTACAGATTTGCGTCATTGGTTACAATCGAATATCATCATGTCTCAGTATTTCTTCTAGTAATGAATCTGTGGAGTTTTTTCTTTTATGATGCACAAAGTATATTCAAAGCTGAACAACTGCCATTAGTTGTGTTTTCGCTCTTATTTGTTGTGTTTTTTTTTTTTTTTTACATCAACGTATAATCAGCCAAACAGTTGCTGCAGAATTTCATCAGAGTGATAAAGGCTGTGGCTGTGTGATAATGATGTTGTAGGCTAAGAGTAGTGCACAGAGCCTAGGCCTGGAAAATACATCGCTCATTAAGAATTTTCACAACATTGCCCTCAGAAGGCTGCGGCTACAGATGTTCTTTACCCCCAAGAGCTTGTTTACACATTGCATTAACATGCATTTAGTGAAGTCGCAAGCTTAAAATCAAGGACACGATCAATCAAAATATTGATTATAGAACAGATAGTCCCGGTTCTGAAATCTGACTGGCTGATCCATGCTTGAAGTTGGTGTAAAAGACTTGAATGTGCAAATATGCACTGGGGAATTGAAAAGGACTGTGGAACATTGTACTGATAAGTGGGCCAGACATCCACCTGTAAATGAAGTAAATGGACAAAACTGTAGCCCCTGTCTGAGATCCCAATTTTGTTTAAGCTGAGGGGCTGAACCGTTATCATGCTCATGGTTTTTGCACCAAAAGTGTAAAAGCTGACAAAATGACATGAATATACAATGATGGGCTAAGTTCTAAAGTTATATTTAAAACTCATTACTAGCCATCACTGTTTACCATACTCTTCTGTCTAATTTTACCCAGCCATATGTGATTTCGTTACCTTGCTGTGCATCACATCTATTTTATCGCTTGTTGTCCTCTCAATCTCTCTCAAAAAGTGATCCCAAACTCTGTGGTTTTTAGCTGATCAGTTGCCTATGGTACCCTCATGCATACAACTCAAAACCAATCAGCATGAATAACAAACCTGCCGGTTCAGATAGGAACGGTAATTTATTGGAAATAAAATTAAATAAATTAAATTCATGACAGCATGGGTCAAACAATTGTTTATTTGTCACTTATTGGATAATTGGTTACTTACATACCTGATCTGGATATACTTCGGCCAGATTCATTGTACACTTTTAACTAAAATGCTTCACCAATGTGACCAGATGTATGCAAGTTTACCTTTTTACGTCCGGTAATCTACTGTAAACATGGCTTCTCACCTGTTACTACCTGCGACCTGTTGGACACTTGCGTTGACCCAGAGGGCAAGAAGGCACTTGGTATCAGCATAAGTTCAGCATAACGAATCCTCCATCTTTAATATTATAGTTTATTCTCTCACCTGGTCAAGATCTGTCTCTGACCACCTATGAATGTGGTTTGATTGATCTGATTGTAATCTGATCACAATGCATACTGGGTTTGTTTATGCTTGGCTTTTCATGCAATCAAGTGAAATCCAAATGTGATCTGATCTATGAAGTCACATGTTGATGCAAAGTCTAAAAAAGAAGTTGAAGTGGTTACTTCTGTTTTGCTACACTATTCAAAGGTAATTATGTATAGAACTGCAATAATATTTTGTCACAATCAGATCATACATATCTCCTCAGCTCTCCAACCTGTTTCACAGAGCTACTAATGACATGATCATTTATATAACATTATACCGTACTCATATCATCACCTACGGGTTAACAAATTATTGTACAGTGCCCTTAGAATTGTGTCCATAACTCATATGTTCTGGATGAGTTTCTGTGGTGACACACACATTATTTTAGTCAAAAATAATGCAATACAATCTTTAACCATGTCACATTTGTTCAGTAATGTATTTTTAATATGCGGCAAATCATGTTGCAGTCATGATATGTAGCAGTACCATTACAGTGTGGTATTTTGTCCATATTGTGCGACCCTGTAGTAGCCTATACTCTTAAGGCTGTTTCACACCGAACACAAATGGGCAGAATGTCTTCAAGGGCTGTATACCCTTTGATTCTCACTTAACAACCTGTGCCACTGAAAAAAGCACACCACTTCATTCAGGAGCTGAAACTATAGCCCTGCTTGGATTGGATTAGACTATCAAGGGGATGTCTGTAAAAAAAAATGACGCATCATTTGAGTGATGAAATTCTTGCATCTGGCTGCTTTGTTCCAGTAGCTGTCATTTAATCAGCCCATGGGATCTTGCTTTTCTGATTTGTTTAATTTCTTTCTCCTCCTGGTAATGGTGTCTTGGTGTCTTAGTGTAGAGAGCATGGAGATTACATTTTACCGCTCAGAACAAGTGCATGGCTGGGAGACTTTTCCAAAGCATCCACCATTTCACAATTTGGGAAGTATTTATTATGGATGTGTGCTAGGACACTTAATACAGGGAGTAACCTTTTTTCTCATGTGAAGCAACATCTGCCTGGTAAATCAGATTTGTGCATCCAGACAGGACTAAAACTATAAGAGGAGCACTGGGTTTAGTGAAAAACAGTAGTTAATTCAGCTTGTAATTTTCTCTGATCTGGACCAAAATAAAATCAGCACCTGTAAAACAGGAAATTACCCCAGTACCTCATGTAAATTCAGTTGCGCCCAAATTTGGCTGTTAAGTGCGTTCACGTGTAGCCTGGGTGTTCACAGTCGCTTTGAACTGCTTTTGTCAAGTTCTAGTTGCTGGGAAAAAAACTACTCTATGTTGGTACCAAGACAACACCAAAGACAATAGCGATTGGTCAAGTGAGATCAAGTTTACAAAAATCAAGCACAAGACAAATAAAATAATCCATCCATCCATCCATTTTCCAAGCCGCTTCTCCGTCAGGGTCGCGGGGGGGTGCTGGAGCCTATCCCAGCAGTCTTCGGGCGGAAGGCAGGATACACCCTGGACAGGTCGCCAGTCCATCGCAGGGGCAAATAAAATAATGAATTAAAGAATTCATTTATTGACCTCAGAATAAGCTGCACAAATAAATCATGCTCAGTGTGTGAAGACAAAGTTGTATGAAAGTTTGTGTGCAGGCTCAATGAAGCTAAATGAAAAAAATCTGTAAATGCATTATACTAAAAAGAGTCAATATCAATCAAAAGGTTACAGTATGCAGTGTCATGTGGAATTGATGATAAAGACTAACATTTTCCTGCTCTCTCCTCCACAGACTGGCTCAGTTCAGATGTGCGATGTGGTCAATGAAATCGAGCTGGAGAGGGAAAGATGTGAAAACAAAACGGCTGGAAATGTCACATCAGGTAACATTCACAAAACTTTCAAACTTTACTTTGGGAAGGTCTAGGCTGTGTTTCCATCAGAAAGAGTGAATATCAGTGAGATTTGATGTTAGATTTATTTTACCGCACTGTATTAGATGTATAGCTCTGTGGCTGTATTAGACGGCAGACTACCAATATCCAGCTAGATGAGTGTGTGTCTTTAGTGTTATAATAGATTGCTTTCAAGGCCCTGACACAATACAGGTAGGTTAATGAAAAAAAAACAACTTGTATGCTTTCCAAGCCTCCACAGAGTCTTCAAGGGCTCTGAATGTTCATACAAATGGTCGTCTGCAAGCTCCTTTGAACTATGAAATAGGTTATCCTTTTCTGACTCATCCTTTGGGCTGAAAAGGTACATTGACAAGCCAGCGTGAGGCAAGCTCCACATAATTCCTTCACCGTTCCAGTGTAGCCCCGGGATTTACAAACCTTCTCACAAAAAGACACTACAAAGCACACTTTCTTGCTAATGTCCACTCAGCTGTGGTTGACAGTTAGCTTCAGGGCTTACTTTGAAGTTCATCTGCCAAAGCCATTACATGTAAGCAACTGAAACAACGTTCTTGCATAGGCAAAATATAATGATTCTAACATGTCATTGAGATGGCAACTTTGTAAGAGTAGGTCTGTATTTATTAAATATTATCGTTTTTGAATATTCTATTTAATAGTATCTTGAATAATTAAACTTTCTATGTAGTGCTGAATGATTAGTTTTTATATATAAATCACAATTTAAAAGAGTGCAAGACCTGGAATTTTAATAACTTCTTACATTATTCAACATTGTCATCAAAACAGCATTGTGTTGAGAATTTTTACCTTATAAAGCAGAACTTGTGAGTTCTGCATTATATGGGTGTGCTCATTTTTCTGGCAAAAAATAGTTTATTGAAAATAATCTCTTTAAAATTGCAATGATGTTCAGAAAAATAAATATTTAAACTCAAGTGTGAAACTTGTAACCCAATCAAGCAGCCTGCAAAGGCAGAGAAAGTAGTAAGCAACATTGAGTGATGCCTATGAAGGTAACATAAGTTAGCTAGGCTTAAAAAAGTCCCCCCAAAACTCTAATTAGGCATACTGTTGTATGTTTAACCTAATAATGCAGAATTTGTAATGCTGATCTTTCTGTTGAAAAAAGGCCTGGAGTTTAATTCATATACACATTTGAATCACACAGAAACATTTAAGCAATTAAATATTTTCAGGAGTTGGCCTCGGCCCCTTAGTTCCAGTGAAAGGAACTCTTAAAGCTTCAGCAGGCCAAGAGATTTTGGACAATTTCATGCTCCCAACTTTGTGGGAATAGTTTGGGGACGGCCCCTTCCTGTTGCGCACCAATGTACAAAACAAGTTCCATGAGCAAGTTTGGTTTGGAAGAGCTTGACTGGCCTGCACAGAGTCCTGACCTCAACCCTATAGAACACGTTTGGGATGAAGTAGAGTGGAGACTGTGATAGTCATACTATTTTGAGAATAAAGTCATAATATTTTGAAAAAAAAAGTTGTAATATTTTGCTGAAAAAGCCATGATATTTGGAGGATGTGGGCTAACGACTGGGGTTCTGCTATAATGCAGTGGGGTCTCAACTGCTGTGGCGCACTAATGTCCATTCATTCCTGTCTCTTTGTGAATCAATCATTTTGATTATCATTCTCAGCGTCTGTGAGTTTATTCTCAAAACGACTTTATTTTCATATTACGACTTCATTCTCAAAATATTAAAATTTTATTTTTGCAAAATCATACTGTACAACTTTTTCTCAAAACATTACAACTTTATTCTCTAAATATTACCTTATTCTTGCAATATCATACTGTACAAGTTTTTTCTTGAAATATTACTTTTTTCTCAAAATGTTACAACTTGGTTCTTGAAGTGTACTATTTTTATTTTTATTAACAGTGGCCCTAAAATGCCGTCGTACCAAATCACAGTCCCTGGCAACTGCGCATTACTGGTGACAAGCTAGGAAGTTAATTTTTCTATGAAAATGTGAGTTCATAAAAGTGGTAAATGTGTCAAATATTTTAATAGCTTTTCTGTTTTCAGATATTTTAATTATTGAATATTATTTAATATTTTTTTGTATAAATCCTCTTCAACATAAATGTATAATACTGTAACACGATTTTATTCTGAGTCATTTTGGACCATTTCTTTTTTTCACTATAATGTTTTATGAATGAATAAACAAAAAGCAAAAAAGTTATGAGGGTTTAGAAGATTATTTATAGGAGCAGTGAGTCAATGGCTTTGTTTGCTAATGGTGTTACCGACCCCACAAAAATAGTTCATTTAGCTTTGCTGTATCATGGAGGAAAAATGATTTGTTCCTTTACTGTTTTTGCACCTTTCACACTGATTAAAATAGTGCTTTCAGAAGCATAAGGAAATATGTTTAATCAGGATCGTAATATGACGAGTAATTGTTCATGGAATTTATTATGGTATTATTCTGTTATTGTAATTGGGTGTATACTTTGTCAACAGGCTGCAAAGGCATGTGGGACATCATTGCTTGCTGGCCTTCAGCCAGAGTTGGGGAAATGGTGGTGATTCCTTGTCCAAATTATTTCAGCTACTTCAGTGAGCATCATAGTGAAGGTAAGCACAAAACAAGTATGTGGAAAAAATGAGTAGGTGTTTTTCAAAACACAGTTGAAAACTTCTTATCGATTCTTGTTTTACCTCAGCCTGCACCACAACTGTGTGATTGTGTGATATTTATGGCTGAGTATGTGGCTTAGAACAAAGTTTAAATTTCTAAAACAGTTTTTAAAAGCTGGTGCTCTTGCGTTAAATTACGTAACAGGAATGTTTGAAGTGGGTGTTTTGTCGTTTGATTTCTGGGAGAGAACTTGCCTGGCCTGCTGGGAGAACAATGTAGTATAACTCTCTGTAATGGTCCGTTAGGATTTCAAATTCAATTTGACTTGTTTCTGTAAGCTAGTGGTTGGCATGGTTTAATGAGGAACTGTGTGCTGTCTAACAGTGTACTGTAAATGTTTGATCTTTTATCAGCTTAGCACTGTGTATCGACTTTCTGCAGTCTCACAGGGCTAGACTTGACCTCATAATGAGAAAATCTAGAGACAACCTTGAAAAATTTGGGCTGACTGTTGCTGGGGATGTAGACCTACTAGGGTAGGAACAAACAGCGTAAAATTTCTAAACAAATCCAACACCTTGTGAAGGAGCTCAGAGTAGGGGTGGTGGTGTGTTTCATCAACATTGTCTGATGGACAAATAAGCCTGCTGGATGTAATATATGTTAGTATAAAAGTGGTGTGTGCAGGAAACACTTAGCTAGCCTGTTTTGCTTGTGTTATTGATTGTACTCTGGATGTTAAAATAGCACGGAGTAGAAGAATTTGTGGGGTGGGATATTGGGGTTGTACCTGTGTTAGTGGTGGATTTTGCACCAAAAGTTTAGGTTGTCCTCAGATGTGATTCTTGGTGTGAGATCACATCTGGCCCTGCACATCTACCTTTTGCTAGCTTTATTTGTTTGGATAATAGAGCGAACAAGCAAAAAAGACAATAGTCATGTACTCACTATTACAAAAAAAGGGTTCTTAATTGGTGTTATAGCATTTAACTGACATAAATCTACACAAACATATAATATCTATTACAACACAAATTAGTTGTCATAAAGGCTGCTTTTGTCTCTTTTTAAAATCATCTTTTTATTGAAGGACAGATGCAAGTTATACAGTGTACAATTAAAGTGTTGTTTCCATTTTTCTTTTCTTCAAAGGGCAACCCTGTCCACCTAGCCCTCCCACCCCCCTTCATTGGAAGTCCATAAAGAAAAGTTTACACACTAAATGACAATAAGAGGAAAAAGTGCAGGGGAAAAAACAGCATAAGGGATGCTAAAAACATCAACAGCCTTCATGATGTACAGTGTATTTCAATATATGTTTAATTAAAATACAGTAAAATATTACATTTGAGTGCGTCGATCTAGACGCGACCCTAATCAGTCAGCTCCTCATTTCTCGAGTAGGGGTTGGCATGTTTTCACAAAGATATTTTGTCTATCAGTAAACTCATAGCGAGGTCTCTTTGTATGCAGCACATCTCCCAGATCCCTAAGTCACTGCTGGATATTGGCAGTTGGCCAGTAACGTACAGAGGGAAATGGCTTGGCCTTCATGTTTATTAATAGATGAATTTACTACCATTGGTCCAAAAATAGCAAGTAATGGATCTGGTTAAGTAGTTTTATTAAATGCCTTTGATATACAGTCGATTAAAAGTGTCCAAAAGGAATTTAGTTTAGGGCAGGACCAGAACTGATTGATAAGCATTGGTAAGGAGAGATGTTGTGATAACCAAGCTTGGACTTGGAATAATGGAATCTGTGAACCACTTTATATTGTACTAAGGTATGTCTGGCATTTATAGAACTATATTGTGTTCTGTCAAGTTTAGCCTCCTA
This sequence comes from Pygocentrus nattereri, assembly GCF_015220715.1. Taxonomy (NCBI): domain Eukaryota; kingdom Metazoa; phylum Chordata; class Actinopteri; order Characiformes; family Serrasalmidae; genus Pygocentrus; species Pygocentrus nattereri. The sequence goes on along the minus strand of NC_051234.1, from coordinate 23,291,632 downwards.
TACATCCTCAGAGATTTCAGCATCAAGTTCTTGTTTCCAGTCATTTTTCAGTTCATCAGTGAAGAACAGTTCATCACACAACAAAGAGCCTGATCCCTGAGAACCTGGTGCATGGTGAAAGATGCTGTCCATATGTTATGCCTAGGCAAATGTTTATACTGTGGTATGTACAGTACTGTGTGAAAGTTTTAGGCATCTAAGCAAATTTACCTCTGTGAGTTTATCACAATATACATTAGAATAAAGTCATATTCATAATTAAAATGAACATAAAAACAAAAAAACGTAACAAGACTTTCATATTTTTCCTTGACACCTTCAGAGCCGCCACAGAGACTTGTTAATATCATCAATTACATCATGAGCACAATTTACTGAAGCACTGATTGGTCAAACCAGGAGCTGCTTTTTAACTACATATAATACTGGGCTTCCCTGAGGAGAGGTTAGAAAATGGTTAAACAAACACACTAACATTCATCCATATATATATATATATATATATATATATATATATATATATATATATATATATATGGGTCTCTCTGGGTCGGGGATAGGCTCTTGCCTCAAGTGGAGGAGTTCAAGTATCTCGGGGTCTTGTTCACGAGTGATGGTACAAGGGAGCGGGAGATTGACAGGCAGATTGGTGCTGGGTCAGCAGTGATGCGGGCTCTTTACCGGTCTGTTGTGGTAAAGAAAGAGCTGAGCCATAAGGCAAGGCTCTCGATCTATGTTCCCACCCTCACCTATGGTCATGAGCTTTGGGTAATGACCGAAAGAATAAGATCGCGAATACAAGCGGCCGAAATGAGTTTCCTCCGCAGGGTGTCTGTACTCTCCCTTAGAGATAGGGTGAGAAGTTCAGTCATCCGGAAGGGACTCGGAGTAGAGCCGCTGCTTCTTTACGTCGAGAGGAGCCAGCTGAGGTGGTTCGGGCATCTGGTTAGGATGCCTCCTGGACGCCTCCCTCGGGAGGTGTCACAGGCAAGTCCACCTGGGAGGAGACCCTGGGGAAGACCTAGGACACGCTGGTGTGACTATATCGCCCAGCTGGCCTGGGAGTGCCTCGGAATCCCCCTTGGAGAGCTGGTGGAAGTGGCTGGGGAAAGGGAGGTCTGGGCTTCATTGCTTAGGATGCTGCCCCCGCGACCCGAACCCCGGAGAAGCAGAAGATAATGGATGGATGGATGGATGGATGGATATATATATATATATATATATATATATATATATATATATATATATATATATATATACACAGTACAGACCAAAAGTTTGGACACACCTGCTCATTCAAAGAGTTTTCTTTATTTTCATGACTATGTAAATTGTAGATTCACACAGAAGGCATCAAAACTATGAATTAACACATGTGGAATTATATACTTAACAAAAAAGTATGAAACAACTGAAAATATCATCTTATATTCTAGGTTTTTCAAAGTAGCCACCTTTTGCTTTGATTACTGCTTCGCACACGCTGTCATACAACTTTGGCAAACAATTTGGTCTGTGTTCAGAATTTGGTCTGTGTGATGTTCAGAAGAGCTTCGCTTTGAACTGATCTTTTGTGTTTTTGCTCTCCGTCCTATTCACCTGCCAAACATGCTTTTTTAGACAGTCTGAAAGGACATTCCTGTGTTTTTTATCTTTTTAATAGTAATAATTATAGGAGCAGGGAGATCTTGAAAGCAAGCATTCATTGCTGATTCAGAGATAGAGAACAGACCTGTTGATTGATGCTGTCAGGCATGTGTCCACAATGTTTAAGTCTTTATTTGGTCATCTGTCACCATCTGCATTATATTTCTGCTATGCAGTCATCCCGGAAGCCATTTGTCATCAGCTTATGTATGAGATGTACCGAAGCCCAGGAAGCCTAGGAATAGTAACATGTAGCACACCCACTGCTTTGTGATGTCTTCTTCTTCATGCAAGTTGGTTTGGCAACATACAAAGGAAGATGTATGAAAAGAAAGTGGAAGCAATGGCTATTCACTGTAATGGGCTGAACCAGAGGGAGTTTTCATGCATTAGAAAACTCCCTGTGTGCACACATGTGAAGTGTTGAGAATGAAATGCGAATGAGGTTTTCAGGCTCTGAAAGGTTTGTTGGGAATCTTTGTTTGTAGGAGCTTAAAAAGCATAAGATGCAGGCGATGGCATATCGCCAAATGAGAGCCTGCAGTGGAAACATTTTTATGCTTCAGAGAGAGTAAAAATATTCAGAATATGAGTTCTGCTTTGTTTTTTTTGTAGGAAATGCTTTTGTATTCTCTATGGTCATGATCATTAAGTTATTCAAGAAAGTAATCTAGCAAAAAAATAAAGATCATTCGAAACAAAGTATGGAAATTTAATACTCTATCATCGATTCGCCCCTTGTTCTCTCTTAGGGTCACTCATTTACCATCTTTTTGTAGAAACCACTACCACTGATCTAAAGTAGGCACTCGGTATTGTTTATACAACCATGGCAAAATTATGGAATCAGAACTCTTGGAGGAAGTTCTTTCAATTGTTTAATTTTGTAGAAAAAATGTAATCACAGAGACATGCCACAATTTTTTTTTTACAAAATTCCAACCTTCTGGCATTAAGAAAACAATAAAACAAAGAAATAAATATAGTTGTTGTAGTCAGTCACAATTTGTTTGTAGATCAAGTAGAGGAAAAAAATGTGGAATCACTAAATTCTGAGGAAAATATTATGGAATCGCTCTGTAATTTGCAGTTCTAAAACAAACACCTGCATCAGATTCAAAAAGAGTGCTCACACCTTGGAGAGCTGTTGCACAAAGTGGATTGACATGAATCATGTTTCCAACGCAAGAGATGTCAGTAGAAACAAAGGAGAGAACTATAAAACTTCTTCAAGAAGGTAAATCATCACGGAATGTTGCAAAAGATGTTGGTTGTTCCCAGTCAGCTGTGTCTAAAATCTGGACCAAGTGCAAACAAGAAGAGAAGGTTGTAAAAGTGATGCATACAGGTAGACCAAGGAAAACATCAACGCATCAAGATGGAAAACTTAAAGCAATATGTCTTGAAAACAGAAAATACACAACAAAACAAATGAGAAACAAGTGGGTGGAAATGGGAGTCAATGTCTGTGAACAAACTGTAAGAAATCACCTAAAAGAAACGAAAAGCCAAATGAAACCATCAATAACACGTAAACAGAACAGAACAAGGTTACAGTGGGCTAAAGTAAAGCAGTCATGGACTGTGGTTGACTGGATGAAAGTAATCTTCAGTGATGAATCGCGAATCTGCATTGGGCAAGGTTGGAACTTTTGTTTGGTGCCGATCCAATGAAATTTATGAAGACGACTGCCTGAAGAAAACATGTACATTTCTACAGTCATTGATGATATGGGGCTGCATGGCAGGTAAAGGCACAGGGGAGCTGACAGTCATTACATCTTCAGTAAATGCCAAAGTCTTCTCTTATTCCATCAGCTGAAAGGATGTTTGGTGATGACTTTCATTTTTCAAGATGATAATGCATCTTGCCATAGGGCAAAGGGCATGAAAACTTTCCTTCAAGAAAGACATACAGTATAATGTCAATGGCATGGCCTGCAAATAGTCCCGATCTCAGTCCAGTTGAATTTCTCTGGTGGGAATTGAAAAAAATGGTCAATGACAAGGCTCCAACCTGCAAAACTGATCTGGCAACAGCAATAACAGACAGTTGGAGACGGATTGATGAAGAATACTGATTGTCATTAGTTATGTCCATGCCTCAGAGAATTCAAGTTGTTATAAAAGCCAGAGGTGGTGCAACAAAGTACTAATGGTGCAGTGTTTTTTTTTTTTCATGATTCCATAATATTTTCCTCAGAATTTTAGTGATTCCATATTTTTTCCTCTACTGGATCTACAAACACAATTGTGACTGACTACAACAATTATATTTATTTCTTCTTTATTGTTTTCTTCATGCCAGAAGGTTGTAATTTTGAAAAAAAAAAGTTCACTATCAGTAGCATTATGACACATTTTTCTTGCAAAGGAATATGAAGGACACAACCGAAGCACTACACACAGTAAATGAAATGTTTAAAGGAAAGAGATAAAACAACTTGGTTTCTCGTTTGTATAGCAGGTTTGCAACCCCCACAGCACACGTCACATAGTAAGGAAATGCGTAGTGCAGATGTATGATTTGTTCTGTTAGTTACATCAAAAGGGCACATCATTTTGACGCTGGTCCTACATAAACATGCTGACGTCTGACTACTTGTACACAGTAATATGTACACAGTGAAAGCCACTTTAAACAGAGTAGTCAAACCCTGGAAGGTCATTTACAACATACTCAGACAAACTGAAATGGACACAGTTAATGAGTGCTGGGTGGGAGTGGAATACAAATATAAAATGGAATATATGGAATATAAAAAACCCAGCTGTATTACAGAAGTTATATGTATTTCAGTATGTCATTCAGTAGTGAGGGTAACTCATTTGTAGATCAGTTTAATGGATGGCCAATGAGAAAATAATCTTAGAATGATGTGGCAGAGACATCAACGCAGCTGAGACTTTGTATTAGATCTACATAGTTTAAATATTATGACGATGCACATATGCTGTCTGGATAGCTATCTGATGTCAGAGCTAATCCAGACTTAGGTTTTAGTAAGTTGTAAATGAATGGCATCTGTAATTAACCCGAACTTCAGATAGATTAGCTCCTGCGCTAGCTAGCATGCTTGCTATCCAAACTGCTTGCTAGCCAGCCATTTCAGGTTGTTCTGAAGCACTTACTGAATGTAGTGCTTCATTCTGTCCTTCAGACTGAAGGTTTTTCTTTATTTTCTCTATTTGGAATTTGTTACAGAGCGACTTAACACTTCAGGAACTTGTGCCATTTAATTGAAACATTCTTCAAACAGTGTAAGTGGGTTTTAAGTGTTTAACTGTTTTAAGTGAGTTATTGTGGGTTAATGATTATTGATTGCTCTGTTTTATGTTTTTATGGGAACAATTTGTTGTGTGTTGCTGTATGTTGCGGCCTATCTTGGCCAGGGCACTCCTGTAAAAGAGATTTTTGATCGCAACTAAATTTGTCCTGGTTAAATAATAGGTAATAATGAAAGTCACAATTATTTAATGCTGTTGCAACCTGCAGGAGTAATGACTGCACATAACTGCAGCAAAGCTTTTAAGGTTGGTGAACAGAACTTAATCTGCTTTCGTTAATATTTCTTGCATGTTTTTTTTTTTTGTTCATTGTGTATTCACAACATGTTGCAATATCATTTCACAGTTCTACATATTTGGTAGGATTTGGTCCATATTCTTCAGCCCTGGTAAAAATGCAGATTAAATTAGGGCAAAAATTGGAAAAATTCAAGACTGACCATCTAATGTAGTGAATTATGCATGTGAGCCTATTGGTGCTTAGAGAGCAGCCAGCGAAAGTGGCAGGCTGAGTACTATCTTCTCACAGAGTGTGTTTGAGTGGGAAGCTAAATTAGATGCATGACTGTACCATGACCAGCTATATTCACGTGCGTCCTGCTCCGCTGCGAGTGAATCTGAAGAGTGAAATTAGATCTAATGGTTAATGCTCGAGACGGCAGTGAGTGTGGAGGTGGTAACAGCAGATCATTTTTATTTATTTTATCTTTATACATTATGTTAATTCATGAAACTGTTGGGTTGCTACCTGGTGGATCTGGTTGTTCCCAAAGCAGAATGTCATACAATTTTCTTTTTTAGAAATAAGCCATTGAACCCTCTGCTTATTATTCAGTTATTATTCTTAAGACTTATAATTCAGAAACTACCTACTATGAATGTACATTATGTATGAATGTCACTGTTCAAATTACTTTACTCTGAGTGAAAATACATTAACACGTCTTCTGCAGGGAACAAACAACAATATGGCATTTTTTCACATTTTTGCCAATTTTAGTGCAACATTTAGATTATTATTATTATTGTTATTATTATTATTGTTAAAATAAAATGTAAAATCTGCAATAACTTTTGCTGGGGCCACTGTTTTTTTCCCAATAGATTTTAAGGCTTCAGCAAACAGAAATTTTGCATAAAAATGTGCAGAAGAGGATGTAAAGGATGTGTTAACTTATTGTGACTTGTGCGGCTCAGAAATAGACCCTGAAGGTGTAAGGCTGTCTTTATATGGTAATATTTTTATGCAGTTGGTTGCATGTTATGTAGTTTTGGTACAGCTTCACAGTTTTATGAAGCAAATCAAAACCAAAGTTAGTCGCATCACATTGCATTACTCTACCAGTTAGCTAAATTAGCACCCAGAGATGAAAAAATACCAACCTTGACTCAGTTATTAGGAGTGGGGGGGGGGGGGGGGGGTCTTCTGTTTTTTTAGCCACCCAATAAACCATCTTCTGTTTTATTTTCTTGTCCATTGGTCCAATGAGTCTTTTCCTTTTTTAACAGTCTGGTCCAGTTCATAATTCACATGTGTTTGAATCACCTTCTCAGTAGGAGGAGACACCTATATATTCCTTTTTTATGTTCTATGTCAAGCTTACCTGTAGCTTGTGTTGTGGTCTACTTGCTGAGAGTAAGGAACATTCTCAATGCTTTAGAGCTGCTCCCTGCCAGCTCCAGCTTACAAACTGAACCTGCACTAATGCCTCACTCTCTCTCTCTCTCTCTGCAGGAGGTTTGTACTTAATGGAAAAAGTCTCCTGACAGTCCCTTGTGCAAAATATTTAACCTCACGTATAAACTTGTAATATTGGTATGTTTAAGGAATAATAAATATCAGTTTCACACAATTTTCTTTTTAACCCAAATGTAGCCAAGATGTGTTTGGTGGCTGAAATTCGCTTCTTAAGTTTTATTTTACTTCTTTTAATTCATCTGTTTGGTGCAGTGCAGAAGAGGATGAACTCCTTTTCCTCTCAGTGTTTTTTCGTCATGCTCTTAGGGAGTTTTCCTCTTTTGAGTCTTGGTTCCTCTCAGTGTTTTGACCTCATGCTCTTCGGGAGTTTTGAATTATGGTTCGTCTCAGTGTTTCTTTTTTTCTGCCACTGTCTTCCTCTCTGATGGTTGATAAGTGGCTGCATCCGCACATCTGGAAAGTTGTCTTGGGAAAGTGTCTATAGGGAAATGTACTATGTACAAACATAATATAATATTGAAATGATCCAAATCAAATACAGTGGGATCCAAAAGTCTGACACCACCAGAGAAAATGTTTCCGTTTTGCATTCTTATCTTATTTCACTACAAATTGTAATATGTCTTATCGGTATATAGATTGAACAGAACAAGTATTTCCAACATGGCAGCTTTACATGAGAAGGCAAAAATGTTGTTTACTGAAAGTAAGTTATTGTAAAGAGATTTCATTCCAAGTCATTTTGGGCCTTCTCTATTGGTCCATTCATCATGAAATTTTGACACAATGTAAACGGCAGCTGCTGTGCTCAAATTATATAGATGAGTAAAAAATGAAAAAATTTAAATGCTTTTTTAGGAATAGTAACAATATGAAATGTCTTTCAAGTGACATTCAGAGCACTCTTATCAATGAAACTGAACAACTTAACTCTGGATGTCAGTGACTGGCAGTGAGAGAAAATGAGCTTCCTGCCAAAACAGATAAAAAATGTTTTTATTCCCAATCCCAGGGTTGGCAGTGTAAAGATATTCTGTCATTACTGTGATAAAATAAATTAAGATACCTTTCCTGGGTGTAGTGTGGCTGTATTATTTAAAAAGGACAGATTTAGATCAATAGTTGGGAAGTGGAGCGTCGAGCTCTCGTTCCCTCTCGCACCGGTGCTCACGCTGCCCTTAATGAGAGCCAGCTGATTCTGATCTGGCAGGCAGCTTGAGCGCCTTTAAAAAGAGCTGAGAGGGAACAGAGTGAGAGAGGGACAAGCAGCAGCAGCAGAAGAAGAAGATTGAAGAGCTGAAAAGCTAGAGGTAGAGACTGAAAAGTCTAGCTTAACTGAAAGTGTCTAGCATAGCTTTGGGTTTGTTTGTTTGTTGAGTGATGATGGGAGGAGGAGGACGAGGATGCTGGTGCCAACCATGAGAGGCACCAGAGCAAGGAGCGAGTCCCGAGCTCTGTCGCCCGGGGTTAAGCTACGTTTGGCACAGGTGGCTGAGCTGCCAGCTGGGGGCGGTAACGGGGAGTCAGAGCGGCGAGCTCTCTTTCCGTCTCGGCAAAGAGTGTATTCACGCTGTTTTTCAATGGTCAGGATGCCCACAGAGCAGGTGTTACTTGGGTGGATAATTCTTAGCATGGTTGGTGACACTGATGGGGTGGTGGAGTGTTAGTTTGTGTTGTGCTGCTACGAGTGGATCAGACACAGCAGCGGTGGCTGAGTTTTAAACATTGTCCACTCTATTAGACACTCCTGCCTTGTAAAGTCAGAGATGATAGCTCATCTGCTGCTGCACAGTTTGGTCATCCTCTAGTCCTTCATCAGTGATCACAGGATGCTGCCCACAGGATGCTGTTGGCTGGATATTTTGGTTGGTGGACTATTCTCAGTCCAGCAGTGACACTGAGGTGTTTAAAAACTCCAGCAGCACTGCTGTGTCTGATCCACTCAGACCAGCGCAACACACACCAACACACCACTACAGTGCTGATAATGACCCACCACGTAAATAATTTCTGGGCTGTGGTGGTCCTATGGAGGTCCTGATCATTGAAGAACAGGGTAAAAGGGAGCTAACAAAGTATGCAGAGAAACAGATGGACTACAATCTGTAATTGTAATAATAATAATAATAATAATAATAATACATTGGATTTATAACGCACCTTTCATTTATAGTAAATCTCAAAGTGCTCATAGTATAAAACATTAATTAAAAGATAGTAATCAAATAATACTAATAAAATATGATACTTTATTGTCCATATGCCAGTGAAGAGACTGAAGAACAGGTGTAATGTGCTCATTTTTGCATAGCTTCATCAGGACCCTGGCAGCACTGTTTTGAATATACTGTAATCTCTGAATACTCTTACTAGGGAGCCCCAAGAGAAGAGCATTACAGTAGTCCAGTCTTGAGGACACAAAAGCTTGGACCAGTCTTTAAGCATCAGACAGACTGAGGATAGGACACAACTTGGCAATATTTCTGAGATGGTGGTAGGCAATCTTACAAATATGTTTAATATGACTATCAAAGGTGAGTTGTGAATCCAGTTTAACACCCAGGTTGTTGACTGTAGAGGATAAAGAAATATTTGCCCAGAAATTGCCCAGTGGCAGTAAATACAGAATAAAAAGGATGGGGCCAAGGACCGATCCCTGAGGAACTTCACAGGTCACTTGAGTGAGTCTGAGATCTGGCTTTCCCAAGCTCAACAAATTCTGTTCTGTCCATTAGATATGATTTAAACCAGTCCAATGCAGTGTCTTTGATGCCAGTGATGCAACAGAGCCTGTTCTGTATGCCATGGTCAACAGTGTCAAATGCTGCAGACAGATCCAGGAGGACAAGAAGTGAAGGGGAGCCAGTATCTGCTGCCATTAATAGGTCATTTGTAACTTGTAATTGTAGAACTACATGTTCTCCTACAAGTGGAGCTGATAAAATGGACAATAAGCATAGAGACAAGATATAAAGTGCACAGTGATATAATATATTGTGTACACATATTCATATATCATCATCAAAATAAGTCTTCTCATGATACTATGTTGGGAGTAAGGGGTCTGTTGGGGTGGGTGTGATGACCCCTATGGGTTTATACTGCCTGGTGTGATTCGGGGATATCTGCTTTGTCTCTGCTGTCCTGGTCTGGCACTTTCTGTTGCGCCATGAGCCTCTCATCAGTCTTCCTTCCAAACAAGTGCATGACATATCCAGGCCCACCGGGGTGTAAGGGTCTTATTCAGGAGTGACTCACAGACTGTGCTGCTCACTTCTGATTAGAATAAACTGTGCCCAGCCTGTGGCGGATAAAGTAATTTATCATTCCTTTCACTTCAATGGAATTTCACTGGCATCTAAAGATACACGGTAAACCGTGAGTTCCAGCAGAACGAGGAGGTGATTGCAATGCAGAGCTGCTGTTTATTTCACCATGTAACAGCACTTAAGGAATGCTGCCTTTCAGTATGTGGTGTTTTTCCAAATCAAAACAAGGCTGTAAAATATTGAAGTGTTTAAGTGGAGAGCTGTTGATTTAAAAAAGAGCGTGTTTGCTAATGATGTATTACATCCTCAGTAAACTCTGTAGCGTAGGCGGTAATGTATTGTAAACTTTGCGCAGGCCGTACTCAAAGGTGGAGAGGAAGGGGTTAGACATGTTGAAACACAAGAATAGGCTACAATTCACTACCATGCACATGAGCGATGTTAGATGGACGAAAAAGGTTTTCATTTTAGAAGTCAAGAAGTATTTCTTTCATTTTTGTTTGTTATTACTTACTATGACTTATTTATTATTTATTATTACTTACTTTATTTAAGTGTATAGTATAGGCCTGTGCACTGTCCAAGGTAACAGCCCTCAATGACAGTGAAAAACTCATTTAGTGCCAGTTTAAAATAAAGCAATGTTCATTTATTGATCTGCAAACCATAAAAAGACACTATCAAGACACACGTGAGTTTCAGCTAAGAATTTTTTGGTGCCAGTCACATTGTGCAACAATGATACACATAAACATTACCTTGAATAAAACTACAGGTTCTTGGCAGTTTGCACTCAAGATTTTACCTTAAAACATTTTTTTCTTCTTTTCTCCAGCTCTTCTGAAGCCAGTTTTAACTCAGAAGGCCACGCCTTGAGCTTGAGAGCATCTATTGGTTCACATTTCTCTTTTATTGCAATGGATAACTAGTGCACATATTGTTGACCACCAGCTCGCCATAGACATGCATTTCCACTGGTAATTGATAAAGGTTTATGTAAACAACATTTGAGCATAGCTATTACTAACTGTTGTACAAAGAATATTACTTTTTTTTTTTAATTTCTGGGAAAGTATAGATGAACACTGTTAAGTAAAATGTAGCACATGTAATATACATAGGGCCTCTAGGTAAAGCTCATTTGCAACCCCAACAAGCCAACTTTTTTACAAGCTAACTTGATGTTACATTTGAACATCTAAAAAGGACATTTTTTCAGCATATTCCTATAATCCTGACAAGACATGCCTGTTTGATCGCAGAAAATTGTTGTGGAGGTGATGAACCGAGAATGATGAACCGACCAGATGCTTTGTTAAAGCTGGTGTGTCAGGTGCCTACTGGCAGTGAGCTGTTACTGAACTTGAAAAGCATCAGACAATAACAGAACTGTGGAGCGGTTAAAGGGTGGCAGTTCATGGGCGGTCATTCATCCATAATTACTGAGATGCTGAACAGCAGCTGGACGCATCACCACAGGACTTTGTTAGTTTCATTTTTTGCAGGGACATTTTTACCAGTCAAATAGTGGTGTTTATTTGCTAACAGAAAATTTGGTGAGCACAGTTGAACTTTTAAACATGTTGGGTGATTTGATATCCTACCTAAACACTACATTTATTGTACCTAGCATAGATAAGATTGTTGCAGAAACGCAGCTGTTGCGATGCACAGGTTGAATGCGCACAGTACTGCAGCCAGATATCATGCCTTAGAAAAGCCACTCAAATAGTATGCTGTACATTTAAGATATCCTCAAACCAGAAAAAACAATTTCAGATCTCTGGAAAACAAAAGGAAAATCATGTCTCAAGCTGCAGTTCAGCAAGCATAATGGCTTCAGGGAAAATCAGGCTAAGCTAAGCAGCATGAGATAGTAATGTCCATGTGTACATTTGTAGTTTTGTTCTTTATCAGTAGATTAATTAGTAGATATATTATCAGTAGATAAATTAAAATTAAAATGAATGTTTTGTTGCCAAAAGATGACAATATACAACAACCACAACATTTACTGATCTGCTCTTTTATTATGTTCTTTTATTTCACTCACCTGCTATCACTGCTCCTGCATCTGCATTAGGGTTAGGACCAGCCTCATGATTACCGGATGAAAAAGTGTTAGTATTATTGTTGTTGTCTATTATTTATGTATTTATTGTTTATTGTAAACTATAATTTATTTAACCGTTTTTTAAAACAGTTTAATATCATTGATTAGAATGTTGTTGTTGTTATTAAAATAATTTTTAATATTGTTATAAGTGTATAAAAAACCTTTGTAGAAATGGCAAAAAAGCTAAGGACCCCAGAACCACACAACCTAGCGTAACAATTTACTGCAACTTATTTTTTACACAATTATCTGAATAAAGTGGTTCAGCACATGCCTAACATAGTGAGTCCGTTATTGAATTATATTTACATTTGATTTATATTCTGACAAAGCTTCTGTACTTTTGCTGTTTTTCTGTTTGTTTGGAGTTCTATAAATGTGGTGAAATGTACGTGATATTTTAATGCCAAACAAAACTCTTAAAGAACTAAAATAAATAACAATAACTTCTCTTGAAGTTTAAATAATAAAACCTCCTCTGCTACTTACGAACACAAATGTGATGTGTATTGAAAGTTTAGAATGCACATGTTTAACAGAATTCCTCCACTTGTCTCAGTTTGCTATAAGTGAGAAATGAATAAGAAATAACTAATGAGGTAAATTTATCAGTGTTTGCTAATTTTATTTACTGTAGACTGTCAGTACTTTATTTGGTATGTGCTTGTTCCAAAACCTGGAAACTAGCAAAGGAAGAAGCACTTGTTGTTGTGTATGCTCGGGCTGGACGTTTGGCACTGACCACAGCATGAATGGAGTCCCAGCTGTGCTGTTTGTGGCTTGAAATCACCAAGCATGCAATTGCCCTCTCTCACTGGGATGGAAAGTCCAGATGGTTCTTTTCTTTTCTGTCGCTACGCAACACCTCAGTGCTTGTGATGCATGTTTGTGAAGTCTTTAACAGTCTTTAGCATTAGTTGTAGGAATTCTCACAAAGTTTTAACTTCTTACAGACTTGAAAAGTTGAAAGGTTAGGCCTAGAGGCAAAATGAGGTTGAATAATACTTCGGTGATCTGAGGGCGTCACATCCAGATGGACGCAGAGGTGTCTGCCAACACACTAGCACATAATGCAAACTTGTCCAAACCAGAATGTCCAGAAAACTAACAGTGAGAAGAAAGTCAGGCGTTGCTTCATAGTGACTAGATAGAAGAGACAGTTTACTGGTTGCCATGAAGAAGAATTCAGTTGATTTAGACTATAAATGAGGATAATCTGTGGTAATATTACTAATTCTGGTAAGAGTTGAGTATTGTTCTACCCCTCATGCTATCAGATAACCAGCCTAGTTGTGCTTGATGCACAGCTCTGCAGCCTGGTTGAGACTTTGGAGGTGTGCATGTCATCACTTCTGCAGTCCTTCCTACCCACAAACTGTCAACGCAAATACATTAATCTTCGCAAAACTAGTTCTTGCAGTTTATCTCATGACTTTTGCTTCATAGACAACCCAGCAAAATTGCTATGACAAAGTTAAATTAGGAAGTCAAGAAGAATGGGGCAGTGGTGGCATTTCACAAAAGTGTTAGCATGTTGCAGAGTATCAAATCAAATCAAATCAAATTTATTTATATAGCGCTTTTTACAACTGATGTTGTCACAAAGCAGCTTTACAAAAATGGGAATCACAGCACAGAGAATCAGACAAAACACTGAACATAATATACAGAATATACAGAACCCCCGTGAGCGCTGAGGCAAGGAAAAACTCCCTCAGAGCTGGAGGAGGAAGAAACCTCGGGAGGACCAAGACTCACATCTAAAGGGGGGACCATCCTACCTGGTCTGGTCAATCAGGGGGACAGGGGGACTTGAGGGTGGGACATCCATCAGTATTGGGCCGGACCGGTGGACAGTCAGTAACTCGGAGGAAGGAAAGATTTAGGAATTAGTTTAGACTGGATTTATGAAGAACAGAAAATGTAAAAAATTATCAGAGTGTGACTAATGACTCCGGCAGGTCTGAATATGACAGCCTAACTAAAGGGAGAGAGCCAGAAGGTAACATAGACACGGAGGCTCCCTGAGACACTGGCATTCACCCACTCCACCGTCCACAAACCTGAGTGACTGCATGTAGTGAGTGACAGCAGCACCAGCATCTCAGTTTACCCACAATTCACTATGTCCATGAACCCCTGGATCTGCAGCCTTATCTAAAGGGAATTAACATTAACTACCAAAAGCTAAACTAAACAAGTAAGTTTTTAGTCTAGACTTAAAGATTGAGACTGTGTCTGAGTCCCGAACATTATCGGGGAGATTATTCCAGAGTTGGGGCGCTTTATAAGAGAAAGCTCTTCCTCCTGCAGAGCTTCTCTGAATTTTGGGAACTACTAGGAAGCCAGCACCCTGTGATCTAAGTAATCGTGGTGGTTCATAATAGGAGATAAGGTCTCTCAGATACTCAGGAGCGAGCCCATGTAGGGCTTTATACGTTAACAGGAGAATTTTATAGTCTATGCGGAATTTGACTGGAAGCCAGTGAAGAGCTGATAGGACTGGACTAATATGGTCAAATTTTCTAGTTTTAGTAAGGACCCTGGCTGCAGCATTTTGAACTAGCTGAAGTTTATTTAAGTTACTGCTAGAACATCCTGACAGTAGCGCATTACAGTAGTCTAGCCTTGACGTAATGAAGGCATGTACTAATTTTTCTGCGTCATGTAAGGATAAAGCATTTCTTAGCTTGGCGATGTTACGGAGATGTAGAAAAGCTGTTTTAGTAACATTAGATATGTGTTTATCAAATGCTAGATCTGAATCTATGATAACGCCAAGATTTTTAGCTGTTGAACCAGGTGTGACTGAGAAGTCGGCCAGATTCAACATTAGGTGTGATAATTTATTTCTAGCAGCTTTAGGGCCTAATAGAAGAACTTCTGTTTTATCACTATTTAATAGAAGAAAGTTGTGTGACATCCATGATTTCACATCTTTTACGCAATCCTCCATTTTCTTTATTCTCTGTTTGTCATCAGGTTTGGCTGATATGAAGAGCTGCGTGTCGTCTGCATAACAATGAAAATTAACATTATGTTTTCTAATAACTTTGCCCAGGGGGAGCATGTATAACGTAAATAATAACGGTCCTAAGATAGAGCCTTGTGGAACTCCATATCTAACCTTTGTATAATTGGAGGGTATATTATTTACCCTCACAAACTGAAAACGATCGGTCAAGTATGATTTGAACCATGATAAGGCAGTTCCAGTTATACCGACCATTTTCTCTAATCTTTCTAGGAGGATATTATGATCTATTGTATCAAAAGCTGCGCTCAGATCAAGAAGTACCAGTAAAGAAACGCAGCCTTGGTCAGCGGCAAGAAGCAGATCATTTGTTATCTTAACTAGAGCTGTCTCAGTGCTATGATGAGGCCTAAATCCAGATTGGAATTTTTCATAGATCTGGTTTCTTTGCAGATAAGAGCCAAGTTGTTGGGCCACGGCCTTTTCTAAAATCTTAGAAATAAATGGTAAATTTGAAATAGGTCTATAGTTAGATAGTACACTAGGATCAAGATTTGGTTTCTTGATCAAAGGTTTAATTACTGCTAGTTTAAAGGCTTTGGGAACATACCCCAGGTTTAATGATGAGTTTACTATTGTTAATAGTGGTTTAATTATGTCTGGTAATACCTGTTTTAATAGTTTTGTGGGAACTGCATCAAGTGTACAGGTTGTGCAGTTTGATGAGGAGATAATTTTCTCCAGTTCTAAATGATGTAGTGGGTTAAAAACTTCCAACCTGACTTCGGTAGCTGGATTTTGTTCTATATCAGCCACACCAGATGACAGACAAGCTGTGCTATTTATCTGTTGAATTTTGTCCCGAATATTTTCGATTTTATTATCAAAATAGTCCATAAAAGCATTGCTAGTGTGGATTGCTGGAATCTGAGGATCAGTACCTGCCTGATTTTTAGTCAGTTTAGAAATAACACTAAAGAGAACTCTAGGGTTGTTTTTATTAATCTCGATCTGAGAGGCCAGATACTCTGAGCGGGCTTTATTAATTTCTCTTCTATATTCAACAATACTGTCTTTCCAAGCAGAGTGGAATACTTCCAGTTTGGTTGATCGCCATTTTCGCTCAAAATTTCGTACTAATTGCTTTAAAGTACGAGTTTGGTCGTTATACCACAGCGCAAGTTTTTTCTGTCTCTCTTTTTTGTGTTTAAGTGGTGCTACACCATCTAAAGTAGACCGGAAGGTATTTTCTAAACAATCAGTTAGTTTGTCTAGTTCTGCTGGGTTACCTGGAGAGTACACTATGGTTGATAAATCAGGAAGGTTATCAGTAAATTGTTGAGCGGTAAAGGGCGTTATTGAACGTTTCATAGAGTAGCTGGGGGATGTACGTATATTATGACTAAGATGAAGTTTAAAAGAAATAAGATAATGATCTGAGATTACTGAGGTTTGAGAAAGAATATCTAGGTTATCTATGCTAACACCCAGGGTCAAAACCAGATCCAGAGTATGATTACAGTAATGCGTAGGTCCTGTTACATTTTGAGCAATACCAACTGAGTCTAGAATTGATGCAAAAGCCTTTTTTAATGAGTCATCAACTTTTTCAAAATGAATGTTGAAGTCTCCTACTATAATTACTTTATCACTACAAACTGCTAAATCTGCAGCGAAATCACTAAATTCTTTTAAAAATTCTACATAGGGTCCTGGTGGTCTGTAAATATTAATTAAAGAAAATGCATTCTGTTTTGTAATTGGATTAATTATATTGATGTAAAGAAGCTCAAAAGAAGTGAAATTATCATAGTGTTTCTGATTGACAGCTAGGGAATTTCTAAAAATTATGCAGACCCCGCCTCCTCTACCGGACGATCTGGGGTTGTGTATATAATTATAGCCTGCAGGGGTGGCTTCGTTTAATGCTAAATATTCATCGGGTCTAATCCAGGTTTCAGTGAGGCACAACACATCAAATTTCTGATCAGTTATGATTTCATTCACTATTACTGCTTTTGAATTTAGAGATCTTATGTTAAGTAAACCAATCTTTAGTTTTGAAGTGCTAGTGCTACAGTCTGGATATGATTGTTTAATATACGTTAGGTTATTTAGATTTACTGTTTGAGTTTTTTGACATTTATGTTTGACTCGGGGGACAGACACAGTCTGAATACATTGGTATCTAGGTAACGTCTCTTTGCAGCTCACAGACGGTCGGTTAAGCCTCTCTGTCTGCGGCCTGGTCCCGGCTCCGGTTTGTCAGCAGCTTCTAAGGCTACTGCTACTCTGCCGACTAACTAAGAGACTATGTGCTATGCTGCACGAAAGTAAGGCAGCACCATCCCGCGTGGGGTGGACACCATCCCTACCTAAAAGACCAGGCTTGCCCTCAAACATTAGCCAGTTGTCTATAAAGCCCACATGATTGTCCGTACACCACTTGGACATCCAGCGGTTCAGCGAAGAAAGCCTGCTGTAAGCTTCATCGCCACGCCTCATTGGGATGGGGCCAGAACAGATTACCTCTTCGGACAGCGTCTGGGCCTGTTTAACCACCTCTTTAATATTAGCCTTAGTTACTTCAGACTGCCGCAGACGAATATCATTGGCCCCTACATGAATAACTACCCTCGAATATCTCCTATTTGCTAACAGCCTAAGGTTGCCACTAATGTCCGGTGCTCTGGCTCCCGGTAAGCAGATAACTCTAGCCGCTGGTGCCCCTAAAGGAGTAGCTAATTTCACGTGCCGGACGATAGAATCTCCTATCACCAGAGTACCTTTAACAGGCTCCTCAGCGGGTGCTTCACTGAGCGGGGCAAACCTGTTTGACACGTGAACTGGGGGAGCATGGTGTACAGGTGGGCTGGCTGTGGCCTTTGCAGTAGCATTAGCCTTAGCCTTTCGACTATGCCGCCGAGACGTTACCCATTCGCCCTGCTGTGGGGGCTCTAAGGCCGGAGTCGAGGGGGTACTAGCTCTCCCTGGTGTACCCGGGGCTGCTAACAGTGACCCTTGCTGTCTATCCCTTATTAAACCCCGGATACGCAGCTCTAACTTGTCCACCTTCTCTACCAGGCAGTTAACTAGCTTGCACTTTGAACAAACACCACTATCATTATGACTATCGGTGGAGAAGGGGTCTAAACTAAACATGCCACACTCTGAACAAGAGAAAAACCCAGCAGTAGCCATGACAAAAAAGCACTCACCTTGTTTCAGTTGAAATTAGAAACTAACACAAACCAAACAGCAGCAGCAAACAGCTAATCCAGCAAACCTGTGGAAGAAGTCTGTAAAAGTGAGCTAAGAGTGGATTAATAGGTGGGTAGAGCAAAGTGGAGGCAGGCTAAAGGTGGATTAGTAAGTATGAAGGGTGAAAGAGGAAGAAAACAGGGGTAAATGTAGAAATTGAAGTAAATTAAAGAGAGCTAGCAATCAGCACACCACCAGCAACAGCAGCAAGACAGTAGCAGAGAGCAGACCAGAGTAGCAGAGAGCAGCACTGCACTGTAAAAAATTAAAAGTCAGGTCAACTTGAAATTTCAAGTCAACCTCTTAATTTTTTAGTACTGAATGTCAGTTAGTCTAAAATTAATCAGTGAAGCATTACATTTGCAAACAATCGTTTTTGAAAAATATAACTCTTTTCAATTGTTTTATGTCATGTTTGGAGAAAGAAGGGTTGCATTTATGATCCCAAGAACACATACCTACAGTGAAGTATGCAGGTGGGAGCGTCATGATATAGTGCTGTTTCTTTGCAAATAGTACTGGGGCCCTGCTTCCATCAAAGGAAACGTAAATGGAACAATATCGTGGGATATATTAGAGGAGAGTTTAATCTTTAATTAATCAGCTAAGTAAGAGAAGAAAATGATCATTTCGAAAGACAGTGACCCCAAGCATACGTCCAAATAACTGGATTAGTAAAATTTTAAAAAGGTGAAGGTGCTTGCATAGCCTAGCCAATCAGCTGACTTGAAACCAGTTGAAAATGTATGGAGGATTCGTAAACATGAGGAATTTAAGATGGTTTGCTGAGATCAGTGGTGTAATGCTGCAAAAAGCTGATTTCTTCTTTCTGTAGATGTTTTAAAGCTGTTATTCCTAACAATGACTTTATAGTAGTAGTACTAGTTATTAATTTATGGTGGCCACTTTTTCACTTTTCATCAGATTTGTTTTTTTAAGCATTTTTTTTGTTTTGTTTTTGTTTTTATATAAAATTATTTCAGATTTGTAAGTACAAATTCAAAAGACATTTGCCCTTATTCATCAAAGTCAATTACCAATTTCATCTATGGCATATCTGTACGATCAAACTCAAAAATTTGAGGATAACAGTTTAACCTGAAATGCTTGGTTTGAAGTTACATAACCAAAATGATCAAGAATAAGTATACTAATAAATTATGGAAATCATGGAAATCCAGTATGAAAGTGAAAGTAATCATTTTGTTTTAATGCTGACCGTCCAAAAAATAAAAATACAAAACACAGCTAGTGCTGAAACCTCTCATACAGTACAATAAAACGACATTTAAATATGTTATTTACTGTTACAACCACATCATCATACTGTCTTTAAAAATCTAAGATATTTAGATTTTTTTGCTCATGACCTGCTGAATGCCCTCATTTTTTGGCTCCGTACCAACACATCTGCATGAATTAGGAAGTGCGTCATATACATGTTATGTAAAAGAAGTACTGGTAAGCTGTTGCTTGATTTTACACACTGAAGCTGCTTCACCATTTGTACTCTGATCTCTGTTTGTTTTCACATTGTACAAAACTCTCATGAATCAGACGCCGAGTGGTTTGTATGTCACTTTCTGTGAATAAGGGCGATTACGTGTGTACATTGGATATATGGACTGGATACTGGAAGTGTATTAAAATACAAACGAAAACGTCTGAATGCTTGTTTCATCTCATTGTAACTCATTTAAGGGCATTTTCACACTAGAGTTTTTTTCCAGACCATTTGCTCTGCAAATTTGGCAAGTTTGGTCAAGTGTAAATGTTGTTTTCGAGCCTGGATATGGTCCAGAGAATCGTTCTCGGGTCCACCTGAAATCAGTGGTCTGGGGTTCACTTCCAGCAAACTGTGCTGGGGTCTGCCGCACGTGTGGAAGCTATCCATTCTGGAGCCACACATAGGGTTGTATGATTGGTCCATTTAGTAGTGTGACTACTTCAACTTATCACGTTGCTTCTCTTTTCAGCTTTGGTGACAGTCAGGAAAGGATTGTTGTGGATCAAAAGAAACCGCTGTTCTTTGCTACTTCGTTTGTAAAGAAAAATACCAAAAATAGTAAAAACCAGCAAACGGATGAAGCTAATGTATACCATTTTGCATACCTGCCTGCAGAAAAGTGACGCAGAGAAATTGCACAACCGATCCACTGTTCAGATGGAATTCTTGTGAGAAAGCACAGCAGAGATAATGAGCCCGTCCCCTAAATGAGCCCAGAATTGGTTCTCGGGGTTATACTCAAGTGTTCAGAACAAGTGTGAAAACGCTGTAAAGTCTAGTAGTTTTTAAAGGCGAAATACTGGGTCAGCCGATTCTCAGTTTTTCAGTATGGATATCAGGAATGGAAAAGTGATACAAGGCCATCTCTAATCATAGAGTTTTCAGTTCTCACAGTTCCTCTTTAGATGATTCTATTTAACGCTAAACCACCCTCTGCGACACTTGCGTTTACTTTTAGTGATTTCTACAGAGGCATTTGAAGATCAGGTTGTGAGCTTGAGAATTCTGTGTAATTAGTACTTCTAGCCACAGGAGAATTGGATAGAGAACGCCTCCTCAACCGCCTGCAGGGTCTTGGTGCCGTTTGATTTGGGAGACACTCTACTGTGCTGGGAGTTAACTTCAAATAAACGGAGAGAAAAAAAGAATGTAAAAAAATGCCAATAATGATGTGCAAGGGTTAAGTCCTGCATTTATGTAAACTCTCTGAGATACAGAGTTATAGATTTTGTCTGTTAGTAGAATAGGCTCTTTGCTGCAATGCTGGCAGAAAAGTGAAAGACAGGAGGTTCAAAGACGGATGCGTTTTTTATTAAGGTTGAATTCCAATTACAGATGGAGTAGATGTTGTAGAATTCTGTTTGAAAGGTCCTCTACTGTCTGCCACTCTGTTCATCTATGCACTGGAGCACTGAGCACATTTGAAGCTTTGGTGGTCTAGGCTGGAGGTTCGATTAGAAGAGAAGACACAGCCAATGTGCTGAATGAGAGATGATAGATCGATGGAAGTGACAGATGTTCAGAATTGTGGCAATGTGTTTGTGAGCCCACCAGTGACATTTCTAGGTTAAAAGGATGTTGGCGGCTCTTGGGTGATTTAAAGCGTGGAGGTGAAGAGGGCATGGGGATGACTCAGCCATCTGGGACACTTCTGTCCTTAGCAGCTCGAAAGCAAGTGCTCGGTCAAAAAACAGCCAAAATATTTTAGAGATTATCAAGTTATTGTAAAGGGCGCAATTAATAGAAAGATGTAAACATTAAGGGGGACAATGTAATGGTCTAAACTGTACATTTGAGTAAGGACAGTACATACTGGCATTTTAGCCATACAGAAAACACACGTAAATGCTTCTTTGAGTGCCTCTGCGCTTCTGAATCTCAAAGAATATGATAGCATATGGATTCACAAAGGATTAATATAACCCACATTTATTTCTACTGCTAGTTTTGTAGAAGATAAAAGGCCATTTTTTCACTGATGTGGGAAAGTGCAGTCCATAAAAATGACTGACATGGTGCATTTGGATGAGTCTAAAACCACTGAGAAACATTTACATCCACAAGTAAAAATGATCATGTCCAAATAATGCTTTAGGTTAGATCTCACAAAAGCACACCTGTTTGCAGTTGTGGTGAACAGAAAAGCATCTCGTAATCTACAACAGATTTAACATTGAGGTGGATGGGCTACAACAGCAGAAGACCTTGTTGGGTTTTACTTCTGTCAGCCAAGAGCAGAAAGCTGAAGCTGCACTGGGCACAGGATCACCAAAACCAGACAGTACAGGACTGGAAAAACATAGCCTGGTCTGATGAATATTGATATCTGCTGAGGTACACAGATGGTACAGTCAGCATTTGGTGCCAAGTACATGAATCTGTGGGCCAAACTGTTTTCTGTTAATAGTCCAGGCTGGCGGAGGTGGTGTAATGGTGTGGGGAATTTTCTTTATTTTTCTAATTTTCTAATATTGATCAGTCATCTCTTGAATGCATTTGAGTGTTGTTGCTGACCATGTGCATCGGTTCATGGCTACAGTTTGCCCATCTTCTAATGGTTGCTTCTAGCATGATAATGCACCTTGTCACAAAGTAAAAGATGTTTCAGACTGGTTTCATGAACATTGTGTTCAGTGTTCTTCAGTGGCCTTCGCAGTCATAAGATCTGAGCCCAATAGGACTCCTTTGGGATGTGGTAGAAGAGGAGATTCCCAGCATGTAGGTAAACCTGAGAAATTGCATGATGCAGTTGTGTCAACATGCATCAGAATCTCAAAGGAATATTTCCAACATCTTGTGGAATCCATGCCATGAAGAAATTAGGTGGTTTTGAGAGCACAGGGAGGCCCTACCCAGTATTAGTGTAGTGTTTCTAAGTGCTAGCATTCATTGGATTAGACTATATATGAGCTGATATTCCATATTAAAGGACTCAGATTTGACTAATTCAATGATAAGATTCCTAAAGAACAGGTAATTTTATATTAAACTAATTCAGAACAGTTAGTCAACCAGACTTTGTTTACATCTCAACCATCTCATCCCACAAATCAGTTGTGGTGAAATCTGAGATTTTGGTGATGCATTGAATCGTTAGCTAATAATTAAAAATGAAATCAAAGGGTTGATTAAACATGTCAATGAATGTAATATTGATCATACAGCAGGGAAGATGAAGATGAATGTTAGTAACACACTAACCAGGGCAAAAATTTGTAAAATGCTAAGAACTGATTTTTAATCATACAGACTTCATGTATGTATGAAGCAGAATCAGACCAAGAGCTGTGTCTGCACAGTATCTCACTGCTCTGAGATACAGACAGGTTCACACTTTAAGAATAAGTGAGGACACCCAGAGTGGGATCATTATAATGGACAGTGTAAAATCTGGCCAACTATTTACTCTCTCTGTGTCTGTATTTTTCTATGACTTGTTAGCTGTTAGATTATATAATCGTATATTGTTATTCCATTACAAGGTTAGCCATTAGAATACCCAGTAATTGCTGATGAATTGCTGATTACTTGTAGCTCATTGAAACAAAAGGAGAAATTCCATTGAAATTATAGATTCTGAGCTTTCAATCTAAACCACATTTGTGTTTGTACGTATAAGAGGAGATTTAAATCGGCTATGCATACAGTCTTGTTTTATGCAAAGCAAAAGCATCTTTTACTGTTTTGCCCTGTTTCGTGGTTTGGCATTGAAACAAATGGAAGAAATCTGGAAACACCAGTGTAATGGAATGTAAGTATAATTCGTTGCCCACCTATGAAATTAAATTACATAATTAGATTTTGATAGTATAGTAAAATCATCATTCTCAAACTCTCTCAAAGGGTTAACCACCTAAAAATACCAGACTTATTACACCCTAAGGTGTAACTATTCAGTAACTATATAGACTAGAACACAAACTGGCTATTATTCGTAAGTTATTGAAGTATGTAATAATAATTTAGACCTGCTGATGGGTCCTGGCCATTTATGGGGTTAAAAAAGATTGCTATGGATGTCCTTCTGTTGAATTTTTTTCATTTTAAGATATCCTAATTTAACCTGTTGACAGGAAATACTTTCTAGCAAATCATGCAGTACCTTATTACCTGCTACTCTACTGTGTCTATTTCTATTCACTCTGTGCTTCAAAGAACACTAATGAACAAGTTGGGAAGATTCAATAAAGATAATATTCTCACACACTTCATAATGTTTCATAATCTATCATTTCTTTTATCATTACTTGAACATAGAAGTGCAGTCCATGTAATTGGACAGTGGCACCCTTTTGGTTGTACTCCTGCATGGTTGCTTTGAAATAATGACTAGGAGGTTAAAGTGGAGCAGTAATTTGAACATCTATGTTGGATGAACCTTATAGAAATCACAGTCCTTTTTATACAAACCTCAGTTCCAAATAGTTGGGACAGTTTTTTAAATGCTAATTCCAAATTTGATATATGCAACACATTCTAAAAAAAATTGGGACAGGAGCATGTTTACCACTGTGGTACATCCCCTTTCATTGTCGTATTTTGTGCTCCATAACGTGCCAAATGTTTACAGTGGGAGACAGATCTGGACTGCTGGCAGGCCATTCTAGCACCGTCAATCTCTATCATTCTAAAATAAGCATTGAAAAAGATGATGTACTGAAGACCGCATGTTTTGCTCTAAAATGTGTACATTAAATGCTGTATCTTTCAGCATTTTAACAATGGAAAGAACCCTTGAATCATGCAGAGGGTTTTTTTCAGTGGTCATTGTTCTATATAGAGCCATTTTATTTACAAAAGAACCCTGGAAGAACCATTATTTTTAATGAAGTGTTGGTCCTGTTGGACCCTGTAATTGCTTGTGACAGCACCTCCAACTGGTTTATTTATAGCTTGCCAGGAGTATAGCTCAGGTCACTAAGGCCAGGAGTGTCAGGTGTCTCAGCTCACTGTAACAGTAATACATGTCTACATGTCTATCTACAGTAATACATGTCGTGGGAATGTAGTGCTGGGTGATAATCAAATCTTTCATTAATATCAACATTTAGATTTTATGGTTTAATAACCTTTATTTAAAAAGAATGCAGCAAACAGTTTAATGGCAAGTGGACAGGCTACAGTCACTAAGACATTAAGACATCTTATTTACTTATTGAAAATGCACAGTCATATGCAAAGGTTTGGGCACCCCTAGTCTAATAATGTTTATTTGGTTTTCTAAGTGGAAATAAGTTACACATCCTCTACAGAGAAGACACTGCTGCACATTTTAATGCACAACTATTTATCTGCTGAATTTAACATATTGAGAAAAAAACAAAATGAGGCCCATGTAACTTTTATATTTTATGTTTTTCATTTTCACAATACATTAAACCCTGCAAATAACCACAAATTGTGCACTAAAATTAGCAGAAAATCCTATATTGAATTTTATTGCCTGTAGAGGATGTGTTAATTTATTTTCACTTAGAAAATCTATAAAACTGTCTTTTAAGTTTGGTTATTTTTGCCTGGATTAATGCTGCAGCAGTAATTAATAATTACACTTTTTGTTACAGTTATATTTATGGTCATTGAGAGATTTTTCTTGAATAATTATTGATTTTTTTTTTTCACTTATCACCCAGTGCTCAATCTAAAAGTTGAAAAAATAAAAAATGTGGCTGTAACTATTTAGCATTTTATGCCATCGTTGTCTTGCCACCTAGTGTACTAAGTAATGTGTAAGTGTGATTAATGAGCCGCAGTGTGTCATTGATTTCTGTAATTCCACAGGGTGCACAGAACTGCACTATTATATATGTATCAGTCAGGAAGAAAGTGAGCATTTTCGAGGGAAGTGAAGATTGATAGTATTTAGTGTTTTTTTTCTGTGGAACTGTGGATATTGGCTGTGCTATTCTTCCCTAATGTTAGACTTGTTTGCAGTTTCCAGAATAGATTCCAGAACATTTAAATATTGCGAACACAGAGTGAGGTTTGAAATTGATGGTGTTGAGTTTAGAAAAGACTAGTATTAGTATTAGTATTAGTACTAGAATAATATTGGATAAATATTGGTCTGAAATTGGTCTGCTGGCTGTTTGGTTCTGGTTAAAAAAAAACCCATGACAAAGCTGACCACCACCATAAAATGCTATTGAGCAGTTCAACTTTCTACATAATTCATAGTTTAACCCATAGAAGTTCTAAAGAGTAAGAAATTACTGTTCATGAGAAGCAGAAAATGCAACCAACTTCTGAACTTAGGAGATAGAAAAATATCCCTGCAGACTTCCTAAATATAAGTAAATATCTGGTTTCTAATGCTTGCAAATTGAATAACTTGAACTTAATGGCTATTCTGACTGGAAAAGAAAATAATTCAATTGAAAGTTATGTAATTATGTAATTGCATTTTGAGAATACAGTAGAATGACAGCACAAACTCTTGACTCCTAGAGGTTAATCTGAACAGCTTTAAGTATGTATGCATCTTAAAATTTCACTTTTTGGACTCTAATGGCTGAAATCCAATATCCTGCACTTTCAGATAAGTAATTACTGAACACTAGTGAATTGGCTCTTAACAGAATACGATATAAGGGCAAATCAGCATTACTTTGAAAGTGGCTAGAAGAAACATCCATACATACATATTCACAGACCACAGTGTATCAGCACTGCAGTGATAGCCATGGCGTACAGAGTTTTTGATTGGTCTAAAAAGTGTATTGACCTTAGTTATCATTTGAGATTATGAATTGCGTTAGAAATTGAGTTTTGTAATGAAGCTGAATAGTGGCTCCCTGACTTCACCTTCATTCTGTTACCTGTTTGTGTTCATTTCCACTTTCAACTCATTATACATACACGTGATTTTTTATAGTCAACTTCGTATGTCCTGCATAAATATTCAGGCTTGCTCATGACTAGGTGTCACATTTGTGAAGGGGTGTGTGTGTGTGTGTGTGTGTGTGTGTTTGACATGGGACAATTTTGAATGTAAAATTAACCATTTGAAGATGCTTTTGTGCTGCACATCAGAATCGCTAAGCAGTCAACATCAGTCGATGAATCTTAAAATGGTGTATTAAAAACTGTAAAAGAACAAATTCACCACAAAATTCAACATGTTAAGTTTCTCAAAGGCAAACTCGAAAACAATGATAACCTTTCTCTATTGTCGAGAACACTGGCTTTCAGCAACTGGTAGGGCATTAGAGCCTTGTTATACTCAAAGGACTCAGCAGGGTTAACCCAGAGTTGATGACTTCAAGCATTGCCTAGAATGTATTACAAAAGGAGGAACACATTGTGGACCAAATAACTGGAATCATATGCTCAAGGCAATGTCTGGATTTGTGCTGAAGGCCTTGACTTTTCCTGTAATAATTTAAGCATATAATAACTGTTGCTGTGTGCAGAATTTGTGTTTATGTTAAATGTGTTTTACTCATGTAATCCACCTCCATAACACCTAATATCTCCACAAGACGCATATCTATACTGACACATTGGATTGGCCTTTTGAGCATGATAAAAGGCTGATCACTGTTCAGTGGTTAGGATTAACTGTTCTGCTTATAGGGATCTCTGTGGCTTATGACGGAGGCTGAGGTCCAGAACAATGACGAGTGAGTGCAGATATATTGCGCGTGGGTGTGTGCAGACACATAAATGCGAGGCTGTTAGGTAAATTTGCTTCTATTGACAGAGGTTGAAGGGTAAGACAAAGAGTAAATATGTTCATAAGCAAATGGTACACAGGCTGGCAGGCAGGGTCTTTTGTAATGGTTACATGAAGGTTTGCCTAATTTGATCATGCTGGAAAATAACTGTTGACAGTGTCGTGGTCCATGTTTCTGTTGCTTTTAATCACTGTTGATTTAGACTTCAGAGATAGTGGTTTTATGTGAGGTGGCTGGATTTAAGGCACATATATGGGTACCAGGGTTAGGGTTAGGGTCCAGGAGACAGGAGGTATGGCATGCATGCCCCCACTTTCAAATGGCTGGGCTATTTTAATTTCTGTGATTGTGATTTTTGGGGTTTGTTACAGGGCTGGTGCAGCAGATGCTGAAAAGGTTCTATTTGAGAACTTTCATTTGTGGGTGCCAAATCAATAGTTTATGATTAGAGCTCTGCAGAATTGGGACATTTTTAACAGGAAAACTATTTAAAATTGAATCTGAATCTTGACCTTAGAATTTTAAATCATAGAGAGCATGAAAATATGTCTTACATCTCTATTCAATGTGTTGATCATATCCATATGAATACAACTATAATATTACTATATTATCATTCATTACATAATTTATCTTTTTTTTACTTTTAGCAACACAGTTTTCTTACTTTTGTGTGTTTTGTGATCTTATTCATGTGAAAATGTGTGTACACATTTGAACCAAATAATATGTTATAAAATAATAGATCCCTCAGTTACACTTTACCGTATGGTGCATTAGCCTGTTGTAAGGAATATATCACTTTTGCCTTTGAATTCAATGCTTTGTAATACCAAGGCTATTGCAGAGTAGGTCTTTAGAGAATATTAACAATTAGCATTATTAATATTTTAGGCTACAAAAATATTATAAAATACAATGTTATTTATTAATATAGGTCATGTACAATGAAATAGTTTTTTGTTTTCATTTAATTTTTTGTTTTTATTCTGTAAAAATCGTAATCTAGTCTCGGTCTCAACTCAGACTCAACTAATACAAAGTCTTTGTCTTGATTCAGACTTGATGTGTCCTGACACTGTCACTCCAAGTACAGATACAGCACAGATATTTCTTATGTCAATACAATTGATTTCTTTTTTATTTCCTTGGTGAAAACTAATTCAAGTGTGATATTTCCTAATCCTACATCTAACCCTAAAGTTAACCTCAACCCAAAAAGTTAACCCCTTACCCTTGCCCTAGCTAAACCTATCCCTAGCACTGGTCAGAGTCATCAGTTTCACCAGATAATTATTAATAATTTGAACGTCTATAGTTTATCTATGGGGGGGGATATTCAAATAAAGTGTGACCTAGTCTTTTTTTTCCAGCATTAAATACACATTTAGTTCCATTAAAGTGGTATATTTAATTTACTGGTCAAAGGAAACACTTAATTGTCAAATATTTTACCAGTATTTTTTTATTTCTATTTTACTGAAAGAACCCAAGGAGCAGAAGAATAGAGCCTAAATAACTTCACTTCCTAGGCTGATAGATAATGGGTGCACTAATGTGTTCCACTGAAGTTCTAAAGTTCTAGGAAGACCTGATATTTTTCTACTCAAGTTGTTTTTCAGTTGCTATTTGAGTCATTGTTTCAATGAAGTAAGAACACTTTAGTGGTTTGGTGAGGCTCCTCTACCCACATCTGGTAATTAAATATTCACACAAAGAAGACTCTCATAGGCCTTGTACTTTGTTTGGATGCTGTGTTAATCAAGATTGTTCAGAGGTCATTACATGAATTGAATGATAAGAAGTTGTTGACTGCATACATTTCTGATTTAAACAGACCAGGGTTAATGCATGTGCTTAAAACTGATGATTACCCAGCTGGGAAATCACAGTTTTGCCTGTGGTTTGAGAAGCTCTCATTATGCAGCTGGATGCCAGCAGGATTTCAGGCAATCGACAGTTTTCAAATTTTGATAGCACCATCTAGTACTACACGGTTCCTGTCTGCAATATCCTTAAAGATTTTTAAACTCTTCTAACAAAAACCTGAATGAATCTTTTAGTGCTTTGATTTATACTTGTGCCTTAGTCCATTAATTGCTCTTGAGCTGCTCCACACCACAAAAGCTCAGATTCACTTTGCACTGTAGGCTTGTTCTATTTAAGGTCACTGGCCTTGCTTATTGCTTGTATGTTTTTTAAAACTATCCCTAAAATTAACCTGGTTTTGTCATTAATGATCACAATGCTTTTTAGGAGTATATTTCCATGTGGTAAACAAGCATATCAATATACTTTTTTCCAAAAAAATAGTTCCATTGACACTTTCTCAAACAAAAAAACTCAGAATGTAAGTTCAGAAAGTTCAGTCACAAAGCACATTCTTTGGCTTTGTTTACAGTGCAAAGATTATTTTTTTCTTATATCTGGTTTTTAGGCTGTCTCTTCAAAGTTTAAGTTCCAAGTGACCATATTTGGTTTTCGTGCTCAGATTTTAGTCACATTTACCTGCATATCTATATTGGTTCCCACTGTAACAACGTATGCATGCACATGCTGACTAAGTAAGG
This sequence comes from Pygocentrus nattereri, assembly GCF_015220715.1. Taxonomy (NCBI): domain Eukaryota; kingdom Metazoa; phylum Chordata; class Actinopteri; order Characiformes; family Serrasalmidae; genus Pygocentrus; species Pygocentrus nattereri. The sequence goes on along the minus strand of NC_051234.1, from coordinate 23,261,625 downwards.
ACAAAACTAAGCAAAACTAATAGATATCTAGCTGACAGGATGATCACACTATATTTCATAACTACAACTACAGCAGGAATGGAATGTGACATTACTGTAGGCTGATCTCGTCAATAGACAACAAGCTATAGGCTGTAGCAGTGATACACCACCACTCTTTGAATGACAGAAAAAACACGAGATCCAATTTGGTCAGTCAGACTGAGTCACATAGCCATAAATCAGATTCTAAACCAGCTACACATGTGGCTTGAATCCAACTGGAAAAAAATCTGATTTCATACGGATCTGTCGCAGTTCAAATGAAAATGAGACCCTCAATCAACTCACGCTGTGTAGTGAATTACATCGGGAATAGCCAGTCTTCAAGGGTTAGCCTTAGCTTAACATGGAAGCAGAGCACTTCAGTTTGATCTCTTACCAAATGAGAAGCCGCTTGACTCGGTCAACTGCTTCAAACGACAACGGCGAGGTTTTGGCAGCATTGTGTGCACAGTGAGCTGTGGACCAGCTGGTACAGAAGTGTGAGTGACTAATATTTTCCAAAAGTCCAAACACTGCCTGATGCGAGAATGGGGGAAGCACGTGTGAGACAAATAATTTGAGAAGCTGGACATGGCTTTTTATAAGCTTTTCCCATCCCACCTTAAATGGTGCAGCAGTGACAGCCAGGCACCTGTACAGGTGCCCGAATTCAATTGCTGCTCCATTTAAGGTATAATGAAAAATTCAATCAAAAAGCTGCTCAATAAGAAGCCACAAATTAAGACATGAAACAGTGTTTAGCACCTTTTTATCAGGGCCACGGGGCTAGTGTTAGAAAGCAATATTGATATGGGTTTATCTATATGTTGTTCAGTTCTGTTTTCACTATTTTGCAAAGGAAAGATATTTCAGCTTTAGTTTGGTTCTCAAAGTTGTTCTTATTAAAAAATGAAGGGATATCCCAGAATAAATAGCTACTTCTGATCTACAAAAAGAGGTTTACTTAAGCCATCTAGACTGTGATATACATTTTTGGCCATACTGCCCGCTACTGATTTGTGTGTTTGTTTTTTGTTTATTTACCTCAATGTAATTGCATGTACATCCTTGAATACATTCATCCTTGAAGGCAGCTACTTTTAAGTGCCTCTACAGTTCAGAACAACTTTGCTGTACCAGCATGAGCCAGTATATGTGACATTTTGATTTAAAATAATAATGTAAACAAAAACAGAGTTTCGGGCCATGCTTTCAGGTCACTGAGTATTGGTTATTTCATATTGAGCTCTGTTAGATTTAAGTGGCAGGGGTAGCAGCATGTTATTTTAAAACCATAGAGTGCACTGTGAAAAAAGCCATCTTGTCAGCAATCAAGTTCAATGAAAACACCCAGCACTATTACTATATACCCGCTGACAAGACCGCTGCCAGAATTTTAAAACAAATTGGATAATCCGGAAAAGACTTTGTCATTTCTCTCACAAATGACAAATCAGTTTATAAACATTAATTAGGATCTAAATTATACTGAGGGAAATTTGTGCCTGTCAGCCTGTCACCTCTTATTCAGCTCCGCCTGGAAGCAATAAAGAACAGAAAACAGAGTGAAGTCTCAGCAGATGGTTATTGTTGTCTTGTTTGTCATGGTTGATAGTGGTACAACAACCGTGCTGCACTCATTTAGTCTTGTTTACTCTCTGTGCTGTATCAATGTCCTCCTAAGTGGGTGGAGAGCTGAATTCATAATCAACAGTGGTCAATTAATTTTCAACACGGGGAAGGGAAACGAGGTAGAATAACATCAAAAATTTGATAAATCCTCATTGTCCATGTCTGAAGGACAACAAAAAGCTCTGTCAAATTTAAGCTTTAATTCCTCTCCCAATTTACTCAGAGCCTGTTCATGCTTAAGAAGGTCCCTCGTTGACTCATTCCATAGCATCCTTACCATCCTGCTTGGATGATGAAGGCTACACTCTTAATAATAAAGTGTTGTTTAGAATGAAGCCACAGAAGAACCACTTTTGTTTCCATAAAGTGTCCTTCAGTGGATGATTCTTTAAACAGATCTGCAGGCGAAGTTTCAAGGTCAGCATCCTACAGTCTTCTTGTGTTTATAGTTTGTCCATATGCAGCATTTGTGAGCAGCGAGTACACAATGATTTTTACCTGAACATTTTCCAAGAATAGAGCCTTCAGACCTGCGTGGAGAGTTACTTTTCCTCACTTTCTGTCAAAAGGTCTTTATTTCAGTGAGGAACCATGAGGCAAAACACAAGTAGCTTTATTTGTTCCACAAGTGAGAAATTGACTCACTGTGTTTTATCAGTACTATTTTTGAAAGCAAGCCTAAATGCAGTTGAAAAGCTTGACTGTGCTGGATATAAGGTGTCATGCCAGAGATCTGATAAAAGCCATGTAGAACCTTAGTTCCAAAACACTGGGACAGTAGGTAGAATGCAAATAAAAACAAAAAGGAATGATTTATACATCTGTTTTGACCTGTATTTGAACAAAAACACCCTAAAGACATAATATTTAATGTTTTACCTTATGAACGTCATTGTTTTTTTGTAAATATATGCTCATTCTGAAACTAATGCCTGCAACACATTCCAAAAAAGCTGAGAAAGGGACAGTTTAAGACCAAAAATGTGAAATGTTCAAAAATAGAAAAGACCCATCCGGACTGTTATTAGTGTGAAGTTCAATAGCCAGCATCTGTCATGTTATGGGAGGATATTAATGGGTAATGTGCATATCTGTGAAAACACCATTTACGCTGAACACATTTTGGAGCAATATGTGCTTCCTTCAAGACACCGTCATTTTCACAGGCCTTCATTATTTCACCCTGACAACACAATGCCGCATTCTGCATGTGTTCCAACAGCAATGCTGTGTAATCAACGAGTGCATGTGCTAGACTGACCTTTTTGAAATGTGTTGCACGCATCGTATTTGGAATGAGCATGTATTTATGAAAAACAAGTAAGTTCATATAGCAAAAAATCTATTTAGTACTAATTTAAATTCGATACAGGTCAAAAAAGAATTTACTAATGACTGCTTTCTGTTTTTATCAGCATTCCACATGCTGTGCCAACTCGAATTGGGGTTTTAATTTCTACTGACATTTTCCTGACTTTATTTTAAACATTGCTAGACCAGTCTGGTAAACACCATGTGGTTCTGTCTGTACGGTCAGGGTCTTACAAGACCCTCTTTACTGAGCTTTTTGGCCCTCTCCTGACTGAGCGAAATCATTCGATCAATGCAACAAAAGTGCCCAGATGTGGTATTACATGCTTTTTTTCTGCATTGATCTCAAAAAAGGAGAAACCAGAACAGCTATGTTCAGTGGTAGGACAGCCTTTTTGTTATGAATCATGCAGCAACAGCTTATTTTTAACCTGAATTCAAGCTGCCCTTATAGCTGTTACGTGATTTCATATTTTGGAGGAAGTACTGAGGAACTGTAAGGACAGATGCAGCCTGGAGGATAAAAGAAGGCCAACCACGATTCTTGTACATTGGTGTCTTTTACATCAGAGTTCTTCTCAAGTGCAATGTTTTGCCAAAGCGGCCAAGGAAATGTCACAGTGCCTCTTTAATATACTGTCTAACATCAAGTTTGGTAGAGCACACTGGCCAGAACAACACTAACATGGATGTAGTGGTCTAGTTAAGACCTTCTTAAACAGAACTGCACATTTTATCATATATAAAGATATAAATAATCATATAATAATATTATTGAACAACAGTGTGTTTTTTTTAGGATATTGTAATGTAACAGTAACAGCATGTAGAAATTTAATTGTACTATGGTCTTTTGTCTGGGCCTGTCTCAATTAATCAGTAAAACTAATACTGCAATTAAAAGTCTTTAATTAAAATTTACCTACTTGAAAAATTGGCCATAATTAGTCAGCAGTTTGCTGGATGATAATGCATATTTAAAATTATCCTACTGGTACTGGAAGAGAAACAAACCATGATGGATGTCCATTTAAGTGCATTTTTGAAACATAATGCCTTTCTAGGGGAATTTTTAAAAAAATTCTGTATAATTTGCTAATGGAGAAGTGCTTGGATTTCATTACAATGTAAGTGATAGGAACCAGAGGCCGTATTACAGAAACATCCTAACTCTGAACTCTTATCTATTTTGTCACCATGACAACTGGGGTTAGCACTAAATTTAGGACAATAACTGTTACAGAATAACAGCAGTTCCTAAATTCATTCTCTTATCCTAACTCCAGGTCAGAAAACAGTATTACAGAAGCATCCTAACCAGACACATCGTAGGAAAAACGTCTGGATAACACTAAAAGTTTTCTAATTTTGGTTTAATCTTCTATTTCTATTGTTTTTCGCAACTGTAGCAATAACAAGTTCACTATAGCTAGCATATGATGTTACATCTATTTATATTACAAAATGGTGGTTTGAAACACAGCTGACACCAGCTCCACCGCCCCTTATTACCTTTGTGTATTAATGTTCATTAAAGGTGTGGCTGTTTATCGGGAGGAGTAACATTAGTGCAGTTTGCAAGCTGGTTGTCTTTTTGTAGTTCTTATGCCCATATTAGTAGCTCCAAGTCTAAGCTCAATTTCTCTATAGCCAGACCGAATAGGGTTTTCAAAAAATCAGTCAATTAGCTCAGTCAGTTAACTAATTATTCAATTAATAATCAATACAATTGGTACATTACTCCATTACTAATATATTCCATAGTAACAGCCTTAGGTTTGCTTATTTTGTGCAGCCTTAACCTTAACTGTTGTCCAGATGATACTCCAGGGATTGGCTTACACCACTGTACCTATGCAGATTGATTACAAGTGTTATTAAGTGACCAGGGCTGATTGTATGCTGGGGCCTAAGGTAGGATCTCACGCCCTGTCCATACATATCTGGATTTTTTTTTTGTTTTTGTTCCACAAAAAAAATCTTCATCCACACCAGCAGTTTTTATCCACACCAAAACACTGAAGACTTTTTTCTAGCTAAACCTCAGAGAGCATTTCATAACATTTTTCAAAAAACATTTCAAGAAACATTTTCAATGACTTTCATGAGGACAGGAGGCCAAAAAATATGTTTTCAAAGGTTTCCAGATACTTGTGGACATTGCCTCAGTGAGCTGGTGCAGGTGACAGTATGAGTTACTATGCTCATCACTGCTCTCCTACAGTCCTGGTCCCTAGGCTCAGATCCTTTCAAAGAACTAACAGATGCATCACAGTGACTTCCACACAGAGCTACAGACGTGTGTTTGTGGGTTTGTATATCTGTTTGTGAGGGTGTGTGTGTGGGAACAGAGTCATTTATAACCTCCACTCTGTCACTCAGGGAACCTGTCCAAGACCTGCACGGCAGACGGCTGGACTGAAGTGCATCCTATAACGATCGCTGTGAATTGTGGATACAATCTCAACAGCACTGGTGATGACGTAAGTCTGAACATCTGAAGGACGTTTGTCTTTCTAGGTTTAAGAATACTTTATCAGTGTGAATACTGTACACTCATGTGTCAGACCTTTTTTCCTTCACAAAATATTGAAGAGCTCCTTGGAATAAAATTAAGTTGTTGCACCTGAAGGTTGATATATTGTGCTGGGAGCCCACACTGCTTTTTTTTTCTTCACAGCACCTGACTGCATGTAACCTCAGCAGCTCAGGGTGTCATCTGGTGCTCTTTGGCTGCCTCTTGCTCTCCCAGCACTTACAGCACTGTGACACATATACAATACCTCCTTTATATTCAGCACTTGACATTAAATCATTTCCAGAATAAGGTTGATTGCCTAGGATTCTCCTGTGTAATGGAATAGTTACCAATAACCACTTAAGGCCCAAAGCACTTATGTCTTGACAATATTGTTATTTCGTTATTTTTTTTTATGTAAATGCATTATATAGTGTATCTCAGTAGGGACATTAACAGGCACGTAGGCTTTGAGTAGTAAAGATACAAAGCTGTTAGAGATATAGTGGAGATATAGGGTTGGGTGGTATAATTGTAATAAGAAATATTTTGATATTAAAAATTATTTAAAATGAAGATGGTATTTCAAAATTCTGACACGTCAAAAATCACATGTGAATGGCAAAATAAACACATTGCACCCATTTATATTTTAGGCGTCACCGATTAGTGGTGTGGCGGCTCACCAATAGGAGGTGCTGATAGAAAGGGGGGTGGGTCCGAGCCAGGACAAATTTGGGAAAAATGAACAGCAGCCAGAGATGTTATAAAGGCCAAGACTAATTTAATTAAGAATGGGAAAGCTTGTAATGCTAAACACAGCATGCTTTTGCAGAGAAAGTCCCATCCTTTAATAAGGACCAATCAGCCTGCTGGTTAAGCAACTAGCAAGAAAAGCCCCTTTAGGACATCTGCACAAGTGAAGTAGCCAAAACAACTTGAAACAATCGTGTTTTTGTGCATTATAACAGTAATTTGAGTTTTTTGGTCTCTCCTCATTCAAATAGATAGGAGCTTGGTCTTGTATGACTTGAAATAACTGCCTGGTGGCATTACGAAGATGAACACCAAGTGAAGAGACTTTCCTGAGGACTTTCTAGCAGCTCAGCAAAGGCTGAGAGCTACACACACCACAGAACACTTCAGCTTTTTCTGTCACTCCAACAGCAGTCACTTGACTTTTTATGATCTACACTTGTTGCAGACTAGTAGTTAGCAGTGATGGACAGTAACTAAGTAAATGTAATTAGTTACTGTACTTAAGTAGCTTTTTCGTGTATCTGTACTTTACTTTTTTTCTGTACTTTTTACTTTCACTCCGCTACATTTCAAAGTCAAATATCTGACTTTTTACTCCACTACATTTTGAGAAATCCGTTGTTCCTTTTGGTTTTTGTGTGTATAAAAACGTAACATGTCAAAACAAAAGAAGTGCAAAGCAAAAACACCAATCAGGGCACAGCGGTCACTTTGTTCTGAGCTTGTTTTGACCTGTTGGTCATACCAACCCAGTGCAGCACACGGTTCAACGTCAGTGCAGCAGCTACCTAAATGATGGAACTAACCTAAATTTGTGTAAATAGATCACAATATAGAAATATATATATATATATATATATATATATATATATATGCAGTCGTGACTGGCATGTTTCTTTTTTCTGAATTCATGCAAACACTTTTTATAGTAAATTAGATTCGGTTAGTTTATGTTTATGAACAGGGACCTACAGATCAAAACAGTAAAGGAAAACTTATTTGTGAACTTGAGTTTAAAACAAGTGTTCTGTGTTTTGTGCTTATGATCATTTTAATAGACGTCAGCGTCACTAATTAATGACAGTCTATTAAAAGACTGGTTTACCAAGAGAGACACTGGAGGATTTTCACCTAAAACGAGTTCATGAAGCGAGTCTTGTTATAAAAATGATAACAGGAAATCAGAGCCATAATTAATCTTTTAGTACTTTTACTTTCGATACTTAAGTATATTTCAAGCCAAATACTTTAGACTTTTACTCAAGTTGAGGTCTAGAGTAAGGACTTCTACTTTTACTGGAGTAATATTTTACCTTGGGTATCTCTCTTTAACTCAAGTACATGATTTGTGTACTTCGTCCACCTCTGCTAGTTAGTCAGAATCAAACCTATACTGTGCTGTGTATCACGACTTGGGTCTGCGGCCTGCTTGCTATGCTGAAGTTAGTTTATTTAGCCAGAATCAAACATGCTCTGTGGTGACGCTAGCTCAGCTAATGCTGCCCAGCTCCTCTATCCTAGTTAGCAGCAACAACCTTCTCCGAGTTTAACATTAGAAATTGTTAGATGGGTTGACATTTATTGAATTGTGGCTTGAAAATCATGTGAACTAAATGTTTTGAGTATTTTCAATGTAGAAATGATGCAGGATAAGACGGCACAAATACTTTAAAACTTAAATACAATTTTTAACTTCATAAAGCTGTAACTTTTGGGTTCCATGCAATTTTCAATTCTGAGATCAAGATTCAATTTGATGTTTATGTGTTACTGATTCAATATCTTGACAGCACAGAGCTCTCAATACAAATTCGATTGGCTCAGATTGGTTGTGCCACACCAGCCCTCAAACAAAATATACCCTAAAAATTGCAGCCCCTAGACTTTATAAGGGGCATATCTGTGACACGGTTTTAAGTTTTGAATGTTAATTACTTAAAATGTTTGATACTTTTGTCACTCTTTATGTGATATAGAACCTTTGTGTTTTGTGGATGAATTTTAAACTTTATAATGGTTCTTCGCATTTGCATGTCCAGTTTACAAAAACATGTCTTTAAAGAGCCATCAGTGGAAAGGTTTTTAAGGACACTAAGGCCCAATGCCATTTCACCTCGCCCCTACCACTTAGCCCTTAGCCCTCTCTTTTGCGCGTTCACATCTAGGGTTAGGGTGTCCCAATTTTTGTTGAGATGAAGGGGTAGCACGAAGTGTTCGGGCTACATGGCCCTCCAAATGGAAGTTTTTCAGAGGCACACTCCAAACGGAGTGTTATCAGAAAAAAAGAAAAGTGAGAGGCTGCACGAGCGACCAAAGAAACCCAGAAATGTATTTTCTCCACTGAAAATTACAATAACTTTGGTATTAGTTTAATATCATTTCAATGTGTTATGATTGTTTTCTTCATAACAAGCGTAAAAAATTGCTAAAGCATGCTAATGTTTCGGTAGCTAGATAGCTAACTTTCCCGTTCCACCTTAAATAGTCCAGCAGTGTTGACGCCTGAAGTTAAGTTAACCATTTAAGGTGGAATGGGAAAATTCAAAATTTTTCTGCATCACCACTGAATTAGCGGTGGGCGATGATGAATACTTGTCTTAAACCCCCTCTTTGAAGGCATATGATGCCCCTAAATACAATGAGGAGCTAAACTGCTTCCCTTCTCTGCTATCTCTGAAGATAGAAACATGATTGGGCCTAAGTTGTCCTTTTTTGGTCTCGCATCAAAGAACCCTGTTTGCACTTTTAACATTTACCTGCGATTAGCTGTAGTAAGTCGACTATTCCTTTCATTGTGAGGCCATACACCCCATCTTCTCACTCTCAGCTTTGAATTACTGGAAAGCAAGTGAATACTTCAGGTAGCCATGCCTACCAGGACTTTGTGGGAGAGGGCTTTGACCAGATGCTAAGCTGCGGTAGCTACTGATACCTTCTCAAGGTTGCTATTTAGGTGTTTTGACCACAGTCCACATTATAGATGGTGGGATTGGAAAAATCTGTCCAGTGTTAGGCTGAAGACAATAGAAGTGGTGAATCATTCATTGGTTTTGGATGTGGGTGAAATAATGCTTATTTATTCTTTAAGGCAGAAAAAACGGCCTTGAATAAGAAATATGTGTGTTTAGATGTAGATCTGCTCAAAGCCCTATGCAGGCATTGAGTGAGGCATACATGGTGGCATGCAAGGCGTTAGAAAAAAACAGACTATTTTTTCATAACAGGTGAATGTGGTCTGCCATTTTCAGTGGAAGTGACTGTAGTGGGTTGATTAAAAATCATAGCTCATATTCAGCACTTTTCAAACATTCCTCTTTGTTAGTTTTATACAAGATGCATTTTCCTCTCCTCAGCAGAATGACGTCTTTCCCCTGGTGAATGTTCAGGGCCTTCAAGGCCTTTGCTGAAGGCCCACAATAATTGGAATGAAAGAAGGGACTAGTCACTTATTACGTGAACAGAACTGAAAACATAGCTTTTTAATTAGTTGAAGCTGCCTGTCTATTGACTTACTTGTAAGCATTAAAAATAGTGAGATGCTGTGTCTGTCCTGAGTCATGATATGAAACTCATAATGATATTCATGCAGTTTTTCCTTTTTTGGACCCATATTCTATTTTATGGGTGAGCTTCCACATAAAAAACATATGCAGTGTAAATATAGGCTATCCAGAGACTTAGCAATAGTAGTACTAGTCTGGCATATTATGTTCTGCCATGTGCCATGCTTTCACCCTTCATACTTACTAATCCACCTTTAGCCTGCCTCCACTTTGCTCTACCCACCTATTAATCCACTCTTAGCTCACTTTTACAGACTTCTTCCACAGGTTTGCTGGATTAGCTGTTTGCTGCTGCTGTTTGGTTTGTGTTAGTTTCTAATTTCAACTGAAACAAGGTGAGTGCTTTTTTGTCATGGCTACTGCTGGGTTTTTCTCTTGTTCAGAGTGTGGCATGTTTAGTTTAGACCCCTTCTCCACCGATAGTCATAATGATAGTGGTGTTTGTTCAAAGTGCAAGCTAGTTAACTGCCTGGTAGAGAAGGTGGACAAGTTAGAGCTGCGTATCCGGGGTTTAATAAGGGATAGACAGCAAGGGTCACTGTTAGCAGCCCCGGGTACACCAGGGAGAGCTAGTACCCCCTCGACTCCGGCCTTAGAGCCCCCACAGCAGGGCGAATGGGTAACGTCTCGGCGGCATAGTCGAAAGGCTAAGGCTAATGCTACTGCAAAGGCCACAGCCAGCCCACCTGTACACCATGCTCCCCCAGTTCACGTGTCAAACAGGTTTGCCCCGCTCAGTGAAGCACCCGCTGAGGAGCCTGTTAAAGGTACTCTGGTGATAGGAGATTCTATCGTCCGGCACGTGAAATTAGCTACTCCTTTAGGGGCACCAGCGGCTAGAGTTATCTGCTTACCGGGAGCCAGAGCACCGGACATTAGTGGCAACCTTAGGCTGTTAGCAAATAGGAGATATTCGAGGGTAGTTATTCATGTAGGGGCCAATGATATTCGTCTGCGGCAGTCTGAAGTAACTAAGGCTAATATTAAAGAGGTGGTTAAACAGGCCCAGACGCTGTCCGAAGAGGTAATCTGTTCTGGCCCCATCCCAATGAGGCGTGGTGATGAAGCTTACAGCAGGCTTTCTTCGCTGAACCGCTGGATGTCCAAGTGGTGTACGGACAATCATGTGGGCTTTATAGACAACTGGCTAATGTTTGAGGGCAAGCCTGGTCTTTTAGGTAGGGATGGTGTCCACCCCACGCGGGATGGTGCTGCCTTACTTTCGTGCAGCATAGCACATAGTCTCTTAGTTAGTCGGCAGAGTAGCAGTAGCCTTAGAAGCTGCTGACAAACCGGAGCCGGGACCAGGCCGCAGACAGAGAGGCTTAACCGACCGTCTGTGAGCTGCAAAGAGACGTTACCTAGATACCAATGTATTCAGACTGTGTCTGTCCCCCGAGTCAAACATAAATGTCAAAAAACTCAAACAGTAAATCTAAATAACCTAACGTATATTAAACAATCATATCCAGACTGTAGCACTAGCACTTCAAAACTAAAGATTGGTTTACTTAACATAAGATCTCTAAATTCAAAAGCAGTAATAGTGAATGAAATCATAACTGATCAGAAATTTGATGTGTTGTGCCTCACTGAAACCTGGATTAGACCCGATGAATATTTAGCATTAAACGAAGCCACCCCTGCAGGCTATAATTATATACACAACCCCAGATCGTCCGGTAGAGGAGGCGGGGTCTGCATAATTTTTAGAAATTCCCTAGCTGTCAATCAGAAACACTATGATAATTTCACTTCTTTTGAGCTTCTTTACATCAATATAATTAATCCAATTACAAAACAGAATGCATTTTCTTTAATTAATATTTACAGACCACCAGGACCCTATGTAGAATTTTTAAAAGAATTTAGTGATTTCGCTGCAGATTTAGCAGTTTGTAGTGATAAAGTAATTATAGTAGGAGACTTCAACATTCATTTTGAAAAAGTTGATGACTCATTAAAAAAGGCTTTTGCATCAATTCTAGACTCAGTTGGTATTGCTCAAAATGTAACAGGACCTACGCATTACTGTAATCATACTCTGGATCTGGTTTTGACCCTGGGTGTTAGCATAGATAACCTAGATATTCTTTCTCAAACCTCAGTAATCTCAGATCATTATCTTATTTCTTTTAAACTTCATCTTAGTCATAATATACGTACATCCCCCAGCTACTCTATGAAACGTTCAATAACGCCCTTTACCGCTCAACAATTTACTGATAACCTTCCTGATTTATCAACCATAGTGTACTCTCCAGGTAACCCAGCAGAACTAGACAAACTAACTGATTGTTTAGAAAATACCTTCCGGTCTACTTTAGATGGTGTAGCACCACTTAAACACAAAAAAGAGAGACAGAAAAAACTTGCGCTGTGGTATAACGACCAAACTCGTACTTTAAAGCAATTAGTACGAAATTTTGAGCGAAAATGGCGATCAACCAAACTGGAAGTATTCCACTCTGCTTGGAAAGACAGTATTGTTGAATATAGAAGAGAAATTAATAAAGCCCGCTCAGAGTATCTGGCCTCTCAGATCGAGATTAATAAAAACAACCCTAGAGTTCTCTTTAGTGTTATTTCTAAACTGACTAAAAATCAGGCAGGTACTGATCCTCAGATTCCAGCAATCCACACTAGCAATGCTTTTATGGACTATTTTGATAATAAAATCGAAAATATTCGGGACAAAGTTCAACAGATAAATAGCACATCTTGTCTGTCATCTGGTGTGGCTGATATAGAACAAAATCCAGCTACCGAAGTCAGGTTGGAAGTTTTTAACCCACTACATCATTTAGAACTGGAGAAAATTATCTCCTCATCAAACTGCACAACCTGTACACTTGATGCAGTTCCCACAAAACTATTAAAACAGGTATTACCAGACATAATTAAACCACTATTAACAATAGTAAACTCATCATTAAACCTGGGGTATGTTCCCAAAGCCTTTAAACTAGCAGTAATTAAACCTTTGATCAAGAAACCAAATCTTGATCCTAGTGTACTATCTAACTATAGACCTATTTCAAATTTACCATTTATTTCTAAGATTTTAGAAAAGGCCGTGGCCCAACAACTTGGCTCTTATCTGCAAAGAAACCAGATCTATGAAAAATTCCAATCTGGATTTAGGCCTCATCATAGCACTGAGACAGCTCTAGTTAAGATAACAAATGATCTGCTTCTTGCCGCTGACCAAGGCTGCGTTTCTTTACTGGTACTTCTTGACCTGAGCGCAGCTTTTGATACAATAGATCATAATATCCTCCTAGAAAGATTAGAGAAAATGGTCGGTATAACTGGAACTGCCTTATCGTGGTTCAAATCATACTTGACCGATCGTTTTCAGTTTGTGAGGGTAAATAATATACCCTCCAATTATACAAAGGTTAGATATGGAGTTCCACAAGGCTCTATCTTAGGACCGTTATTATTTACGTTATACATGCTCCCCCTGGGCAAAGTTATTAGAAAACATAATGTTAATTTTCATTGTTATGCAGACGACACGCAGCTCTTCATATCAGCCAAACCTGATGACAAACAGAGAATAAAGAAAATGGAGGATTGCGTAAAAGATGTGAAATCATGGATGTCACACAACTTTCTTCTATTAAATAGTGATAAAACAGAAGTTCTTCTATTAGGCCCTAAAGCTGCTAGAAATAAATTATCACACCTAATGTTGAATCTGGCCGACTTCTCAGTCACACCTGGTTCAACAGCTAAAAATCTTGGCGTTATCATAGATTCAGATCTAGCATTTGATAAACACATATCTAATGTTACTAAAACAGCTTTTCTACATCTCCGTAACATCGCCAAGCTAAGAAATGCTTTATCCTTACATGACGCAGAAAAATTAGTACATGCCTTCATTACGTCAAGGCTAGACTACTGTAATGCGCTACTGTCAGGATGTTCTAGCAGTAACTTAAATAAACTTCAGCTAGTTCAAAATGCTGCAGCCAGGGTCCTTACTAAAACTAGAAAATTTGACCATATTAGTCCAGTCCTATCAGCTCTTCACTGGCTTCCAGTCAAATTCCGCATAGACTATAAAATTCTCCTGTTAACGTATAAAGCCCTACATGGGCTCGCTCCTGAGTATCTGAGAGACCTTATCTCCTATTATGAACCACCACGATTACTTAGATCACAGGGTGCTGGCTTCCTAGTAGTTCCCAAAATTCAGAGAAGCTCTGCAGGAGGAAGAGCTTTCTCTTATAAAGCGCCCCAACTCTGGAATAATCTCCCCGATAATGTTCGGGACTCAGACACAGTCTCAATCTTTAAGTCTAGACTAAAAACTTACTTGTTTAGTTTAGCTTTTGGTAGTTAATGTTAATTCCCTTTAGATAAGGCTGCAGATCCAGGGGTTCATGGACATAGTGAATTGTGGGTAAACTGAGATGCTGGTGCTGCTGTCACTCACTACATGCAGTCACTCAGGTTTGTGGACGGTGGAGTGGGTGAATGCCAGTGTCTCAGGGAGCCTCCGTGTCTATGTTACCTTCTGGCTCTCTCCCTTTAGTTAGGCTGTCATATTCAGACCTGCCGGAGTCATTAGTCACACTCTGATAATTTTTTACATTTTCTGTTCTTCATAAATCCAGTCTAAACTAATTCCTAAATCTTTCCTTCCTCCGAGTTACTGACTGTCCACCGGTCCGGCCCAATACTGATGGATGTCCCACCCTCAAGTCCCCCTGTCCCCCTGATTGACCAGACTGATGGAAGTTTCTGGAACGCAGCTTCTCCACTACAGATCACATCCAAATCTATATGAACTCTAATTGTTTCCACTGTTGATTATACACACCTGAATATATTAGAACTGCGTGGATGTAAAATTGACTTTTCAATGTTTAACTTATAAGTTGTCTGACCAGTGGTAGGATGGTCCCCCCTTTAGATGTGAGTCTTGGTCCTCCCGAGGTTTCTTCCTCCTCCAGCTCTGAGGGAGTTTTTCCTTGCCTCAGCGCTCACGGGGGTTCTGTATATTCTGTATATTATGTTCAGTGTTTTGTCTGATTCTCTGTGCTGTGATTCCCATTTTTGTAAAGCTGCTTTGTGACAACATCAGTTGTAAAAAGCGCTATATAAATAAATTTGATTTGATTTGATTTGATGTTCCGTATGGCTCAGTATGTCCAGCTAATCAACATTTTAAATTCAGTATTTATGTAATAGTACAAGTCAGTTCATTGCTTTGCGTTTTGCATTAGTTCAGAGTTGTAACTAAACCCTTCGTGAGAGCCTGGACAGTTATTGCCTTGTTTTAAAAAGATCATCATGCCCATATTTTGTCTAGATTGGACTGGTCTCCACAGAGGCTGCTGCTGCAAAGCACGAGTTTCATTTCGTGCATATGCATACAAATATGACATTTTCCCAATAACTGTAATGCACTATTACTATTTGTTGAGTTTAAAACATTAGAAAAAATTAAACATAAAATGCCATAATTTTTAAATAGTTCTTTCCCCCCAATATTTTACATTTAGCAAAGAAACATTAAATGAACATAATTTCCCTTAGAAAATCAACAAACAGTTGACCAGGGGTGCCTGGATTTCTGCAAATGACCATACAAAATAACAAAACCTGCTAATATGGCAAGTCATTCCAAACTTCTCAGTGGTACTCTATTTAAATATGCCTTTACACTGATGCCATAGATGGTATTGGTTAAACTGGTTTTCTTCTTTCTTTAAAAATGTATCTTAGTGTAAAAATTTCATCTGTGTTCATTAATCTAATATGTTTGGCTTTTATATCTCTTGTAGGACAACTTCTTCCGGTCAGTTAAGATTGGCTACACTGTCGGACACAGTGTTTCTCTCATCTCTCTCACCACTGCCATAGTGATTCTGTGCATCTTCAGGTAAGTGATAGCATTGAAATGTTAAAATAACAGTCTACTATATATATATATATATATATATATATATATATATATATATATATATATATATACTATTTGCTTTCTCTCTGATTTCATTTTCAACTAATAGTAACTGCTCATAGTAACAATTGGCTCGTGTGCTTTCATGTGTTTGATATCCTGTAACTGCCAGGTAGTAAAAAAAATCCTCCTAATGCTGGTTCAAATTGTGATTCATTAGTTTAATGTAAAGACTTTATTTTGATAATGTAAATTTAAAAAATGATTAAGCCTAAAAAATTTGCTAATACTTGATAAGAAAGTACATGATTATTTCAGTTTCTGTTTTATTGGGAAGCATATAAATGAATTTCATTGCTGTCCAAAAAATGAAAACAAGCATCTCCAAATTAGTAACTTTTCAGGAGAAGAAAACCATTCTTTACTTTTAATGTTAGTCAATATAAAGGGACTTTATTCCAAGTAATTTAGTGCACTACTATCGGTATCGCTATTAACATTTTTACCTTTTAAACAAATTTGACATATGGGAAGGAACCTTTGCTGAAGACAGAGTAAGTTGTTGCTCAGTGAACCTCATTTGATGTGATATCACAGAGGACAAGCTACAATGCCTTGCAAAAGTATTTAAACCCCTTAAAAGCCATTCAGTTCATCAGGCTTACAAATGAAACTTGCGCAGATTCTTCCAGCTGTCATTTGTACTGCAAAATAATATGCTCCTGAAGTCAGTTTACAAAGTCAAAATTCATTATTTGTCAGCAGATCTTTAAAAAAAAAACTGAAAAATGCAGCTTGTATAAATATTCAGTTCCCTTCAGAGAAGCACTGCTACAACCACCTTTTGCTGCAAGAACAGATTTAAGCTGGGGTATTTCAGCAACTAAAAGAGATTTTCACCCATTCTTCCTGGTAGATTTGCTGCAGGTTGTTCAGGGAGGCTGAGACTTGCAGACTGGAGTTTTCAGAAGTGTTAATTTTAACAAGATGCCCAGATGCCACTGAGGAAAAGCATCCTCGTAGCAGGATGCTGTCACCTTCAAACTTCAAACACCACTGTTGAGGTGGTGTCTGTTGTGCAATGGGCAGTATTAGGTTTGTGCCACAAGTAGCGTTTTGAATTTTGCCCAGAAAGCTCTATTTTCTCTCATCTGTCCATAAAACCTTATGCCACATTTTAGTTGGTTTCTAAGAAAGCCCATACATGTTTTTTCTCCAGTAATTGCTTCTTTCTATCCACCCTCCCATATAGGCCAGTAGTATGCAGGGCTCACTCGACTCTCAGCCAGTACAGTCTGTAGCTCCTTGAAAGTCATTGTTGGCCTGTCTGTAGCTTCCCTCACAAATCCCCATCTTGCTCTGATGCAGTTTTGTGGCTTAGCCTTGTCTAGGCAGCACCTGGGTGGCAGGATGCAGCTTCCATTTCCTCACAATTCATCCAGCAGTGCTCATCCAAGCACTTTATGGCTCATTTCCTTAGAATGCTCTTTGGTCTTTGTTTTCACAGTTTTCCTTCACTTTGACAGTTAGCTCAAAAGTACTTGAATTAAGGGAGTCTTTTAAAGGTGAACTATTCCACTAATTCATAAGTAGATGCCAGTTTTAAGCCAGTTGTGTCCTTATTAGGGCAGTTATCTTTAATGTGTGTGAACTTAAGCTTCCACAGCACAGAGAATGCTTATGCAAACAGAATTTTTTAGTTAGTAATTCTTGTCACAGATTATTTTCTTACATAACACCAATATCACTTTAAAAGAATTCAGTTTGATGGTCAGTCTTTTAAAGTAAAATATTACATCACAAAATGTCAAAGTGTCACGAATATGATGACTTGAGGGGGTTGAATGCTTTTGCAGGGCACTGTATAACATATATGCTGTGTTTATTACCATCTAGATATGGGTATTGTTAGGATTGTTGATACCAGTACGGATACCGATACTGCTTATTGATTATTGACACTCTTTTTGATACCACTCTCCATAATTAAAAAAGTGAAAAGCCTGTGGTCATTTCCCTACAGTTGAAAATATTAACAATCACAAGTAATACAAAATTAGTTACCCCTGATTGTCATGTCAGCTCACACTAAGTTCAAATAAAGGCTACCTAGCAATTCGCAATTTATGCTATGCTACGAAATTTTAATTCAGTACAGAGTTAGCTTGATATCACTACTTCCCCCCATAAGCTGTTTTAGGCTATTGAAATATACGGTTTCTGATAAATATACATTTTCTGATAAGACTTATCAATCTGTCCTACCTGTAGTTTTAAAAAGTGGCCAAAGTTGGCTTCCTATCTGCCAGCTTCTTCTGAGAATTTTCCCATTCTGCCTTAAATTGTGCAGAAGTTATTATAACGCCTTAAGTGCCAGCACATAACTGCTGCACTGTTTACGGTGGAACAGCAAAATCTGAACTAGAAGCTGACAAATAAGAAGCTTCAGCTTCAGAGTTTTTGTGCTGGTAGCATTTTTGATAAGGTGATTTAAGCTATCAATATATCCTACCTAGAGTTTCATGTACTACCTATAAATATGCACTACAGCAAGACATTGACAAGGCAGCACAATTTGTCACAACACCAGGAGGCTGCACTGAAGATGCAGGTGCAGCAGCTGCTTTGCTAAAGCAAACATGATGCACTACGTCAGGATGTTGTGTTTCATGAGATTGCTGGTGTTTGCCCACAACTACCACCTTACATTTAACTGCATTATCATGAAATTTAGTCAAGTGAGCCCACACCTTTCAACAGCGTTCTCTTTCAGCCATGACCAGAGAGCACAAAATGACACTTAGCATTCAAAATACTTGAGGTCGTCAGAGGCATGTGAGCACTTTTGTCACAAGTACAGAGCTCCTCTTCTTCTGACTGCTTACTATGTAGAATGAATTAACGTTATATTAATGCTGATCACAGCACAGTTTGTCCATGAGCTTGTCAATATTTCAGTACTCATCCGTCAGGAACTGGTACCAACCAGTAGCAAACAACAAGGATGGTCAAATAGTTCTGTACTACTGTGTCCTTCTCTGGACCATGTAAATGTTTTAGTGCTATAGTCAGTATTAGCACATTTGAGTTATGTGCACTTTAACCACTTTTAAAACTCAATTGTAATACTGTTTACAATAACCTGTAAAATGCCCCTTAGTGTCCACTTGCCATCCTCTTCAATAAACTAATGAAGTACTAACATGATTTTTGTTTATTTAATCCCCTAGCAAATGAAATCTTGCTGACTGGCAGTTTTTAAATGAGAGCGGTTAGACTAACGTCTGTGCTGGGGTCCCTGAGGGCCTACATAATTCTGTAATTTAACATAATTGCACCTAATCCAGGAACACATGCCAGTGCGTTTGCAACGATAGTGTTTATTGCAATTCCAATTTAGAGGTCATCTTCTAGAACAGTATTCAGCTTAATTTGTGTCTTGGGAAATGACCTGCTAATGCAGTTCCTAAAGGGGCAAAAAAGGCAGCAGCTATTTAAAGCCAGTATTGTTGTCCTGCTGTTCTCAGTTTTCCTCCCCAGCTCTAATGTAGTAAGTAAGTTGTGTAACAACATGATTATAGATTGGCACATGAAAGAAACAACTAATCTTCATCACTGTTTCATTTCCATTACATTCAAATGCTTTATTAAGTGCTGGAGTTTGATACATCATTGTAGTCAGACAAAATTTTCATCCTTTTTCTTGAGGATTGAAAACCAAATTTTTCAGACAAAATGTTTGAATGACTGAAATATTGGTGCATATCCTATTCAGCGAATGGTTCTTTGAAAAAAATGAAGTTGATGACACTCAAAGTAACACGTCTTTTGTCGGCTTCTTTATTTTTTTAGAGTGTAATGCCAGCATCCTCATTTGACTGATTGACTGATTTGACTGATTATTAAAGCACCAGTACTTTCCAGTCATGTTTGTCTGAATTCATAACAACAATTCCTCAGCAGCTGATGGCTGATACAGTGTTTATCAGTGGTTGTCATGCAGCAGAGCTAGCTGGATGCCAGGCCTGCAGTGTAGCTGGTGCTAGTGGGAACAGTGCCCACTGCTCTGTTGGAGGGAAGCTCTGTGGCTGTGTAATCAATCCTAATCCTGTCTATTATCACCGCTGCTGCTGGAGCAGCAGGCTTAAGCAGCCTTAACTGATCATGATCGGCTCAGTGGGGATTTGCTACGGGTTACGAGGGGAAGGGAAGAATAGGTTGGGTATTTGTTAACCAAATCGCTGTTTATCGTGTCTGTTTCATGCTGTCATTCATCCCAGATGCTCATTTTGATGATTGGGTTTATGCGGTGTAATTTACTACAATTGTGGGGCTCATGCAGAGCTGTTAGAAGTTGTCTGGAGAAGTGTGCTCCCACCAGCTAAATACAAAGATGTGAAACCATAGTGTCATACAAATTGTTGTATAGTCTCTGCTTTGCTGATGAGATTTGTGTGATTTGAAATATTTTTGTATTGCAGTGCTTTCAGAGACACACTTTTTTGGTGGAGCTGAAAAGGCTTTTGGTGCAAATGCAAAGGCAGTGATCTGAGAACATCATATACTTCAGGCAGTAGCGGATGTGTTTTTTCAGATATGCAGGTAGACAAATTTGTCTTATTGGTTTATTTAATTGAATATTACTTACTTTCTTTCCAAAAAGAATAAAACTTGTAATTGTTAAAAGGTTTTTCATTAATCTGTTTATGCATTTTGCTATAGGCTTGTGCATAAATATATAAATGTAGCTAAAAGCATAATGTATTATTGATTACCAAGTAAAGAACAATATTGGTCATTTCAGTGAAGAGATCTTTTGCCTTTTGTTTTTTACTCAGTTGGATCTGAGTTGGGCAGGATTAGACTGGAAGATGTTGATGCCATCAGAATACGGGCAGGTTTTTCATCAGTGGCTCTTTACCACAGCCATACCCAACACAAACCTCTCTTTAGTTGTGCCTGACAGGCTACCAAACTAGCTTTAATAAACAAACAAATAAATAAATGTGTCTGCAGTGCCTGCTTTGTGAAAAATCAATACAGTTCAGTGTATTTGTCAGCTATCATGGCCAGTCATAGGCTAGTCACAGTACCACTTTAGCAAATGCTAACTGTGTTTGGATAATTGGCCTAATTGACCAACAGTGCTGTCTCAAACACGCACACAGTCCTGTTCAGGCAGCGAAGTTGAGTTTTTCTAGTTTTCCACTTCACATTAAATATTGTTTAGGATTTCAAATGTGACTGTGGTTAATGATCATTGTGATATATCGTCATCACTGATATTTAATTTTAAACTTTGTTCTTGTTATATATATTTTCAAATATCTATGGAAACATAGAAATGTTTAAAACAAGAAAATGACAAATGTGTACAGTGTAGAGTTGTCAACTTTAGGCCAAATGGAAAAACACAAAGATAAATGACTAAATCAGCCAATTAGTTACAGATTGTCTCTTATGCTAGCTACAACAAAGTAAACAAATGTTACTTAATAAATCACAATTAAACCTTCTTTCTTCATTTTGTAAATATTTTCTTGGAATATTTTATTTTAGAATGTTTTAAATGCCCATCCCTGTCTGCCGGTTATTTACTGTATTAACGGGTTTTAGTGTAAATTCATAGAGGCACTTTTCATTGTTCACTGCTGCGTGCGGCCTCCTGCTGGCCTGCCTGTGAAAAACTATGGACCATCTGCCAAGGTTACTGTGTTAGGACACAGTGTGTGGGCAGTAAGCTGGCAGCTTACTTCACACTTGTGCTTCACTCCTAGGGTTCAGTAGAAAGGTCACAGATTTTTTTTTTTTTTTTTTTAGTGAAGATCTCTGATTCAGCTTCAAGACTGAGAGAGACAAGACTTCTGTTTGGTTAACTGTGCACTGCAGCCATATAAACATAATTAAGTAAATAAGATTATGTGAAAACTGGGTTTTAGTAGGGTTGCACAGAAAAGACAGAATCCAACTACTGTGATTATTGCTACATTTTACGATTGCAAAACTCTTACTTTTTACTAAAATTAGTAATATGATTAAAGACTGGGTTGTGTTGTTCTGACTAGATATTATTTTCTTTTGTTGGATTTCATGAACATATGAAGTTAATATAATGTAAAATTTTTGTTCTGTTAACTTACTGTTATAAGTTTAATTAATTCTAAATTTTAAGGCAACCAGGTTACTTACTTAATAAATATTTAAAACATTTAAAAAAAATTTATAGTGATGCAGGCTTCTGAATAATCAGTACATGAAAAAAATAATGGTAATGATTAAAGGTCCATATCTTGTAAAAATATCTTGCATTTATGGTTTAGTCTGTATATAGTCTAAACTGTAAAACTAGCCTTCTGTTTTGTGATGCCAATAAAACCAGCAAACATCTGTATAGTCTACAAAAGTTTAGCCCTGCCCAGTCACACTAAAGTTATAAGGAGCATTTCAGCCTGAACAGCTTTTTGAGTGAGGAACAATACAGGGCATCCAATCAGAACAGAGCTTATTTAGTAGCCCAAGTTTTCACTGTAGTTAATATGGATGCTTCTGTGAATTTGACTTTACATAAGCATGCTGAGGCTGCAAGTTTAGTAGCAAGTTGGTATAACTGTTAGAGGACAATGACACATAATACATCTGAAAAAATAATTAAAAAAAAAACTGAAAATGAAGATAATTGCAGTCAGTTAGGAAGTGGTTTGCCCTCTACAAGGATCTACTCTGAAATCAGTAATCTGTAAAAACAGCCAGAACATCCTGAAAAAGAATTTCACTCTAATATGTGCTGTACCTTTAAGTGTTATCAAATTTAGCCTTGATTACTTATGAGATTCTGGCATGAAAATGTATTAGGCTATTTTAATATTTCTTTTCACATTTGGATGGTGAATGTGTTTGGCAGATAGAAGCAGAAGGGAGCAGAGAGATGAAACCAGCTGTAATATCCTGCATAAGAAATATCCATATCTGAGCCAAGCTAATCTTTTTAGCACATTATAAAATCTAATCAAAAGGCCAGTGCTTCATTGGCACTGTACGCGTTCTTACAGTAAACCCATCGGATTAATTCTGTTTTTGTAACATGAACAACTGAAGTTTTGTTTGACTTGTATTACCAGAGGATCTATAGAATAGGACAACCCACAACATGTAAAATACACTGGCAGGTATGCAATCGCTTTTTATAACTGTTCAGTTACAACTTACACAGTGTAGACTTAACATAAACTTAAAATAAGCTAAACTTAACATAAATTAAAATAAGTAAAAGAAGAGCTGTGTGGTAAAGCCAGCGTTACAGTGCATACAGAGAGAACAGCTTCTTAATGAAACATGATCCCTAAGTTCTCAATAAGCTGTTTAACAGTAAATTAGTACTCTCTAATTCTCTCTCAGTTCTTTTCTCAGAATGGCCATTATCTCCTTTACACATCGCCGTCAAGTTACTTGTCGATCATCAACGGCATTTGAATACATCACCCTATCAACCAGGCCTAGTAAAGTCAATTACAATTTTAAAATATATAGTTGCAATGGAAATGTGCAGGTACAATTTTCATTCATCAAGGTTCAAATAATATAAATATGCCCTCAAAGGTACAACAGTTGTTTTAAGGTCAAACCGTGTACCTTAAATATGTTTTTTTACAGGTAAAAAGTACGTATTAGTACATTCTGATAATCTAATGTTTTAAGACAGAACAATAAAATAAGCATGGAAGCAAGACGGGGTGTGAGGAGTACAACTTATCTGTACAGTTATCTTCACTGACTAAAGGTACTGAGATGTACCCGTGAGGGTACCGCCCCAGGGACAAGAGGGGTACTGCCCCAGTGACAGTTTCATACCTTTATTTCTGAGAGTATAATGCAGAGGTACCCTTGAGGGTACCTTTGTACCTTTCTCTTTGAGAGTGTATGCCTAAACGCACTGCTTTTCTCAACATTATACTGATGAAGATATGATGCCAATAGTATATAATTCACTCACATTCTCAGAAAAGACTTCCATCACCAGGTTTTGCAGTTAGCTGTGAGTGCTCATTCAACATACTCGCAAACATCAGATTCATCCGCTCGTGGGAGTCCAAAGCCAACCAAAGTTACAATGTGCAGCCACATGTTACCTGCAATTACACATTTCTACCAGAGAGGTTTCCAAATTCCCAAATGTTATATAGTGCAGCTTTAATCAGAATCCAGCATTGATATTTTGTCTATGTGTAAAGCCCAATCCCAACAATGTATATCATGAAAAAAAGTGGTCTATAATACGCTTTGGAGCGAAACTCTTCATATACATATTCAACCTACAGCAGTTTAGCTCCATACACTCATGTTAAACTTCTAAGCAGCGTTTCAGCCTGGACTGATGAGACAACACAGGACAGCCAATCACAATAGACTTCTAAATCTTAAAAGTACAGTAACAAAAACAAAAATTCTATGTGACAAAAAAGAGGTTGGAAAATGTTCATGTAAAAAAAATCATTTTGACTGTTATAAATGAACATACACTGCTAGAAAAATGTCAGTTATGGGTTTTTAATACTATGCATTAGTTGACAGTATTTGTTAGCATGCCATGTTAGCACAGCAGAGCTTTGGCAGAGTGTCGGGTTTTAAGTGGACTGCTGTCATGTGTCACATCCTCTAGAACATTCCGGCCTTCATTCAGCAGTAGATACAGCCGAGTGTCCAGGGCTTGTACAAAACAAAGCAGACACACGTGGGTGTTCCAGGATATCAGCGCTTTCTGTACTGAAGAAACATTTTCAGTACTGGACGAGATAACATTTCTAATGGACTGATCATTTTCAGTCTGCTATTGACTTTCTATGCAGACTCTCATAATAAAGTCAGATTTATTGCTTCTGACTCGACTCCTTCTTGCTCCCATTATTATTACTGACTGTCAAAATAAAATGCCCGGCCCATGAAATAAGCCATATATTTCTATTCATTTACAGTTCATTTACAAAGCCTTCTTGTATATTTCACTACTCTTTTTAGCTATTGCAGTTATACATTAGGGCTGTCAATATTACTCAAACTCAGCTACTCAATTTAAAGTAAATCGTACAATTACCCTTCAATTCGTTGGCTGTTCGCATAGTATTAATAATGCATATTTCAAATGATCCTGCTTCTCTCTCTTACAGTAAGACACAAAGCCTACTTATATGCTTTTTTGCCAGTTTTTTATAGTGTTTTTAAACTGAAGTTTTAAAGTGAAGTTAAAGCAATAATAACGCATTAACGCGATCTCAATTTAAAGCGTTTTTTAAAAACAGTGCCGTTAACGCAAATTCTATTTGGCCCTGTGAGTCATCCGTAGTTCATGTTGAGACTTGACTGTGCGCGGCGTCTCCCATTAAGAGTAGAGGAGTAAGTAGCCACGTTTACATGATGTTTACAGTGCTGTAGCTCTGTGGTATGACACTACATGTCTTTAATGAAGTCCAACTTTGTGTAATTTATTTTTGTTTGCGCAGGACTGTGAAGTCCTATAGGCTGTGATTGAATACGACTTCAACACAATTGAAGTTTTTAGTTTTTGTTTTCTTTTGTTACACATATCTGAACTGAGACACAGTAGTGTGTGTCTTATATGTCTTATATTTGAGACTACAGCTCCCTAATCTATTAGAAATCCAATTTTGTGTTTTGTACAGTATTACTGCCTAGTATGTGAGTGAATAAAACTCCCTGACAGTTTTCTCTTGTCCCAGCAGTTTTGAACATAAGTACATTTAGCATAAAATGTGTTCAACATTTTAACTGTAACATTTCATTTAAAAATCCTTATTTTCTATAACATTTACACAGATTTAGAAAAAAAATGCGATTAATCACAATTAACTATATGAAATTCTGAGATGAATCACGATTAAATTTTTTTATCGTTTGACAGCCCTAGTTTTTATAGATATATGTATATTTTTAAAATTAAGTCTTTTAATAATTTTAATCTTTTTCCAGTAAAGTATTTATAAAGGCTTTTCATGTTTATTTAGGTTACACATGGTTATACTGTTCAGTTCAGTCCATTTTATTGTTTGGCCTATATAGAAATTTGAGCACTTGGACTAAAAGTCAAATTATTCAGCAATTATTCTGCTCAATTAGTGTAAAGAAATGTAGTTTGTTTGGGGTATGCTATTGTTGCCAAGTTAAAGCAAGACCTTTCAGTCACCCATCACCGCATATTGCTGTGATTTTTATGAACTACGAAAATTTTCTGTA
This sequence comes from Pygocentrus nattereri, assembly GCF_015220715.1. NCBI lineage: Eukaryota > Metazoa > Chordata > Actinopteri > Characiformes > Serrasalmidae > Pygocentrus > Pygocentrus nattereri. The sequence goes on along the minus strand of NC_051234.1, from coordinate 23,235,653 downwards.
ATATAACCATTAAAATATTGTAATATAGTGGCATTTAATGCAGGAATTTTCACCTTCTAGGTAGTTATTGCTCACCAAATGACCAATAATGCTAATTTCAAGCAGGACCTCAAAGCAATTTTCTGTACTGTGCTAACATCAAGCTAATGGTGCCACACAGTTTTCCCACACTGAGTGTAACTTAAGGCAAATTTCACAAAAACATAGACATCTGAATTCCACCAATTTCCAAACTGTATGTATTTCAGTGGTTGAGATGCAAACAAAAATCAAAAAGAGGTTTGATGTGAAATTAATTATTGTAGAGAAACATACGGACTCTTTGCGGTGGTGGTAATAGGAAACAGGGTTCGCCATGTCTACAACACAAATATAGCCATTTACTATCCAAAACCACCAGAGAACCCTAACCTGTTTTCCGAGTTCTTATATGTTATGTTGATAATTGTGTTTAAAAAAGTGGTGAATCTTAAAGTCTTATTTGGGGACTATTTTGCCTTGCAACACCCTGCATGTACCCCACCACTGTGACTAGGTTTTGGGCCAAAACCTTCTCAAAACCATCATCAAACAATGTCTCAGACATCAAGGCAGAATAACCATAACCATTTCATGTAATACCTTCCTGTCATGTAGCTTTTAGAGGTTTTTAACTCTTTGGACATCTGGTTCCTATCACCTCCACAGTGAACAATTCTAACTCAAGAACAGAACATTTCATATCCAACCATTACAAATGACTTGATGCTTACATCTCAACTGATTAATTTTCAAGTATCAAGCTGGACAATTCCAGATGTAATGACATTGTCACTTATATCTGATAGAAGTGCAGCGTGTTAGCTATCTATCCCCAAAAGCTTTCACAAGAAAGCTTGATTAGGCTTTAATCAGTCGTTATTGTAGTCATTAATTTTAGAAGCAGGGTGTGATTAGGGGTCTGGGGTTTTCTTAATCAGGTTGTGTGTGTGTGTGTGTGTGTGTGTGTGTGTGTGTGTGTGTGTGTGTGTGTGTGTGTGTGTGTGTGTGTGTGTGATGATTTGTGTTCCGCAGGAAACTCCACTGCACGCGGAATTACATCCACATGCACCTGTTTGTGGCCTTCATCCTGAAAGCCATCGCAGTCTTCATCAAAGACGTTGTGTTGTATGATGTTATTCAGGAATCAGACAACTGCTCCACTGGATCTGTAAGTTCATTAGTGTATATTTCTGCCTTTCACTCCACTCTTCTTCATTAATAATGTGAATTGAAAGTATACAGTAGCTGTTGCTTTTTTTGGTATGTAAAGAACATGATATAACATCTAACATTTGTAGATTTTTGTTCTTATTTGTGTCACAAACTGCATTTTTGTTTTTTTTATTTGAAATGAAACATAGAACCATTTTTATGATCATGCTTCCGACAGCAGGTACTGCAATTTACTTTTTTTTTCTTTTGCTGTGTAAGCAGAACTAACCTCTGTTGTACATGGTTCTTCAATGAAGCTTGATTATTTGCTTTAGAAAATACAGGCCTACAGCTTGCAATACAAGTATTGTTGAATTTTATAAGGGCTATAAATTGTGAGTTTTGTTACGATTAAGAAAGTATATTATACTTCACTACAAACAAATGAGTGTCCTAACAAGTGTTGGGTTAACAGTGTGATTGAAAAGGCGAAGATGGTGCAGCTGTAATCATCCTAATTACTCTAGCTGGCATTAGTTAGAACCAAAAACACAAAAATTATATATCACTGTTCTTTGTGTTATATTGGCATGCTATAACGTTAGTTAATCAACTACTGAAGAGAAAAACCTTTCTGTAGACGAGTCATTACCATTCACCACTACACCACTTAGCTCTTTAGCTAATTCAAGGGCACCTCTGTGTGTAAGTAATAAAGAAGTGACATATTATAGTTTGAAACAATTACTTTGTTTGTACTGGATTAGTGTTTTTGCCCTACATACAGTTAACCATACATCTGTTGATTAACATTTATAGGTCTTAGTACCTAACATTTCATTTCTGATTCCTTCAGAAACTTTTTCCCTTTTAACATACTAAAATCTGCCCCAAATGCATGCTCACCATGCATGTCCATGTTGGTCAGTAAAATGGGTCAGCATATAGTATTGGAGCTTCCTGTGTGCCACCATGTTTTCTGTCAATGTATAAAAGAAGCTAATTGCTGCCTTTATTGTTGGATTCATTTTAGTAGCTAATTTGATGTTTTGAACACATTTGCCTTATTTAATTTAAGAAACCTTAAAAGAGATAAGAGATGCGGGAAGATCCCTTCACCCTAACAGCTTTGAGTGTCTTAGACAAAAAATAGCAGGTGCTGCACTGCTCTCAACACCTTCTGAGTGTCAAAACATTTATTCCATTAATTTTACATGATGGCTGCTCCCACAGTTGTTGTTTCTGGCCCTCGAGAGTTTCCCTTGGCCTCTTTCCCCTCCCTTTTGTCTTCCCTCTTCAAGTCTATTAATACCAAATTGCTTAATGTCACTTGAGCTTGGGGTCATGTTTGAGCCAGCGACACAAAAAAGCTTTGTACTGAGCTACAGAAACAAATCTGAGCAATATTTAGACTTGTGTTTAACATCACATTTGCATCTATAAACCGCATCAGTGAGATTCCTGCTGGCAGAGTGGAAGTGACACAGGAGAGCTGTGAGAAGACCCAGCTGCTTCAGCAAAATCTCAGATGAACTTAAGAGAGGAGGCAAACATCTGAAAGGGAAACATATGCCTCCTTATCGCTGTGTGGGATGGAGCTGCTAGCTCGTGCATACTGTGGTGCTAGAACACTCGTCCAGCTCATGTTAAATCTCTCACAATGTCATATTAGAGATAATGGCATAGGTGAGCCAAAGAACTGTGTTTACTTGTACAGTCTGAAAAACAATTCCAGTCACTGCACATGAATTGTTATTAACCCTCAGGAGTCCCAGTTATCTGATGATGATAAAAGCATATTGTGCAGTGGAAAATAAGTGACAGACACTACAGAGAACACACGTCACAGATACTACAGAGAACACATGTCGGCACATTTGAATGCTCAATTACTGTTTATTCACAGAATTCAACATATTTCTTTTGTGGGGGAGCATATTTAGTGGGTTCCCTGTAGAGAATGTGTTGCATTATTTTCACTTAGAAAATCAAGAGAAATGTAAGTTGACTCGGGTGTTCAAACGTTTGTCCTAGGCCTGTAAATAACTTACATATTGCTCCAACCACAAATCTGTTCTTTCATGGCAGGGTTGCTTAACAGAATACAACTACGTTGGAATTTCTGTTTGCTACATAATGTTGAATTTTCAATTTTAAATGCAACCCTACCAAGCTGGATTACAGTACTGTGTAAAAGTCAAAGAGCACAATTCATTTTATGAAGTTCCAGTCAAAACAGCCATGAAGTACAAGAAATTCATTTTTCAGCATCAGGACGAAAAAAGGCAGAAAGCATTTACCAAGAAATTGCACAGAAGCCTCAACAATTACACATCATTTTTCTTCAGTATTAAATGTGCCCACGCTATTATTACAGATCCCATTCTTTTCCGTTTTTCAAAGAGTTTTTCAGAGAGTTCTGTCTTTTATTTTTCTACTCCTCATCCAGGTAATCCCAAGCACATTCAGTGGTGTTGAGGTCTGGACTCCAGTTTCTGTGTCTACTCCTTTGGGAACTGTTGTAACTAGAAGTATGGCAGGCTTATGTATAGTTTTATGTTAAATATATATGCCTTTTTGTTGACACTTTTTTGGTTTTGACTGGAAAATAGAGATCTGAAAGGTTGGTCTCTGAAATTTGCCCAGCTCTGTTTGTTGTTGTAGGTTATCGAAAGTAGGCTGGCTGGAATTCAATTTTTCACCATGGCAGCATTACCTTGATTACACAATAAAAAAGAAAATTACATCCAGTCTATTTTAACAGTCCTTGGATGCACCTTTCAACTTTTGGGGTCTGTAAAACTTGGCCACCCTAGCAACCTTTGCTATAAAAGAACACAATTTTGGATGGAGCACTGATAGGCCAGTTTATTATATTATTTTTATTTATTATATTGTTAATTAATATTTATTATATTGTTAATTAATGTTATATTATTAATATATATTATTATATTATATTATTATATTTATTTTATTTAATATTTCCATCATTTTACTATAAATCATTTCTCACTTGTAGGTGATTTTTAGAAGCAGGAATTCTGTTGATTGTGAATTGTCTGACATACTAGGAGGAGATTGCAATTGTATGTAAATGTAATTCTTAATGTATCTATTTTTGTAATTTTTAATTGCATTTAAATAGCAGCAAAAATGACAGTAATAAGTTAGTTGTTAATAACAAAAGTTAATAGTAATTGTTAATAATACAGTCTTTCACTGAATACACATGAATTGTTATTAACAGAAATTAAATTCGGTGACATTATGTTATGTGTAGAGCTGTCCTGCGATGTTTATCTGTCCCTTATAGGGTCCACCTGGAGCTCAGGTCATTATAAAGAGCATTATAAAACAATCCATTACCCAGGGGGTTGAACCATGAGTTCATATTAAGTACATGATAAAGGGCCATCGAGAGGCCTGTCTGATTCATTGAGAGGGGGACGTGTTTCTGCCATGTCTGTGGCCTTGCCTCCAGCCAAAGCTTTTAATCCATTTCAGCAAGTGAACCTGCAGCAAGAGGCTATGTTTCGGCTCGGCTCTCAGAGCAATTTCAGATGATTTGTGCACATTAGAACAACAGACAGGGCCCATTCAGCTGGTGCTGCCTTATTTCACTTTCCCAATGCAGAAAGCATCAATCAGTTTCCATGCTGTTCTGTTCTTCCGTGAAAGTTTTTGGGCTGCTGTGCGAGACATTCATTAGAGAATGTAGAAGAAACTTGGAGCTGTACCTGAGTTTTCCCCTCATTTGGCAGAGCTGCATCCAGCTCCCGAGGAACAAATTTGATTGACTTGTACTGAGCACAAAATAATTACGCTTCAGTAGCTGTGCTCAGCTGTCGTATAGCATCCATGTTGTTTTGACCGGTCTGATCTCACCCGTACGGTTTCCATTCATATTTTATGGCAAGAGATTGAGCATCATAATCAGAATATTCCACAGAAATATGAATATGCTGTGTTTTCATCATGACAACCATGTCTTTGTCCCATTCATACTTTTCCTTTTTCGTCTCCGTTTTCTCCTTTGTATTTCTGTTTGAGTTGTTTTGTCATGCCGCTGGTTGCATACTTTTCTTTGTTCATGTCTCATCACTGGTCCAAACAGAAAATCAGGACCAGGGTCCAAACCAAGGTTTGTGCTTTTTGTTACACTGCATTTCAAATTGCAATTTAGCGAGAGCACTAAAGAACTTTGCATGACGTACCCACCGTCATCACCTACGTAGGCTGCATCTCTTTATAGTTGACAGTGATTGGTTTGTAGGGGAGTGTGCATTTGGTGTGAGCATGGTGTCAATTCTGCAGGTAGCCTTTTTCATTTGATTTGATAAAAATTATGACTTTTGACTTTTTCGTCAGACAAAATCACAATGAAATATTTAGTTTCTAATCTATCATGCTATCGTGGCTCATGGTCCAGTCTGGTTTTGATTTTGGTCCTTTGGTCCAGACCGAGGTCCAAGGCACCTATCACACCTGCTATTCTGAATTGGACCAAACTGAAAAATCTGAAGGTCCGGCTCAAACAAGGTAGGTGTGAAAGCACTCTTAGAGAAGTGCTAAAACAGTCAAGAGGGTGAGGTTTTCCCGATTTGAAAGTCCCTTCTGATGATGTATCTTGAAGAAGGTAGGAACGTTTAAAAAACTAAAATGTATTGGGGTGGATACATGACAGCTGTTTGATTTTTTTTGTTGTTGTTTTTTTCCTACTGGCTGGCTAAAACAGAAGGAGAGAGCTACTGTTACTACTACAAAGCCAACTACAAAGCAATGCGCTAAGCTACAGAATAGTGCGTAACACAGTAAATAATATTAAATGATAGTTTTACACTGGAATGCTTATCTAATTAACAACACTCACAAAATGACCATCCTAATGAGTAAAGCGCTGACCTCAGCCCCAGTGAAATGCTGTGGCATAAGCTAAAAGCAGGGTGTTGTAGCAGAAACATCAAAAAAAATGTACATGAACAAAGACAGTTTTGTGTAATGGAAAGACAAATATTTACATTTACATAAACACTTATTTTTAAATGAAAAGGAAGTTATCGAACTTGATGACTGAAAATGTGTAAATTTTTCTATATAAACTACCATTTTAAGCAAGCAAACGAATCCATAGGAATAGATTGAGACTGTTCAAATGGCTATTTCTACCGTTAAATCTGCTTTTCTCCCTTAATCATTTATGATTAATGCTGGGTTTATTTTGATATGTAAATAATGTCATCCAACTATTAGAAAATTCATAGATTTAGAGTTATTTTGAAAGCGCATGAATTGGCTCATAGTCACATCAGTCACGTTTTTCTCGTTACTCTGATTAAAAAAATCTACAATAACCACTTACAAATTGGAGTTCTGCTCTGATTGAACTTGTTCATGCCAGTGGAAAACACAGAGGGCATCCAACAATAAACAAAGCCTTGGGCATCTTTTATATAGTGGTAAACATTGTAGCAAACAGAAAGCTCAGGTTGCTGACATTTCACTCTGGCTAGTGTGGGCATGCAGTGTTTTTTCAATTGTTGAAAAAAGTTTCTTCACTCACACATCTCATTTACAAAAATGGATCTCTAAAGAACCTTGTACTGAAAGGTTCTTCAGAGAACCAAAATGATTCTTCTGTGGCATCATGTAAAGCATCCTTTATGGCTCCTTTATTTTTAAGAGTGTTCTGTATGTTGGCTTTTTCAGAAACTGCCAGTGCAGATGATTGATAAATGATTTCTGTCCTTGGTAATAATTTAGTGATACAGTTTTTTGAAGTTAATACAAAAGAAATCACAAACAACAGTGCCCAAGTGCAAAAAAAATAAAACTTAAAGATAATGGCTGAGGATGTTGAATTTTGTGGCACATATTGTATCCTACATACTGTAATCTTTTTGTCAGTTGTAATTACAACCTTATATAGGTGTCATGAAAAACAGAAGGAGAGAGCTAATGTTGCTACTACAAAGCCAACTATCACAAAATGTATTCGCCTCTATGTCACTGCATCCATTAAAGTTTCTTATATACAAAGTTTTTTTATTTGTTGTCTTTTATTGTATTAATTGTTGTTGTCTTCAGTTTCGACCTGGATATCCTGAATTTTGGTTTTGGCCAAGAATTTTCATTTTGCTGCATCACTAACATTAATGTAACAAGATTTTATTCTGGGTAATTTTGCACAGTTTATATTGGACCATCTGTCATGCTCAGAAAATGTGAAGGGTGGCTGTCTTTTTTAAAAGATGTTAATAATAAATAAAAAGCCTTGTAAAATTTTGACATGACAGCAAAGATATATTACTTATAGTTCCACTGAGTGACTGCTGTCCCATTAACACAGCTGGGACGCTAACGTTGTAATATTTGAACACTCTTTCAGGAAGCATCACTAACACTGCACTGACATACCCGAGTGGCTAAATTAACTTTGGGGAATTTGTGCTGTGGAAATGTAGCTTGAAATGTTGAGCCATCCAGGCGGAATGAGGCTGAGCTTGTCATCTTTCATGGCTGTCTTTACATTTACTAAGCAAAGAAGCTCAGTCACCTTAGCATTCCTTTTCTTACATCTCTGTGACTAATTTAGAACTGATACAAAGATCATGATGGAAAAAGTTATAATTGGAACGAATGGATTAATTCACAAAGTTCTGTGTTGGATTGAAATCAGTCACTTTGAACCTAAAGTTTAATTAATTTGATAACCTTTGTGTAGATCCCTCTGTTCTGAAATGAGTAGAATGTGGAACTTTGATTTGCAGGGCATTTTGACATTTATGCCTTAATGTTGCCCAACAGATCAAATGGAACTGATTTTTTTATTTTGTGTTTCCAATCGTGACATTTCCATATGCAAATTACAAACTCTAGTTGTCATATTGTCTTGTACATTATAAATGTAGCTAAAAGTATATGTACTAATTATTGTATCATTTTTGATGAATTTGTGTTAATATCAAAACAATGATTGCAGTTGTCTGTTCAGTTTCTAATCAGAGGTGCCTCTTTCCATAGATGCTTTTCACTGTTTTGCAGTTGAGCTTTTTTAATTGTTCCATGTAATATGTATTATTAACATTTATATGATATAATCATAAAATGCAAACTTGTATATTTTGATGTTATGAGAAGCTCTGATTCTAGGTGTAAAGGCCAGGCTCTTTTCATGGCATGCACATTTTTTGTGCACTGCAAGGTTGTAAAAGAACAGCCAGCATTCCCTGAATCGACTTTTCTGTATAGGCCTTCTAAGATTAATACATTTTTTAAATTTCTTTTTAGGTTTTAAAAAATGATTTAAGTCTTCATGGTGATGCAAGTACTAACAGTACCCATCACAGCTTCATAAATTTATGCACAATTCTAAGACTGAGAATAGTTCCCATGCTTAAAGACTTAGCTTAGTTAAAGAAAGAGTAGTTTTTATGCTGCGTGTAATTTGCGGTTGGCTGTACAGCAGAGTGGTTAAGTCACTTGCTCTGTTTGTGGGAGACTGGGGTTTCAGGCCAGCTTAAAAGAGCATACCATTGCTCAAATATGAGACATGGCTTCTAAAATACTGATTACATCCCTCTCACACAGCGCATGTATAATGTATTTTGGTATGTTTTGTTATTGTGACTCTTTACAATGCATGTTTTCTCAATTTGATAACATTAAAATATGATTAACTGTGCAGCCATATTTGTGCAGTAATTAGCGAGACCGCATAAGTACATGTACATTAGGGTTTGATTGGCTTGAAATTTAGCTTGGAATGTTTAGACTTCATTTCCTCTCATGATTTTGGGATGTGTGATTTTATGAGTATTCACTGTGTCTTTTCTGCTGTTTGGTGAAGAAAATTACCAGCAATCTGATGCGAAGAGGCGTCATGATTTGCTCCCATCACAGGTTGTTTCTTTTGTTTTTCAGGTCGGCTGTAAAGCTGTCATCATCTTCTTCCAGTACTGCATCATGGCCAGTTTCTTCTGGCTGCTAGTAGAAGGCCTCTATCTCCATGCTCTATTAGCTGTCTCCTTCTTCTCAGAGAGGAAGTACTTCTGGTGGTACATTCTGATTGGCTGGGGTGCGTAATGAAAACTGCCTGTGAATTTGATTTGTAAGGTGCAGCAAGGTTGGTGCATATTTAATAGCAAGTGAAGTACAGTTGTCACTATGAATTGTATCAGTAAACAAGTAATCTACCAGTTTGTGATTGAGTAAATCGTTTTACAAAAGACCAAATGACAAAAATAGACTTAACTGTACAAATGCAAACCATGCAGAGCCTTTCAAAGATTCCAAAATGCTTTACTCAAGAAAGAATAACCAGAAAGACCTTTAATTAAAATAGAAGAGAAATGCAATTAAACAGGTGTATCAAGCTGTTTCTTAGTACACTGACTAGTAGGAGAATTTAAATTATGCATCATCAATAATTAAATTGGCAACTAATCACAAAATAAACCTAAAAACGTATGTTTGAGGATCTCACTATGTTCCAAAGTACAGAGAAGCATACTTTAACATCAGACTCATATTCAGCCATAGGGTTTCTCTCAGTGTTTATCAGCAATGCCAGATTGGCAGCTTAGTAGCCTTATTTTCCTGTAGACTCACTTGTTTGGTATTTAACACAAACTGGACAACCCAAACTAGTCTTGTGGTAAAATGCTATAGTTCTGTCAAATCAACAGTGTGGCCTGCTGTTACGTCATTACAGTAAACTGTTTCAGTAGCTACCGGACTCAAATGACTATACAACAATATCTTAATGAAACAGCTTGAAACCTACCTTTGTTTCATAACCTTCCTGTTAGCCTTTCAGTTTGGTAGCTATGATTATTGCTCATTCACCTACTGAAAAAAATACTGAAACACTTTCTTATTCTTTATGTCTGTAGGAGGGCCAATGTTATTTATCACAGCCTGGAGCTTTGCCAAAGCCTATTTCAATGATGTTGGGTAAGCTAACGCTAATACCATGCTCTTCCGTTTCCTAAAGATATTCACTAGGTGTTCCAGGGAAATTCCACACATTTTTTTTTATTCATGCATTTTAAATTCAGTCATTCCAAGTGTTGGGATGTGAAGTGGTATGCGAAAGTGTGGAGAAACCAGCCATTTTGTGTACCATCCAAAATGACCACTGAATGAATATAAAAATACTGTATACTATATAGATGTTGAAAATGGTCGAATAGTGGTAAACTAGATGCAAACAGGTGCTTTGAGTAATATTTTGCCTTACATACCCTACATGTACCTCTCCACTATGAATGGATTTAAAATGTCTTATCCTGAAACTATGACATCATGCATCAAATTTGTAACCATTTAATGTAGTTTTTTTCATAAACAGAGCTTTTATAGGCATTAAACTCTCCAGTGTCCCCATCACCACAATTCTGACTCTCTAAAATGTCACATTTCACATGAAACCACTCAGTGACTTTATTTATGCTTTATTTATGTAGAAATCTATGAAATTCTCTGTGAAATTCTAACTCAGTAGGATTCACCTAAGTTCAATATTGGCTGTCATAAATACATATATGCTATTAAATATCAGAGCTGATAGTGGACACGGTCTGAGGTCATGCTAAATCATCCATAAATACACTATTTCATTTTTCCCTGTCAGGTGCTGGGATATCATAGAGAACTCTGACCCATTCTGGTGGATTATCAAAACACCTATATTAGCTTCTATACTGGTAAGCTCACATCTTTCAAGGTGGAAACAGAAAGCAATTTTGTGTGTCAAGGTTATAATTTCACAAGGTAATATTAGCAAGGTGCAGTTTACATTAAATTATCTGTCATTCACTGGTGACTAAAGAGACTAGTCCAGTCTCTGTCTGTTGTCAACTTGTCCTCAGGGGCGTGATGCGTAATTGAGTTCCATATTTCCCTCAGGACATAAATATGAGCACATTCAACAGTACCTGAATGGCAATAACTGTTTATTGATTTCTCTGTGGCTGTAATAGCGGCCGTGATGGACAAGGGTCAGCGTGTCTGGTGTGTTGGAAAAGAACAAGGAGACTGCAATTATAGATAAAGCCTTCAAATAACGTTCTTATAAACTCTTATCTGAAAGCTTTATCTGTTCACAAACATATGCTATTACTACTGCATACTTTTTTTCTGACATTGTTTTTTGCCAAGTCTGAAGTCTTTCATAGTTAGCACTAAGCAAGTAAATGTTGGTGCATCCTATATATTTTTGTGTTGTTTATTGCTCAGTGGAACACAGCTATAAAATGACACATTTTTTCATTCTCTGAGCCAAACCAATCTGTGTAATATGTAATTAGATCTCTGTAGAATTGTCCTTTTAACATGAATCTTGCCATTGTTATCTTGTGATGAGCAAAATGGCAAAAATATATAATCACAGTACCAGACAGGGTCAAATTTAATGTGTTAATATTATGTTAACACAATAGGTTTAATTAAAATAAAATAATTGTATTGATTTTTTAAAAATGTTTTAATTATTTAAATATTCTGTCCACTCAAACAATATACACTACCTTTTAAATTGAAAAACAATAATAAATTTTAAGAATGACAAAGGGTAAAAGTAAATTAATTAAATGTATATATAATATAAAATAGTAGTGATAACGTGCCAGTTATATTCTTGTTATTGTACAGTTTATGCAGTTATTTTTCACTGTTGTTGCTTACAGGCTCTCTATAGTGGGTCTATATGTGAAAGGTTTTTTATGTGATCAGTGCAGTTGCTCAGTGGTCTAAAAGTACTGATGGTCATTTATTATAACAATAACATATCGATGTATTGCCTTCTCTAAATATTACATTGCAAAATGCCAATGTTTCATGCAAGCCATGGTGCAAAGGAATAGCCCCGGAACTTTATTTGGGCCAAATTATTCAGTCGTATGCAAAATGTTTTGTTGATTTTCTAGGTAAAAATATGTAACCACATCCTCTACAGGGAACAAATTAAATGATGGCATTTTTTGCAAATTTCAGTGCACAATTTGTATTTATTTGCTGAGTTTAACATATCATATAAAATCACATAATATATAAAATATCCCATAACTTTTGTTATATAATTTTCCCCAATATGTTAAATTCAGCTAATAAAAAGCAGTTTTGTTCTGTGGATGATGTGCACTAATTTGCACTTAGAACATGAACAAAACATGTATTTTGACCAGGGGTGCATAAACATTTGCACAGGAGTGTACTTAATTGAATTTTATTATAATAAATTATCATCAGTTCTAACATTACCGAATGGCATTTATATATGCCATTTTTATACCCCATGTTGGCAGCGTATTCAGGGAGCTCATTTTTGCCTGTTTGCAGAATGGACAAGCACAGTGGTGTGCTGAGGCAGGCTTGTTTGTGACAGATGTGGCTGGCTCTCCTGAGACCAGGTCATACATGAAATATCAATAAGGACAAAAGTGTGAAGAACACCTTCACACTGAGCCTCCTGCAGGGTGGCAGGGAGAGATCGAGAGTGAGCATGTGAGAGAGAGAGCAAGTGAAAGTGGTAGAGTAGAGCACAGAGGAGAGTTTGAGAGACAGATGCAAAAACAAACCTGTTTCTGCCTCACTGCATTAAAAGACACTGATCTAACTCATCCTGAAAGCTCTCTGGAAAAATCTAAGCACTGAAAAAATAAACACATCATAAAAAGGTCCAGGATTGACACATGCACATCACAAACATCGTCCTGCTCTCTACAACAATGCTAAACTGGCTGACAGGCGAGGGCTATTGACCAAAAATATTGACCATAGCTCTGTTCACATAGTCTGGCCCCTGGAATTGGCCGTCATATAGCAGGCTCAACAAGAGAACAATTTCTGTTTTCAGATTAACAGAGAAATGGAGACAGAGCAGCACATCCTGATAGCCACAGAAACATGATACTATGAGGATTAATCATTCAGATTTGCAGCATCACCCCTAAACCTAGACAGTTGTGGGTTTGTAGACTCTTGTCAAGAAGTGAAGTGCTGCTTAATAGGGAGGTAAGAAGCATCTATAAAGAAATAACTGCTTTTAGAAAAATATGAAAACATATGATTGTACAAAATGTTTAATAAATAACTGAACTTATTGTTACTAATAACAATCACAACAATTCTTCTGCCAAGCAGAGCAGTTTATTCAGAGTAGGCTGTCAAGACCACATAACCTCTGAGTGCTGTACAGTTGCCACACTGGGGAACTGCTTATCCCTGATCTACCAAATTAATGGACATGTAAATCTTGTAAGACATTAAAGTAATATATTCTTTCCTTACTCATTCCTGTATGTCTGTATTCTTTTCATCAAATGTTTGACAGTAAATCCTTCAGTAAATATTTCAGCCTAGTTGATCAGCTTAGTTTAGTAGCAATGAAAACTATATACATAATTCAGTTCAGAATTAAATTGTTGTGAGGCGATCAGGTGTGTGTGTGTTGAATATTTTACAGTGGATTCAAACAAAGTTCAGCTAATCAGCTTTCAGGAGCAGAGCTATCCATTTTACAATGGTGTATCGTCCTGTGCAAAAGTTGGGGTCTTCCACTTTAATTCAGATCTTCATTCATTTAACTTCTAATAACGGTCAAAACTGTTATTGAGTACAGTTATTTAACTGAAAATTACACAGACGCCTCAACAGAGTGTACTATATTTTTCCATTCTTTTCAGGAGACTTCAGTTTTTCATAGAAATCTGCAGGGATATTTTTCCACACCTCTATAGTTCAGTCTTAGAATGTTCTACTTCTCACAATCCACATACTACCAAACACATGCAGTGATGTTGAGGTCAGGACTCTGGTTTGGTCAGTCCATTGTTCTGAGAATACCAGCAGTTACAGTGCTTTGTTTGATCTGCAGATGTTCTTTTCGGTCTCTTGTTTATCCTGTATCCTTGTTTATCCTATTTACTCCTGTTTATCATCTCCTTAGAGGAGTATCTCCTCAGACATAGCTCCTTAAATGAATAACTTGTACTTAAAGGCTGTTGTGAGAGGAGATTAAATAAATACAGGGTGGTCTCTTTTGCAAAGTGCTGTATCTACAATTTTTTTTATTTTAAATGTATTAATAAAGCGACTTTCAATTTTGAGGTTTTTTTTTCAATTACATGTGTGTAATCAGTGTATTTGTAATAATAAAAATTATAAAACCAAACCAAAATCAATTCAAATCATGGTGAAATCTGATATTTTATAATGCACTGAATCAATTTGAAAAGCATCATAATCAAATTATATCATTTACACTTCTACTCTCAACTATAAAAGTCTTCAGAGGTCATCTGTCTGGTAGAAAAAAGACAAGTAAATGTTCAAAAAATGTATATAGAAGTAATTGAGTATATGAATAAGATTTTTACAATTACTATGACTGACTTTGCCACCAGTCCCACACTCATGCCTTAGAGTGTACACACAGTCAAAGGCTTTAACTATCTTCAGTATCCAGTGCAGAGTAGAAGAGTGATGGGGGTGCATGGATGGCCGCACTTGGAAAATCAGCCTTATGTTTATGCACATTTTATGATGTCTACGCTATGCACACTCCAGCAAGCGTGTAATTTGTGGGATATGCAAGGATGGAATAGATGCTGCCCACACACACCCTTACTCACCGAGAACAGCAAGGAAAAAGCTGTTACATGTACATTTCTGAAGGAGAGGCCATTAGCCCTGTATTCTCTATATGTGCCCCCGCTGCTATTGTTTTAGGGTCTCAGTGCTACCGGTACCTCCACTAATAGAAGGCAGCCTTAGCTTTGGCTGAGCTAACATGAGTAAACACTTTATGCTCCGAGTGGTCCATTAGTCTAGCAGTCTCCCTGTAATTTATAGAACATAACATTGAGCTAGAGAACGCACAAATAACACTGTTGTTTTGTCCTTTGCTGACAGATGAACTTCATCCTGTTTATTTGTATCATTCGCATACTGCGGCAGAAGATCAACTGCCCTGACATTGGGAGGAACGAATCCAACCAATATTCGTGAGTGCCTTGTCTGCTATCTCTGACGTTTTTCAGTACTTAACCTTTAAAAGTTAATATTTACATCATTTATTTCAGTAACTCACCATACAATTACTAGAGCTGTCCCAACATAGGAATTCTGGGCCACTTCTTCATGTTCATATCTGCTAGTGCTGATATGTAAACATTTATAAAATGGAAGAAGGGGCTACATGTACCTAGAAGCAATAAAAAGAAATATACAATATATTAAATACACACACACACACATATATATCCAGCAAGGTCCAGCATGGGGGAGCGGTGCAGTGCTGCAGTGGGAGATTGCAGGGGGGCCCCTGGTGGCCTAGGCCCTTGCGGCAGAAACTGGCTCTTGGCACGTGGAATGTAACCTCACTGGGGGGGAAGGAGCCGGAGCTTGTGCGGGAGGTTGAGAGGTATCAACTAGATATAGTTGGGCTCACCTCCACCCACAGTATCAACTCTGGAACCAAACTCCTTGATAGGGGTTGGTCCCTCTCCTACTCAGGGGTTGCACAGGGTAAGAGTCCCTGGCTGGCGGCCGTGCAGTAGGAGTTTGTCCCGGTGGACGAGAGGGTCGCCTCAATGCGAATTAAAATCGCAGAGAGGAAATCTTTGACTGTTGTGTGTGCTTATGCACCAAACAACAGGTCAGAGTATTTGGCCTTCTTGGAGTGAGTGGGCAGGGTTCTGGAAAGGGTCCCGCCTATGGACTCCATAGTCTTACTGGGGTACTTCAATGCTCATGTTGGCAATGACTGGGAGACCCGGAGAGGCGTGATTGGGAAGAACGGCCTGCCCGGTTTAAACCCGAATGGTGAATTGTTATTGGACTTCTGTGCCAGGCATGGATTGTCCATAAAGAAAACCAAGTCTGAACACAAGGATGTTCATAAGTGTACATGGTACCAGAGCTCCTTTGGTCAGAGGGCAATGATCGACTTTGTTGTCATTTGATCTGACTTGATACCATATTTTCTGGACACTTGAGTAAAGAGAGGTGCTGAGCTGTCAACTGATCACCATCTGGTGGTGAGTTGGATCAGATGGCAAGGGAAACTGACGATCAGACCCCGTAGGCCCAAGCGAAGAGTGAGGGTGTGCTGGGAAAACTGTCGGAGGCCCCTGTTCGGAATGATTTCAACTCCCACCTCTGGGAGAGCTTTTCTCATGTCCCGGGGAGGTAGGGGACATGGAGTCTGAATGGACCCTGTTCAAAACCTCCATTGGAGAAGCTGCCAGGCATGGAAGCTGGCCAAAAGCTTGTGGGTGCCTGTCAGGGCAGTAACCCAAGAACCCCCTGGGAGGAGTTTGGCGAAGCCATGGAAAAAGACTTTCGGTCAGCTTCAAGGAGGTTCTGGACAACTGTCCGGCGACTCAGGAGTGGTCAAGGTGGCTGCACCTAAGTTGTATTCGGCAATGGTGGAGAAACTCTGACTTCAAATTTGAAGAACTCCTTAATCCGGGAGACATGCCTCCCTCATAGGAGTCAGGGCCGGAGGCCTCTGAAGGGTCATGCTCCATTTCCCTGATCACTGAGGTAGTTGGCAAGCTCTTCAGTAGCAAGGCACTGGGGGTGGATGAGACTCGTCCAGAGATGCTTAAGGCTCTGGATATTGTGGGGCTGTCATGGCTGATGTGCCTCTGTAATATTGCATGGACCTCAGGAACAGTACCCCTGGACTGGTAAACCAGGGTGGTGGTCCCCATTTTTAAAAAAGGGGTATCACACTGCTCAGCCTCCCTGGGAAAGTCTATGCCAAGGTGCTGGAAAGGAGACTCAGATTGAAGAGGAACAATGTGGATTCCGTCCCGGCCGTGGAACAATGGACCAGCTTTTCACCCTCTCGCGGATTGTTGAGGGGGCATGGGAGTTTGCCAACCCAGTCTACATGTGTTTTGTGGATTTGGAGAAGGCTTATGACCTGGTTCCCAGAGATATCTTTTCGGAGGTCCTCCGGGAGTATGGGGTACCGGGGCTACTACTCTGGGCCATTCGATCTCTGTACTCCCAGAGTGAGAGCTGTGTTCGTATACTCAGCATTAAGTCAGTGTTAGCGTTGGGCTCCGGCAGGATTGTGCCCTGTCTCCACTCCTGTTCATGATATTCATGGACAGAGTGTCAAGGCCAAGGTCAGGAGGGCATTATGTGTGGAGGCCGGAGGGTGGCATCTCTGCTATTTGCAGATGATGTTCTTTTGGCTAAATCACAAGGATGCCTACAGTGCTCACTGGAGCGGTTTGCAGCTGAGTGTGAAGCGGTTGGTGTGCGGATCAGCACCTCCAAATCTGAGTCCATGGTCTTAGCCTGGAAAAGGATGGCATGCCCACTCCAGGTAAAGAAAAAGGACTTGCCCCAGGTGGAGGAGTTTAAGTATCTCGGGGTCTTGTTCACGAGTGATGGGAAGAGGGATCGTGAGATCGGCCGCAGGCTGGGGCAGGTGTCAGCAGTAATGAGGTCACTGTACCGGACTGTATTGGTGATGAGGGAGCTGAGCCATAAGGCAAAGCTCTCTGTTTACCGGACGGTCTACGTCCCGACCCTCACGTATGGTCATGAGCTGTGGGAAATGACCGAAAGAATGAGATTGCGAATACAAGCGGCGGAAATGAGCTTTCTTCTCAGGGTGGCGGGCTACACTCTATTTGATAGGGTGAGGAGCTTGGCCATCTGGGAGGAGCTCAGAGTAGAGCCGCTACTCCTCCGTATTGAGAGGAGACAGCTGAGGTGGTTCGGGCATCTGATTCGGATGCCCCCTGGCCGCCTCCCGGTGGGGGTGTACCAGGCACAGCCTACCGAGATAAGACCGGGGTCGTCCTAGGACCCGCTGGAGGGATTACATCTCCAAGTTGGCCTGGGAGCAGCTTGGCGTCCCTGGGAATGAGTTGGAAGAAGTTGCTGGGGACAGGGGGGACATCTGGGATTCTCTGCTCTCCCAACTGCTACCGTGACCCTATCTGGATTAAGCGGTTAACGACGATGATGATGATATACATTCTATATATATACATACATTCTACTTTGGACACCACACAGGATCCCATTATGTGGAAGTATGTTTAGGGTTAATGCATTTTCTGTGCATCTTCTGTGCACTTCAAGGTCCACTCATGGAGGGAAAAGGACAAGACATTTTTGTTGTTTATTTTAACCTAACACGTTAAGGTCTTGACCTCCAAAGCTACAATGAACTTGATGAAGGACTAGACAGTGAAGAGATACATAAAAAGCATTTTAGCTTATGTAATTTTAGTGCATGGCGCGAGAAGGAAAAGGCATTTCTGGTCCTTTCCCAGCGGCAAGGGAAGGCTCGTTGCACTACATTCTCATCTCTTCAAATGTCAGTGGCTCATGCCACAGCTATCTGCATGATTTAATGTCCTTTGTCCTTAAGTAGCTTTCTGTGGTGCAGCACTCATGAGCCTGGCTACTTAAAGCCCCTGCAATTTCATCCCATCACTGCTGATGTTGTTATTACAATATTACATATTCTGCTTCCACACCTGATAATAACACACAGTGCTTTGGAAGGCAGCCCTGGCCCGCTAATGCCTGCAGGTTACAGATGAAAGAAATTTCTCGCCTAAAGCCTTTTGTTTGTTTTTTTTTTTTCATTTTCGCTCCACAGGAGGCTGGCTAAATCGACGTTGCTGTTGATTCCGCTTTTCGGGATAAACTTCATAATATTCGCCTTCATTCCAGAGCACATAAAAACTGAGCTGAGGCTGGTGTTCGATCTCATTCTGGGGTCATTCCAGGTATGAGCTGTTTTTCCAGGCTTTTCAAGCATGAAGCTGGATTGCAACACTTATGAGATGAAATGAGAAACCCTCAGGTTGATCCCACAGTTATGAAAAAAGAAATGTAGTAATGGACTAAGAGACTATTGATTTCTAGTTTCTAGTATTCTGTATAAAGCTTTAATAATAATCTATAAGTAGAGATGGTGCTAATTCAACACTGCCTATCAGCAGAAAATGCTGAGTTTGATATCTGTGGGGAAAAGAGAATGAATCCAATCCAATCCTGCAACATCACATATAACAAATACACTGTCAGAAGACACGTGTAGGTTCACTGGTGGTTCTGGGGTGTAAATAAAATAGTAGAAATTGCAGCCCCTGATTCCTGTTACTAATCAGGTAAAGAATCATTTTACATCAAACCACTCTGAATAATGAGATTTCAGTGGCTGAATTATGTAAGTTTTTGGGTTCTTCTTGGCAAAATCAGCCGAATTCCCCTTTAAAAGACGTATATAAATTAAAAATAGCTGGGTAGAATTTAAAGAAAAAATGTAGGATCTGCATCGATTTTGGGCCCAATCCCATTTTTTCTTTTTACTCCT
This sequence comes from Pygocentrus nattereri, assembly GCF_015220715.1. NCBI lineage: Eukaryota > Metazoa > Chordata > Actinopteri > Characiformes > Serrasalmidae > Pygocentrus > Pygocentrus nattereri. The sequence goes on along the minus strand of NC_051234.1, from coordinate 23,216,122 downwards.
ACCCCTTGTTTTCGAGTGTGACCCTAGTTACCCTAACTCCTTGGAACTGAGTTACAAGGGGTAGTGGTTGAAACACTGCGCTACGAAATGGGACAAACCTCAAATAAAAAAAACACACACACACAAAAAAACATTGCTTCATTCACAGGCTACTAGCGCTGCTCTGTAGGCGACCCAGCCCGTCTTCAGTGATAGCAGAGAAGGGAAAATTTCAGCTCCTCACTGCTGGGCTTTAGTTACATTTAGGGCATGATATGCTTTCAAAGAGGGGCTATAAGACATTATTTATTATCACCCTCTCCTAATTCTTTGGTGATACGAAGCTGAATTCAGCTATTCACCAGCTTCTTGTTCAAATTTTCCTGTTCTACCTTAAATGGTACAGCAGTTAGATTCTGGCCCTTCAGGCTTCAATACTGCCAGACTATTTAAGGTGGAACGGGAAAGTTAGCTAGCTAGATACTGAGACATCAGCATGCTGTTAGCGATTGTTTGTGCTTGTTATGAAGAAAATGAACATAATTCAGTAAAACAGCATTAAACTAAGATCATACAATGGTTATCGGAATTTTTAACAGAGAAAATTCTCACATTTGTGGGGTTCTTTAAACTCTCTGTTTGGAGTGAGCCTCTGAAAAGCCTTCATTTGGAGGGCCATGTAGTCCTACCACTCTATCTCAACAAAAATAGGGGCACTCTACCCCTAGACGTGAACGGGACTGAAATGGGACTGGGCCTTGGTTTTGGAAAAATAAAAAGTGGTATCATACAATCATCATTATAACACTTGCACCTCTGTTATTCATGTTGTACTATCTTATAGTAATCTATAAAACTTGTTTAGAAAAACTAGCAATTGTCCCAGTTGTCTTTTAAGATTTTCATATGAATCTTATAGAAATTGCTTTGTTTTCCTATAAGGGCACATTTGTCTATGGTACTTATCAGGCCTGCACTGCAGGAAAAAAAATCATGTTCATGATATCACTGTTGTCATATTGTGAATAAGATATGCCTTACACATTTAAACCACAATAGTTTACTTTGGATGTGCATTGATTAAAGGCAGGCATTAGGTCTTTAAAATTATTTGTTAAAGCACAGAAATCCATGAATTCATAGAATACGCATTTGAAATGTTCGACTTAGTCAGGATACATGTATCACATATAGTACCGTTCAAAGTACTACAGTCATTTCTGCAAGTTTTTTCAAGTTTTGATTTAAATACATTTATCTACATATGTAACATTATTTTAGTTATGTGCCTTGAGATTTGTAAATATGGCATATATACATCTACACCATATCACACTACCCTAGTCCAGATCGTCTCTTGATAGAAATGTTCGAAGCCTTACCTCACAAGCGTGAACTGAAAATATCTCAGTTTGGCACACCTTGGCAGCACTCCAGCTGCATGTGTTTCCTCATTTCACTCCGCTGTTTCAGTTTTTAACTAAGCTAACTGAGCACAGGGCATAATTAGGTCTGATTCAGGCAGAGCCTCCAGACTGGCGGGCAGCGCTGCAAGTGTTGCATTCTGGGAAGCCATGTGTCCCCTCAGTCAAATCAGCTTATTGTCTGCTTCAGAGGAATAGCCTCCCATATTCTAATTACATCGGGTCACAGTTATGTCTTATGAATAAATGAACTGGCAGGCGTCCCCAGCCATCTAGCACGGTGTAATTAATGTGCGCAATCCTCGAGAGGCGGTGCTGAACGAATGAGCTTGTAACCACCCTCCTTGATACAAGTATAAATAAGATGTCTTTACTCTGTTTACAGGGCTTCGTGGTGGCTGTCCTTTACTGCTTTTTGAACGGAGAGGTAAGTGACTGGTGTGCATTTTTTATTAAAATGTAACAATAACAAAACTGACAAAACAAAACAAAAAACTTGTAGACTTTGATAAACTGCAACCTTAACAAGCTCAGAGGCAAGCAACTTTTGGGCCCAATCGGGGATAAAGTCTACCCGCTCTTGCTAATCTTGTCCTGAAGGTCTGTAGGGAAGCGTGTCAGCAAGCTCTGCTATCATTTAGCAGCTCTAGAAATTCACTAGACAAGAAAGCCATGCTGAAAATAGCTGTGCTGTCAGTGATGCCCTTCACTTCGCTAAGGCAAAAAGTGTCTACTTCTGCCTTAATCTGCTCTTCACTTTTAATAAGGTTGTTGCTTTTATTTTGGTATATTCAGAGCATAGCCTAACATAATATAAGCTGAAAAAATTAAGATTTTTTATATTGTTTGTCACAAACTACCATTTTGAGCATCCCAACAAATGTATAGGAATATATTTCACCCTGACAGCTCTAAGGAACCTAAATACATCTTTCTTTCTGTTTTCCTCCTAGTTAGGTAAATCTCTGCTATTGTGAGATCAACTTTTTAAGCTGTGTTTATAATTTTTATATATATACGCATCTTGTTTTTCCATTCAAATTTTGCTCGATGTTTAATATCACACTCAATTTTAGTAAGATGCACTTTGTTTAGATTTCATACTACGTTCCCTGGGACTTTTATTGTTTCATTTCATTTTTACCCTGATGAAACCAGAAATCTAAACTCACCTTCTGTGAATCTTACTCTGAAACAAAACGTTTATGATCTCTCAATGCATCCACCATGGGCAGCATGTAATTTCTTTCGTATACTGATAGAAAACATAGAAACACACAAAGCTCTACCTTCACATGCGTAATCATTTTAGTATGAACAACGCAGACCAATCAGTTAGATGGGACAAAGACTCTGTAAAGACTGCGGATGAGACGTAAGACAGGGTTAAACATGGAGCAGTTCTTGGTGTGGGAATATTTCAGCCAGATCTGGTACAATTTAAACTATATGTGAAGATTTATAATTTGTCTAAAGGCAGCTGGGAATGCAGAGCAGAACCAAACACACAAATCCATCTGCTACAAATGAAAACTTAAAGAATTCAATACTGTTTAAATTTAAGTACTGTAATGTTTAAACCAAAAGTGTTTTCCGTTTTAATGCAGAATATATGCATTAAACTAGCGATAGTGGATCGACAAATTTATTTTTGACTGAATATTAGCATGATGAAATTGAAATGCATTTATTAATATCACTTCTATAGTGTCTTTTCAGTTTCTCATTCTCTCAACTAAAAAAATGAATTCTGTCACAGAATTCAAAACCTGTGTTATATGAGGGGAAATGAACTGATATCATTGCTTACTTTTTTCCACACCATGTTAAACGTAACCTGCCATGTGGAGGCTGTACTTCGACCTGGTCTCATTCACTGTGAGCTACTGTAGTTAGATGCTAGGTACAGGTACCAAGAGGGTGATTAAAATAATGTGTTACTGTAAATTAAATACATGGTACACTAACAGTTTTCAGGGTTAATGTTGAGAGAAGTCGGATAGCAGAACTGGCTGTGGAACTGTGGGCTGTTGAAGGTGATTAGAAACATGTTCTACTTGAATCTGTTTAACAACATTAAAATTACACTTTACCCTGCATTAGGTTGTGCCTCACACATTCTTATGCTGATTTTGCTGTGACACGATCTAGATATTATTGGTGTCTCATAATCATATGCAGAGACATTCAAGGCCATAGTTTCATCTGACCATGTTATGAGATATTTGCATTTTAGTATTCAATAAAACATAAATAATTGAATATATGAAAAATTCATCCTTCTTTCTCTTTGCAGAGAAATTTCTCTTTGAGTTCAGTATTTCTCTTTGTAGAACATCATGCTTGTCACGCTTTGTGTTTAGCAAGTCATCCTAACTGTGGACTGACCTGTCACACTTCCTTGTGTATGAAGGCCTTGATGAGCCTTCAGCTTCCACAACTAAGACTAAATTCACTCTGACACAGAGGTCACAGCAAGAATGTTACATTACCAAGAATGTATTTGCTATTTTATACTGCATTCAGTGTGTATTATTCATCATTCCATCAATTTTCCTGTTTTTGCCCAGGGAATTGAGACTTGCCAAATTTGTGCTCAAATTAGACAGCTTTTTCCATGTTAATATTATTCAGTTTAGAAAAGCTACTGGTCTGAAAACAAGACCACATAAATATGGTCCATCCAGATGAGAAAAGGTCAGCTTGCATGTCTTGTGACTTTTGAGGAAATCTAGATTAACTTGGATTTGAAAACTATTTTGAACTGACTGCCCATCTAAGCAAAGCCTGAGCTAAGCTTTTGTTTATGCAATTTTCTGTGAAAAGCCGACTAAGTACTTGAAGTTATTCATTCATTAAAAAGAAGAAAAACATTAGCAGAAAAGACGCCTCCAACATGAAATATATCAAATTGATCAATATTTAATTCCTACATTCATCACTTTTGTGCATCTGCTTGTCTAAAGAACCTTTCAATGGATGGTGCTTTTTTGTATTGTAACATTTTTGTAAATGAGATGTAGAGTTTGAAGAACCTTTTTAATATATAAAAAAAACTCTAGATAATATTTTAATAGATGGGGTATTGGTTGTGTTAAACCCGATGCTCCTTACGCACTGTAGAGATGTAAAGGAGCGTTAGGGATGTAAGGAGCACTTTAACTCTTCAGTCCTTCCCATCTCTAGGCCAGCCACTTACAACTGAGTGCTCCCAACGACAGCTGTTCCCAAAGGAGTCACTGACACTATATTGCCCCCCTTTAAAGAGACACTAACAGTTACACAAGCAACTACCCAAGTCACCTTTGCGGCCTTCCATTTTTCTCTCATGTGCATCTAAAATGTCTAGAGAAGATATTTCTAAAACTAAATACAAGATACAAAATAATCCAAGTCAAAGACAATAAGTGAAAAAATGATTTAAAAAACTGGAGTTTAAAAAAAATCACTAAAATATAGAGAGAAAATTGGATAACCATGTAAGACACCCCAGGCTCCAGTACCCCCCGCAACCCTGAGGGAGAAGTGTCTCAGAAAATGTGTGTGTGTGTGTGTGTGTGTGTGTGTGTGTAAAAGACACAGTAGACCGCCAACAACTGTGCAAGATCTGGTACACCACCAAAACTGTCCCTATCATATAAAATGTACAAAAAGCTTTCATCTTTGAAAAAGAGGAGAAAATCAAGCTTCACTCTTAATACAGATCTGAAAAAATCACAGGTGTTTGTTGTAATTTACTATTATTGTTATTATTTGTATATTTTATATACAGACAAACATCACAGATTTATACTCTTTGTGGATTTATATTCAAAGTTCCATTTCAACTGCTGTCTCTATGTTGATTTTCAGGTTCAGGGTGAGATAAAGAGGAAATGGAGGCGGTGGCACTTGGAGAGGTTCCTGGGCTCAGATACAAAGTACCAGCACCCATCCATGGGCAGCAATGGCAACAACTTCAGCACACAGATCTCTATGCTGACCCGATGCAGCCCCAAAACTCCCCGTGCCTCCACCTGCCATGACGAGTCTTCCATCACTATGTAAATCAGCAAGGCTCCAGTCACCAGCCACCAGTGTGCATGTGGCCATTTGGGAGGAATAAATTGTGCTTTTGGGCACCAAATGGTTCATGAGGCCCAGTCATCTGACACAGGGACAATCATCTAGTGTAGATTCACTCATGACGTGTCATACACTTTTGTGTGTGCATCAGAATAATGGATGGTGAAGTTCAGATAGTCTGAGGGTTCCACAAGCACTCCATACCACATTCTCTTAAGATTTAAGCTACAGCAAGCTAAGAGGTGAACATGGTTTACACAAATTCTCATCTGAACTGTCCTCTCAAAGGACTTCATTGCTACATGAGGTTACAGTGATAAACCAGAAATGCTGTAATTGTAATGTCATAAGACTATATTGACCTTTATTGCCACACCTGCGTAACTACACAGAATACTTATACACAGATACAGTAGTAGAACCTGACATGGGTTAAGTACTGCTTAAACAGAAGTAACTGGGACACCCTAAAAGGTGCTAACAGCAAGAGTAAACCTTTCTGAGTAAGAATAACTACAACAGAATTTCAGAAATATAAAACTGACCGTGTTAATTTTATATTACCACATTGTGTTTCTTTACTCTTCTGTACTCTTCTTTATTTTTAGGTATGACTGCTTTAAGGTTTTTCTTAGTTCTGAGTGTGTTAAAAGGGGTGAACTTTTTACAAAACAATTGGCTTGGAAGTTCAGTAATGGTAGCAACTTCATTAAACAGATGTCCAGTGTGCCCCTTACAGAAACAGTACTCATCAGCCAAGATGTTCAGTGTCAAATGTTTGCTTCATATGTTTTGCACTGGAGCTACAAGCATAATGTACATTACAGATACATAATGTATAATGTAAGTCTAACACATAATAGAAGCCATCTATAAAATGTACTTTCAAGCCTGAAATTTGTCCCTACTTTTGTCCATTTTCATAGATAAGAGCATGCACTCTGTATCAGAAACTACAGAAACAGGTCTATTTGAGATTACTTACCAGTTCAACACAGTTTGAGGCAAGTGTGTGATGATTCAAGGAGCATTCTGATAGAAGTTTTTAAATGCATCTCATGGCTTAAAACGAAGCAGGATGAGAATGTGAAAGACATACATTTCTAAACTGACATAATAAACTGAAAACTCACATTTCTCACATTCAGACTGTGGTAATATTTGTATCATGTCAACTTAAATGCATTGTTTAAAAGTGTGAACACAGTGCAGGCTAGAAGAGCTCTTTTCTGTTGCAGTTCCAGACATCACTAAAAAGGAGTGTGCTTGAGTGCGTTTTAATAGGTGTCCTTTGTATGGCTGCTTTGGCATGTAGTGTGCACAGTGCTAACTGGTGGCTTTTTGCATCAATTACATGTTAGCTAAATTAGCCTTGTAGTTCCAGTGTGTAACTGAGGAGCAAACTTTGGACATCAAACACCTAGGCTTATGAACTACATGGGGTAATGGGAAAACTGTGAATTTCATGACTTTAGATCAGAGCTTGGAATATGTGTACTTTTGTCAGATAATTGCTGCTTAAGTAAACTAAGTTCTATACTGCACATCTGACTGTAACTGAATGTGAAGGCGCTGTGCTTACAGGACCCACTCATCTTCAGATCTAAGTAACTAGCTAACTGCACATTAGCTAGTATAGCAGTGGGTTCAAGTCCTGCTCCTGCAGTCTCCCAGAACTACACATTTTAGTGTTTTCCACCATTTTAACCTAATCAAGAGTTTCACAGTGTTTCTATGAGTTGAGTAAAGGCCTTTTCACAGGCATTTTTTCAGGCCAAAAAGAGAACATGTGACGAAAATGGAAAATGAAGAAACGGAATCCTGAAGTAAAAGCAACAATGGCTGTCAGTTTAGGAAGTGTAATAACAGGTTACTCTGTGGCTACGTCCCATTCTACGAAAGATACTGCATGGCCTTACACAGGAGCTGAAACAGTATAAAGAGCGATTCAGAAGGTGTTTTTCCAATGTCGGAAATCCAAAGCACTGCTTGCTCATTTGCTTGGACTGAAACCATGACAACAGAGCTTCGATTGGTCATCCTGATTTTTATCACATCCAGACAACACGAAGTCAAGCTGGTTTCCAGTGAAAGACTTTTACCAGCATTACAGTCCATCAGTTTGGAGCTTGATGTGAAAGTCATCATTAATTTGCATGTGTTTTGAAACCTGACTTACATCTAGAAAAAAAAATCATAGTCACGCTACTATGTGCAAGACTATAGGAGCAGGTTTAGGAACCACCGTTGTACAGTACAGTATCTTATTAAAAAAAAAAAAAAAGACAACTTGATCAGAAATCAGACTAGAAATGAGACTGACTGACAAAGTGCAGGAAAGGCAGAAGGTATTAATTTGTCTGCTTGGACTTTCTTTTTGTATAACTCTTATGTGAGATTAATGAGAAAAAACACCAAAAAAGAACCAAACATGGATTGTTAAATATCCAACATAAATGTATATATATGGAGATACACTGTAGAGAGAAAATGTGACATTTCTCCCAGACATTTTTGTAAGTGTGTGTGTGAGAGAGAGTGAGAGAGATTGAGAGAGAGAGTGAGTGTTTGACAATAAGCGATAAGTTTGGAAGCTGAATGCCCTTCTCTGCACTACCATCATCATTCCTTTTCCTCCAATCAGTGTCCGTGTTTGTTCCGTGATCACATTAGCATCAGTATGTCATTTTGTATTGCTGCAGCATGACGGGCCATTTTTACTGCTGAATGTACGATCCCATTCAGCACTGTGAGGCAAACAGCTACAGAGAGGTTTAGATCCAGAGGGTCACACACCAAACTAAAAACTGAGCCACACATATTCTTTTATTTCTGAAAGCATGTTTTCGCCCAGGGGCTGAATGGGACTGTTAAAGCTGGTCATTTCGTTTGGAACATAAATGTCAAAGAAATTTTATACTAATGCTAAATTCTGTTCTGTGCACCTAAAGGTTTCTGGTAGCATGTAAACGCCATGCTAACAGTGATTCACATGAGCATTTTTTTTTTGGTCGTTGTAGATTAAACCTGAACATTTAAAGCTTGTAAAAGACATTCTATATGTTTCATTTCAAGCTTGTAACAGATGCCAGCATATTTTACCATGTAGCCATTTTACAGGGGCTCTCAGAAAAGAACCCTGGTTTAGAGCTGCTGCTGCTGCCGTTTCCCACTTTTCTTTTCCGTGAGGTCTTGAGTGAAGTATTTCCTCATTAACTTGGCAAATCAAAATGTGATTAGTTGTTCCCACTTTCACTTCCTAATTACGTTCGTGGTCTGGTGTGTAAGGCCTTCACTAGAGGTCCTCGTGTCCTAACCAATATGTGGCTGCATGTGCCTAAAGTGGGGGGGGGCAGCATGATTCCACAGGGTGTTTTATCATTTTTACTACTTTCTTTCCAAAAGGGAAAATCTCTGTAAAAATGATTTGAATACGCTACATTCCTTAAAACCTTGTCATATCAAAGACTGAGGCTACAGATGGCACAAAAACGCACTAGCAGGGACTTTTGCCTGTGCGCCTGTTGTTTTGCCATATTGTACGTATCGAGCAGGATGTTGTGTATTCAAGTGGTATCAAACCTGTAGTGGAGAGGTTTTTAGATGCTGAACCCCATCTTAACATTCAACGTGAACAGGTAAGACAAATCTCCTGTCAACTGGCCCTCATAGAGACCATGAAAAAGCTCCACATGTAATATTTATTTGAACAAGTTTATAACTTTTTAAACAGTTCTGCACTGACCAGTGAAGAAAACAAGCATTTTAATAACTGGCTTTAATTTGAACAATTACTCAAATTATTTGGAAAGTTGTAGATTTTGACGCTTCATTGTAAAAGGCCGTGTTTCATGTTCCCAAACTGAAAGTGCCACTTAAAATGCTTGAAATTTCGGTGCATCTTTAGTAAACATAATTAAATCCACTATTACTAAGGACAACAATGCCAAGCAGCAATGACTATGTGCAAGGCTTTAACAAATCTCCACACTCCACCACGTTTTCCAAAAGTTTCATTTACAATGCCAGAGATATCTTTTTTTTGTGGATAGGAGGCCAAAACAGGAAATACTACACTGAGCAAAATATCTGTACATCTATGGATGGGACCTGAAGTCTGAGTCCATAATATATAGATAAATTGTAATTATCTGAACTAATTTCATTTATTCTGTACTGATACAGTGGAGAAAATGTATATAGATATTTCACAGCCTTGCTTGTCTGTTCTCATCTGCAATTAGTGGACAGTTCTTTGGCCAGAACAGCTGTGGACGATCAATAAGACTGATCTACATGCTGTCAAACCGCCCATGCTAAAGAGCAATGTGTGAAATATTTGAGCATCTCTGTGTTAAAGTATTTACATTGTTCCATCTATAAAGTCATCATGAGCACAATAACGAAGTGTGTTTATACTGTTCTATTGCACAGAAACCTCTTTTCTATCTGCTATATTTGTGGGTCACCTATTTGGTGAACTGACTGACGTTTAACAGAAGGAAAAGCAATGAAGAGAGAAAGACTACATGCAGTGTCCTTTTTCATGGTTTTAAGGGCCTGAACTAGCAGCTAGTTCAAGTTCAGGACAGTCCTGGAAAGCAGCTCATTTGAAATAGTCTTTCAAACTGGGTCACCTCAGTATAAAAATCATGTTTTGACTTGGAATGTTCTCCTTCATGTCATTTTGTGCAGGTACAATGTAAAATAAATTTTGTACAGTTCTGTTTCACAGTGTATGTAAATCAGCTGTATAGTCGTGTCTGAATGTTAATGTCGCAACAGGGATATTTTGCAGATTCTATTTAATGCTTAAAAAGCTTGACATCTCACATCACTGTCCCACAGTGTTCTGTCATTTTAAACAACTCAAAGGTGAAGAGCCAAATGACCACTCATTCTTTACCATGAAGAATGTATGTTCTTACGTAGAGTAACACAGAAAGTAATATAGATTTTGTTTGTGCTGAATGTTTTTAATTGGTTTCGTTTAAAGGGAAATTCCACTGATTTTACAAAATCTGCATAATTAAGTTATTGAGAAGTAAAGAGTCATTCAGAGTGGTTTGATGTGAAATGGTTCACTATAAAGACACATAAGACACTGTTGTTTACAGTGGTGTTGATAGGGTTTAAGCAATTTTTAAACACAAATATAGCCATTTTACTAACTCCAGAACCTACACATGTGCAAACCTACACATCTTCCTAGATTTAATGTAAATAAAGGTAAATCTGAAAAAAGAACCCTTTTGACTTGCAATTACCCATCCATGCTGGATGAATTTTAAAAATACGTTTTAAGCCAAAAGCTTCTCTTAAAACTATCATGTCTTAGATACCAGGCAGCCTATATGTGACAATTTCATATTCAAGTTTCTGTGAGGTAGCTTAAAGGCTATGGATGCAATTCTAACTCTGTTTTCTGTGTTCTGTTTTTCTAGAACAGCGCATTTCACATCAAACCATTCAATGACTTGCTCACATCTTTTACATTTAATTATGCAGACCTTCTTGAAAAAATCATGGAATTCCCTTTTAAAACATTGGTTGTGTATTTTGTGAATTTTGTAAATACGTCCTCAAATAACAAGATGCCAGTCGTTTCAGCTGTGCTGTACAGTTTTTTTGTCAAGTTTTAGTAAATCGTATTAAATGTTGTTTTTAATTATAGATCATTTACGTTTATCATCAGTGGAATAACTGGATGCTGTGAGAATGAATCTCTGTCTCTGTATTGTAAAAGTGAAGACAACTGTTTGGCGCATAATGCATACTGCACATGCAATATACAGGACTGCATCACAATTACTATTCAAAGGGCAAAGTTTTCCAGTCATATACACACTCACTGATTATTTTTGTATTCGAGCTCAAACATACTCACTTGTATTGATGTATTGTATATGTATTTTTGTAAGATCCAAAGTGAAAAGCATATTCTAGAGATGTTTTACCACCGATTCATTGCTAATAAACCACTGCACATATTGTACAGTATTACTGACTGGGTGTATTATGTTCTCCAACTGAAACATTTTGTTTTAGAACTTAGTAATATTGATAATATTGATCATTTTTATTTCATTCATTATGTTATTCAAATGTAATTGCACAAGTACAGCACTGTGTAAAAGTCAGAGGCCACCCTTTAATTTATTTATCCAATCAAAATGGGCATTAAATACAAGTTATTCATTTTTCAGTATCAGAGAGAAGCATATTTAACAGATACACTACACAATAGACATAACATATAAATATAAATCTTTTTTATGCATCTATCTTTTCCTTTATTGCAGATTCCATTATTTTCAGGAGACTGTTTTCATCAGTTCTTCAAAGAAATCTGCAGGGTTTTTTTCCACACTTCCAAATCACAGTCTTACAAACTGGTTGCCTTTTTTGTGTTTCTGCACATCCCCTGAAGAAAATTTATAACAATGACTTTATGTATGTCATGTCTGTTTTGGCAAGGAGTTAATTATGGGTGGTCTATGACCTTTGAACAGTACTGCACATATTTAATTACATAGTTAAAAAAATCATTACATTTACATTTGATCTGCATTCTATTGACAGGTTTTTTTAAACTTTCAAACTTCTTTTCATTTGTTTCAATGTCAAAAACATGGCAGAAAGCTAAAGGGAGTTTTTCCTCTGTCTGCTAAGCAAGACTAAACATTAACTTCTAAAAGAAAAAGTGGTCTGCACTTTCTAAACAACTCCTCTCGCTTCAACAAGTTACAAGTGAGAAATAGTGACTATCAAATTATACCATACTTATCACCCGCAACAGCTGTGACTTGTAAGGGTTAAACTGTTCAGAAATAGAAATTGTTCTTTCTGGTTTTCATCATCCACAATAAATAAGCTGAAACTCACACTTCAGACAATCCACTTTTAGAAATCTTCTCATCCTAGAAACGGCTGGGACGGATTGTTCTGCCGTTGCTCTCAGGAAGACGCCGGTTAAAACTCCTACCATAATTTTTACACCTTTCTGATTACGTGCCCTCATGAATGAAACAAGCACTTACATGCTTCACCAGACCATTAAGACCACTTCTGCACTTCTTCGTTGGAGTCAATTGCTGATATCGCTCCTGAATTGATGGACTAGCTTTGCTGGCTGCAGAAGATACAATAATAAAGTGGAGAAATATTGAAATATTCTGGGGAATTCTAGAAAGACAACTCGGATAAAGTAAGTTTTTACTTGTTGAGATGTAACAGTAATTCTTCATGCACATTTTTCAGCTCATGACTTTGTAAAAGTGCTTTTTACTGTATTTTATTTTCATGACATTTATGTGGATGTATGTAAAAAAAAAATCAGTGACAATTACAGCATTTGGCAGACACTCTTATCCAGAGCGACTTGATTGTTTTACACAGGTTGTCGAAAGGCAGTGTTTGGAGTCTTGCTCAAAGACTTTTATTGGTAAAGTGTAGGGTTCTTACCCAGGCAGGCAGACAGACAGACATATATACTTACTTAAACACACACTTAGGGGTAACTTATTGTGTCCAATCAGCCTGACTGCGTGTTTGTGGACTGTAGGAGGAAACCGGAGTACCCTGAGTGAATTCCAGCATGGTACCATCATAGGACGCCACCTGTGCAGTCATGAAAACAAGTCCAGTCATGAAATTTCCTCACTACTAAATATTCCAAAGTCAACTGTCAGTGGTATTATAACAAAGTGGAAGTCATTGGGAATGATAGCAACTCAGCCATGAAGTGGTAGGCCACGTAAAATGACAGAGTGGGGTCAGCGGATGCTGAGGCGCATAGTGCGCAGTGGTCGCCAACTTTCTGCAGAGTCAATCACTACAGACGTCCAAACTTCATGTGGCCTCCAGACCAGCTCAAGAACAACAGAGAGAGCTTCACAGAATGGGTTTCCATGGCTGAGCATGGTGTTGGGTTGTTTTTCAGGAGTTGGGCTCGGCCCCTTAGTTCCAGTGAAAGGAACTCAATGCTTCAGCAGACCAAGAGATTTTGGACAATTTCATGCCCCCAACTTTGTGGGAACAGTTTGGGGATGGCCGCTTCCTGTTCCAATATGACTGCGCACCACTGCACAAACCAAGGTCCATAAAGACATGGATGAGCGAGTTTGGTGTGAAAGAACTTGACTGGCTTGCACAGAGTCCTGACCTCAACCTGATAGAGCACCTTTTGATGAATCAGAGTGGAGCCAGGCATTCTCATCCAACATCAGTGTCTGACCTCACAAATGCGCTTCTGGAAGAATAATAAAAAAATGTCCTTAAACACACTCCTAACCCTTGTGGAAAGCCTTCCCAGAAGAGTTGAAGCTGTTATAGCTGCAAAGGGTGGGCCGACATCATATTAAACCCTATGGATTAAGAATGGGAAGTCACTCAAGTTCATATGCGTGTGAAGGCAGACGAGCAAATACTTGTGGAAATATAGTGTATGCTCAGTCAAAGAAAGGGACTCCATAATCTAACCTTACATTCACAAATCAAATATATGTTTTTGTTTATAGTGACTGCACCGCCCTTTGTTTCACTTTTTTAAAATCATTTTCCTCATAGTTTCAAGACAAAACTCTTCCCCTACAGAAAAACCTCATTAACTTTTGTTCTTTGGCTCTGCATGTTCTATTAGTCTGGTGAAAGTGGGTTTCTCCAGGCCCCTCGCTGTTCTAGTTTAAGTGGAATTGTCTGCTTGATGAATTCTCCTGATGCCTCTGTAGACAGAGAGCTGAGAGTGTGACCGGCTCTGTCCTTCTATACTATTTAAATTTGGCCTAAGGGTAGAACTTGGCTTCATGCAAGCTCAAAATGAAGTGTCAAACATTTGAAATGTTAGGCACCTGTTGCATTAAGCCTACATTTTATGCTTGGTTTCATCTTTTGTTAGCACATCTTATTCAAACAGCACTATGCAGGTGTGCTTTCCTCAAATAAAGCTGCTTCACTCCAGTACATTCTCTTGTAACAAGGGCAGCATAAGTGTTGATGTTCCGATTGTGTTACTGGAGCAATTTTTTAATCATGTTTCAACAGTGTTAGCTGTCAGCATCTTTTCCCCGACCTATTTATAACCAAAACTAAAAGTATTGCATTTGTATACGAACCAGCCTCTCTCCTCCACTGTGTGAGTACTGGTGTTTTTTTTTAACTGAATTGGTGCTCAGACAAAGGATTACAGAATATGTAAGAAAACTGCCTTCAAAAGAGCTACCATACTGGGGAACCTCAACAGGCAACATTTACTGCAAACATTTAATTCATACACGACTGGGTGCCTTCCTGTCTCAGAAACTGTATGAGCAGGCAACGTTTGACACATCTAATACTCGGCCAATATGTAAGCCAAAACACACCCTTGGCGGAAAAGAACATAATCTCCACAGTGAAGTATGGGTCGGGGATGTGGGGCTGTTTTAATTACACTAGCCCTAGGAATATTGTAAATGCTGAGGTCCTGGAACGCTGTGTAGTGATGGGCCCAGCGAGTCAATAGGGTGAATCCTGGAAAAGAAGGTGCATCAGACACACAGCTCAAGTTTTCCCCATAACACTATATAAAACAAATAAAGAGAGAGTCTCTTAGACATTGAACATTCCCTTACATGTGGGTTTCTGAAAAGTGAACAGTTTGTAAAGCAAGAGTAGTTAATAATTCTGTTAGAAATGAGTTTGTTCAGCATTACTGAGCTCTTGTGAGGGATGAACAATCCCAGAAGCAGTGGCGCATTTGCGAGTGATTAACAGCGTCAGTGTTAATTTTATTACAGCTCAGCCAAACAGGAGCTGAAGGTCATGCAGGCCGGAGCATGAGGTGATAATATTCTACTTTTTAGTAAGATTTTCCATATTTTTATATATATATATATATATATGTGTGTGTGTAGTGTTAATTTTTCAGTTTCTCAGTTTAATATACTGGAAAAAGTAAAACATAAAATATAAAATGTGCCACGACTTCTGCACAGGTCAAATTTTATGTTTTATATTTTTTCAACAAGTTAAAATCAGCAAATAAACAATAACGCATTGAAATGTACAGAAGTGGGTTCTGAATGCATAGCACTTAGCCTAGCAGGATCACTTTTTAAGAGGTGGTGATGGTTGGATCTTCTAGAACGTAAAAATCCAAAGTGTATGTCCAAATTGTCACCCAGTCCGGACCTAAACCTAACTGAAAACCTGTAGGGTAAGAACTAAAGACTCTGAAAGACCTCAAGAGATTTTGTATGGAAGAAAAGTCTCAGATCATTTTGTGTTCTCCCCCCTGAACCAGCTTAATGGTGACTTAATGTATGTCTAGGAAATCCACCCTCCGTGCTGTTCCACAAAGTAAACACAGTAGTCCTACTAAATGCAGGTGCCAAAAGCTGTGACGCGTTCTTGAGAAAAATTTCTTCGATTTTTACATTTTTCTCATATCTTCAGTGAAAGAATGAACTGGGTTATTAAAACAGATTTTTTATTGCAATTTCTTTCAAATCTTTATCAAGGGTGCAAATAATTCTGGAGGGCACAGTAACAAATTTCTGCAATAGTTAATGCCTAGGGGATGATGTATTGTGCTCCATTCCTCAAATAATGACCACTGCTCATAGGTTTTTCTCCACAGGCTGTAAACCGGTAATTGCTCTCAACCTCCCACCAGTGTTACCAGTTGTCCTTGGATTCAATGCAACAGCAATTTCACCATTCAGCTCGCCATTAAAGCAGCAAAATGAAAAAATGTAAAGTGGACAGGAGAAGAAACATGCAGTCCAGGGTCTAACCACCTCGATCATATAAAGATTGGTCAGAATCTTCTCAAAAACAAGACATCTTTTCAAGGACTTTTCAAGGATTTTCCATCCAGTCTTCATTGAAGCTCATCATTTGCTGCTCTTAGGTGGAGCTCCAGTGTTGAAACAAGTGTCCTGTCTTAAAGCATGCAGCAGCATTAATGTGTCCTGAAACATGCGAGGCAAAATGCCCATGTAACATCTACCACTGTTCAACAAGTTTTAAAGCTTTGACTTTGACACATAAATGGGCTCTTTTGTAGCAGCTTTGGTGAGGTTGGACAAGCTTTACAGAACACTGGCAAAAATGACATTTACCTAATGAATATTTCATTTAAGCTTACGTTTGCTACTGAACATTAAGCTTTTTACACGTCTTACAAGCCTACAAGGGCTGCAAAAATGCTGTACGTTTTGGAACGACACCTCATACTGAATCTGATTAGACAACTGAAGTGGGGAGATAACATTTTCTGAAGGTTACTCCATTACTTTAATACTTTGTCAAAAACATGCCAAAGTACATTTTTACATATGACAACAAAGAATTTCATTTTGGCCAAAGAACAATCACATACTTCATCAAATATCATTACAATCAATCATCTAACCTTGCTTAATAAGACTACAGTAGGATGGAGACGAGCTGTCAGTGTGCTGGCCTCGCTGAGAGTTCAGCTGCAGATTCATGGCTGGTGCGGCTAAGAAGCCCAACCCAGCTCATTTGCTGAAGTGGGTCCAATCAGAGGAGCTGTAAGCCCTTCCAGCTGTTCTGTGTGTCACGAAGAACATTTTTAACTCCACACCTCCAACTCAGAGACATCATACAGCAAGCCTCGGGCTCTGATTAGCACAACACGTGGATAGATGTTGAGTGCAGCACTGGTCTGATCCCTGTGAAGCATGGCTGCTTTAGTGGATCTGATGATATAGATAATGAACTCAGACACATTTCGGCACGTGACTGGAATGTAATGTAAGCTACAACAACCTATGAGTGCTGTGCTAATGTCTTAGGCCAGCAAAGACAAATTGTTTAAAGCTATCTAGGCCATAAGTGTTTATGAAAACACAGGTATACTGTTCGCTACAGATTTATGTGTAGAATCAAGCACTTCTACCTTTTTCTGTTGAGATTGTAAAAATATTAACAAAATCCACTCCCTCTCTACATGCTAATATACATATGTAGCGTTACAGCTTCAGAGCTAACTAGCTAACATTACACTAGCAAACTCTTACAAAGTAATAGTTCTGAAATACTGAGCGACACATCAAAACACTATTCCATTTTACATTCTGGTGAACAGTACAGATCAGTACACCAGCTTAATCCACATCTACTATTTTCTTGTTTGTAACCAATAGAGCGAGCAATGTTAGCTGTGTCGGTGGCTCTAACCGGGGATCTAACTTCTGCCTGCTCCCGTCTGATGGGATCTAACTTCTGCCTGCTCCCGTCTGAAGGGATCTAATTTCCGCCCGCTCCCGTCTGAAGGAATCTAACTTCCACCCGCTCCCGTCTGAAGGGCTCTAATTTCCACCCGCTCCCGTCTGAAGGGATCTAACTTCTGACTGCTCCCTTCTGAAGGGATCTTACTTCCGCCCGCTCCCGTCTGAAGGGATCTAATTTCCGCCCGCTCCCGTCTGAAGGAATCTAACTTCCACCCGCTCCTGTCTGAAGGGCTCTAATTTCCGCCCGCTCCCGTCTGAAGGGATCTAACTTCCGCCCGCTCCCGTCTGAAAGGATCTAACTTCCGCCCGCTTCCGTCTGAAGGGATCTAACTTCTGCCTGCTCCCGCCTGAAGGGATCTAACTTCCGCCCACTTCCGTCTGAAGGAATCTAACTTCTGCCTGCTCCCGTCTGAAGGGATCTAACTTCTGCCTGCTCCCGTCTGAAGGGATCTAACTTCCGCCCGCTCCCGTCTGAAAGGATCTAACTTCCGCCCGCTTCCGTCTGAAGGGATCTAACTTCCGCCCGCTCCCGTCTGAAAGGATCTAACTTCCACCCGCTTCCGTCTGAAGGGATCTAACTTCTGCCTGCTCCCGCCTGAAGGGATCTAACTTCCGCCCACTTCCGTCTGAAGGAATCTAACTTCTGCCTGCTCCCGTCTGAAGGGATCTAACTTCTGCCTGCTCCCGTCTGAAGGGATCTAACTTCCGCCAGCTCCCGTCTGAAGGGATCTAACTTCCGCTCTGCTCCCTCCTGAAGGGATCTAACTTCCACCCACTCCCGTCTGAAGGACTTAGGGATCTAAGTTAAACCATGTCAAAAAGCTTTGCAGTTTTTTACATGGTTTAAAAATGCCTGTTGGCTTTTGCATTGTGTGTAAGCTTCATGAAGAATGGACCAAAAGAAACAGCCCAAATGACTGAAAAGGTTCTGGTTCCATCGACTTACATTAAAAGTAAAGTAGGTTTTTTCATTTTCCACAGAAACATACTGGTCAGATAAACACTTTTAAAAATCTGTGTCCTTAGTCAGGGATGCAAGGATGCTAAGACTTTGCGCAGTAGCCTCCTGTATAAGATCTAAAAGCAAGTGAAACATGAAGCAGATCACTCCATGCCTATTTTTTAAGTAGCCAACTGTGAGCTGTGTCTGATGTCATGATAAGCTCTTTTCCCCAAACAGTGGCATTTGAGCCTTCATTCCTAGCTCCCACGGCCTTTAGAGCCAAGGTTACAACTCCTCATAGATATGAAAAATTAATACAATTAGACTGAGCTCATCCCCCCCCTTTGGCCCAATCCATTATTCATGGCTGCTGTTACCCCCCCACCCCCCACGCCCGCACACACACACACACACACACACACACACACACACACACACCCCACCCCCGTCCAGCACAAGTGTGATTCATGTGGTATTTGAAGTCAGGCTCTTTGCGTGAGGACTAGCTGGGTTAATACTGGGGTGAGTCATCCTAGGATGAAGTCACAGCTCTATACATGCTGAGACTGAGTACACCCACACTTAGTACTGCTGTGCATCTGTTATTGTCTGTGCACTCATTTGTTAATGTACACAATTGTTCAAATGTTTGGAATCACTCTTAAGAAATCTGTATCATTGTTTTCACTAATAAGGCACTAAGCAACAAGTGGCTTCACGTCGGGCCCAACAACCCTTGATGGGGAGCTCCACAGATTTTTTTCAAAATCTCTGCATTGATCAACTCTGGAGATAGATATAGTGTCATTGAGAGGGGTTTCATCTGAAATTGTTCATTGCCGGGAAACTTTTCAACTCACATTTCTTGGTGCTGATAGGGATGTCTTTAACACAGATAGCCATTTTATTTACTGCAACACACATGTACCTCTCTAACATGAATGGATTTAAAATTATGCACATTTCTTCTCAAAGCTAACATAAAGCAATGTCTCAGGCATCATGCAGGATATTCATAACTATTCTGTGTAACAACTTTCTGTGATTAAGCCTTTAGAGGCATTAAACTCCTCAAACAACTTCACATATTCAGAAACCTCTAAAATACCATGCGATTTCTAGTTGAACATTCTGATCTACCAGTATCACGTTATTGACATTACTGATTAAAACAACAGCATTTATTTCTATGACAAGTAATTACAAACCTTTGAACAATAGTGTATATGATTGTTTTGAGCCCTTTTTAGTTTCTTGCACTTTTATTATCTGAATTTTATGCCAGAAGGCACTATATGATTAATATGCCTTGTAGGCTTCTGCCATAATTTTATGGTGGCCGAGAGCAGCTCTTTACTTCATGCCAATGACACACAAGCCTACACAAGTTCAATGCCAACTAACAGGACCTGTCATTGCTGGGATAATGGAAGTCGTGAGGAGCTATGTATGGCCCGATTTGCCATAATGAACATCTTTCTGCTAGTGGTTGAATATAGTATTTTGTGTCACTTGTTACTTTGACAAGTTTCTTGTGAATCACAAGTGTGATTGAAAGCTAACCTTCCAGGAAAGGCAATATCCAGAAGCTCTTAAAATAACTCTACGATGATTTTATAAGTCAGACATCTGTACATTTAAATTTAACCTGCCCTAGCTAAAATTAGATTTCTATCATGGCTTAGCCCTTCGGTGTGACCAATTTGGAAAAATTGGTGTGCCTTTGATTCTGACTTACCCTTCAAACTAGGGAAAATACAAATAAGTGAGTCTCCCCGGTACAGTATGGTGGTATGATAGCACACTCACATTTCACACAATCTGCATATTCTCCACATTTTAAAGCAGGTCAGAGCCATGATAAAAGCAGAAGCCTGTGCAGCACAAATCCATTTAGGAACAAACTTGCATCAAAGGAAAGCTGACCTGCAACTGCAACACGCTGCAAAACTCTGGAAACAACAAAGAGCCGAGCAAGTCTGTTATCATCTTCAGTGAGCTCCAAAGTTTTAAATATTCTTTTTAATTATATTTGTGTGAAAGGAAAAGAGGCCATCTGGGGATGTTGAATGAATGCAGTATGTTACAGAGCAAGCTGAGAGAATGTAGGGCTAAATATTCACTTTTGTTAGAAAAGTCTCTTAAATATCCATCAAGGATCTGCACTTTTACTTTCTACTGCACAGCAGTTTGGCGAAAAGCTCCAATTTTTACTTCAGTACAAGCAGTATTTTAGAAAAATTATCAGCTCTTGTCAGTGATTCACTCATTTCGTCTGATATCAGAGGAGATTTTATATGGAGGCCAAGTCCATATCAGCTGTTTAACATGCAGGCGCTAAACTACACTTGGAATTGTAAAGAGGTTCTCTGCATTGCTATATACATCAACACTAGCCATGGAAAAGGCAGAGCTGCCAGATTTACAAGCCAATGTCTTCTAGGATATGACCCAATCAGATGTAATCTTGCAAAACAACACAAAAAAAAACCACATAAAACAGCAAAAGTGTCAAAAGTGACAGCAAAGCGTTCAGTGCCATTCTGTTCTGCGTTATGTCAAAATTTAAAAGTTTAGTTCACTTACATGATTTTTAAACCATCATTCAAGAAATGTCAAATAATTCCAATCTAAGGGAGTGAAGTCAAGCAAAAAAAGTGCTGAAGGAAGCGACAGGCAAAATGGTGTAACATAAAACTTGGTTCAAACAAAAAACATCGTAATTCCCAATCAAGACAGCATCAGCTGAGACCTATTGGCGTGTTCACCTGTTTAAAGTTCCATAACAGCTGTTTGAATATTCCACAAACTTCCCAGTTTTGGGAATGTTGTAGACATCAAATTTGAAATTAGTGTATATTTACAAAAATGAATAAGGTTGATAAAGTCTTAATTATCTCTCCTCATCTATAGTTTTATATCCTCTTCTGCAGATCTCCATGACATTTTCAAGAGGACTGTATTCTTTCAGTACATTCACTCAAATCATCAGAACACTGCTACTGCATATAGAACATCACATAACTTGATTTCAGGATTAGTAGATTTTAATCTTTCAGTAAATTTCTCATGACTGTATACTGTAGTATCTTCATAGATCTTAACCTTAACCTTATCTGCTGCAGAGCAGTTTTCATTTGAAGCCAAATCCAAATGGGACGGTCATTAAAGGAGCCAGTTCAATAAGATCAAGGGAGAAGTTGTTGAATAAAGCCTGAATTGAGGACCGCTTATTCTTGCAGCTTCTCTTCTCCGGCCCAAAGCAGAGAAAGATGCTTTCTATGGAGCAGAGCTATGCTATGTAACGTGGAAAGGTTTTTAATGGATTTATGCATTTGATTTTTCTTTTTTTCCCAGGAATTGGGGATTTCACACATGGATGAAGGAGATCAAACACAGGCAGAGCTTATCAGCTGTGAACTTCCCGAGGGGAGGCAGCAAAACGATTCATCCATAGGTTTCCTCACACTGTCCTCTGGATTATCAGGGCAAAATGACTGACTCAGACTGAAAGACACACCATTGAAAGTGTCTTAACCCAGCAGGTCATCAGGACCACCTAAAGTTAAAGTGGTACAGCCAACAACAGACGACTGATAATGCTAACACTAGCAAACACGTACGCGCTTCTTTAGAGACTGCAATTTTTTGTTTCATCAAAGCTGCTGTGAATGGCAAAGATAAACAGCATGTTCAAAACTAAGCTCCTGGCTGGGCACAGCACTGGCGTGGGCTATGAACCAGAGCTTACAGATGTAACAGATAACCAGCATGCGACAGCACCAGAGTGAGTTGCCTCCATTAAATCATTGCATTGAATTCCCAGGACTGCAATGCTCTTCCACTGAGCATTTCTGGCACGTAGGTGACTGGTGATAATTTGATGACAGAAGCTCCACAGCCATCAGGACGCGGGCAGATATCCTTAAATGACACTTAAATTCAGTGAGCTGCCCTTGTGTTGTAATTCAGAGGCGACAATGTAATCAAATCAGAGGTAACCTTAATATCAATGTCAATGTCAATTTATTTATAGAGCACATTTTACACGTTAGTTGAAAGTGCTGCACAAATACAAACATTAAACTACAGTACTAGTAAAACAATTTAAAAGAGACAAAAACAAATGACATAAAAGCCATGGAATAGTAATGAGCTTCAAGACTAGATTTAAAACGTGACAGAATACAAATACTAGCAGCCCAGCCGAGCTGCAGCACAATAGACCGGTTGTGATGCACTTTTTAAGGGTGACATTTAAACAATCCGTTTGTATGTAATAAGCACATCTGAGTTAAATGAACATGTATATTAAAGTATGTCAGTGGATTATCCCCGACTAAATGAGTAGATTTAAGGTGCACTAACAGATTAGGCTAGGATACTGAGTAAAGTTAGCAGCCCATAATGTTCACCATAAACAGCCTAGTAATTGTAAGATCTTAATGTCACTTCATCTTAGAAAAGGCTTCTAAACGTGATTTTTCACACAAAGGATGCTATTTTCATGATACGTCCCTACTGGTATGGATTTATAGCACATTGGAGACTTAAAACGTGAAGATATATAAGACTTATGGGTTGAATGCTTGCAGGCTGTGTGGTTCTGTTGACTGTTATCTGTACATTATGCTGTGTTAGTTGAGTTTGGATTAATGGCATGAACCACGGGGGGATTCAACTCCACCTATAGACTCCCTCAAATAAGAACAGCATCTCCACAATTCTTTTCCTGTTCTTTATTTTTAATGAACAAAACATTAAGTTTCCTATTGGTGTGGTGTTGGTTTGTGAAACGTTGTTGTTGTAATCTTTAATGATGGTAAGTAATTTAGTAATTGCTCCTGCTGACTTGAGCCAGCAGTTTTTCTTCTCTGTGTCAGTTGAGAAATCAAACATTCTTACTCCTTTCTCCGAACGGCTGAAGCATCTCCATGCAGCACAGCAAACCATGCTGAAGACTATATGCAAGGACAACACAGAGAAAAGGGCACAGACAAACTGCCAGCCAGGCTATTCATGTTTGAGTTTGTTACAGCCTTATTTAATGCAGTAAATGTGTATGTAGCAAAAAGACAAGATACATAAAAATGTTTATATGTGTACAAACAAATATAAATAGATGCGTTTATTATATCCTGACTGGATGTGATGTGTTTTAATGTTGGCTTTTTAATAGCAGCTTTTTTCATATGCAAGACAAACTCATTTCTTTGGCTCCTTTTGGGGCAGTCGCGGGCTGGAGGTAGGGAATCAGCCCTGTGACTGGAAGGTTGCCAGTTTGATCCCCTTGGCTGACAGTCCATCAGTCCATCACTGAAGTGCCCTTGATCAAGGCAACTAACCCCCAATTGCTCCCCGGGTGCCGTGGATAGGGCTGCCCACTGCTCCGGGCAAGTGTGCTCACTGCCCCCTAGTGTGTGTGTTCACTAGTGTGCATGTATGTGGGTGTTTCACTGCATGGATGGGTTAAATGCAGAGGTCTAATTTCACAGTGTGCAAACAGACAAATGGCTGTAAATTCTAATTCTAAATTCTCCTTCTGTCCTTTCTGAAAGTCATAGAGTTTACAGTAGACATCAGACTAGGCGTAGGGATTACTGAAACAAGCATTAATTAAAGATGTGTTAATGTTAGAAAATTAATCTGATCTCAATTTTCAAACATTCCTTCCCTTCCCCTCCCTATATATCAATAAACATTAGGATATGGCTGATCTCATCTACCATACAAGTTTAAGAACATAATATCTACAATACTGAAAAGTCAAACTAATGCAACAATGACAACACACTATTGAAACCATGTTCACATTTACCCAACATGTCAACATGGCAAGTAACGATAGCTGTTGAATCCTTAAATAGTAGCGCATTTGACTTTTAATATATTATATTGTTGTAATTGCACCCACACATTGGTTTTCTATAAAAATATTGCAAATCAATGCATTTATTGACTGCTAAGTATCAAAAGACGCAGTTCTGCCGCTCTGTGTTTATGGGTTTAAATTGTCTGCAAAGAACTTCCTGGAACTATCTAAGTCTACGTGAATTACGTCACTATCAGGCATTTTGAACTTCCATTGAAACGACTCTCTCTCTACACGGCTCTGTATCTAGCTAACTACATTTTGCAACAATGCCGTTCTGAGCTGACATGAGATGTTCAGATGTAATCTGGCTTGAATGTACAAATATTCAAATAAATAGAAATAAAAAAATAGCTATCTGTTATCTGCTAAATAAAACAAGCTAGCATTAGCACAGCAAACTTCAATGTGACGGTCTCTAAGTGGTATTATTTATGAATACAGATGCTTACACTGAGTATTACTGCACTTTACAGCATTATTTTGATTTTCCTTGGGTCACAGTCGAGGAGTAACATTAACCTACTCAACCCTCCCCACAGTGACGCATTCAATCTAACTCAAAGTCCTCAGAGGAAAATCTCATGAACAGTTTGTCGTGTTCAACGCACAAAAAATTGTTTTTTTTTTTCCACCTTGTTCTGGCTAACTGTGCAAGCACATCTTGCCACAGCTGAGGTGGGCATAGACCACTGTAGTTGTCATTTTGTTGTCGGCACCATATTCTTATGCATATATTAGGAACTCGGGGTCTATCGCATCCTGTGCAAAATAAAATTTGGAGGATTCAGTGGTATTCAGGAGAAAAATGTACACAGGAAAAAACGTATCCAGTTCTGAACATTTTTATTTAACACAGGTGCGATAGAGGTGATTTTTCAAAAACCCTATTCATTCTGGCCATAGAGAACTGGGGCTTAGACCTGGACTACAGTGGCCTATTTCCTATTTATGGCTTTATCAGCAAGCTGATTGGCTGTTTTCTGAAGGGCGAGACTTTCCCCGGAAACAGATGACGTATAGACCACTGTAGTCGTGCGTCATTCTGTAGTCCTCGTTATGACCACATTAGGAACTCCGGGTGTAAGCAACATTTCTCTCTGGTCAGAATGGAATTGGAAATAGAACTGGGCATTAGGAGTCAGAGCCAGTTTATGAGGAGCCTGGCCACTTCCTATTTTCCCCCATTATAAGGAAAACAGGACTGCTAAACAGCAGAGGGCTCTCGCAAGTGAGTCCTCAATGAATGGGAGTAAATGGTGTTCAATGGCTAAAAACGAACAGTTAAAATTGTTTCTAATCACTCACCCAGGATGTTTCTGTAATTTTAGAAAATAGAAGAATGTATTTCACTAAAAAACAAAGAAAACTCGCCCATATATTTCCTTTTTTCTACAGCAAAAAGGGTTTTGGCCTGCAGAAGGTGGGCATTACTGCTAGAGCGTGATGATTGATGGGTCAGCGGAGCAACTTATTGGTGGTTCATGCTCACTGACGTCACGAACATACATGAAGCGTCGTTTTAAACTCCTATAACTCGAGTTTAAAAGCTCTTAAAAATATAACAACAGTGTCAAAATGTTTCATGGTGTACTTTGTTCAGGAAATCAACATATTCTTTTACACAAAAAATGTAAGAGCATGAGGAAAGACAACTGAGAGGAATCAAGACTCATAAGGAGGAACTCCCTAAAAACATGAGGAGGAACAACTGAGAGAAATCAAGACTCAAAAGGAAAAACTCCCAAAGAACATAAGGAGGAACCACTGTGAGGAATCAGGGCTCAAAAGGAGCGACTCCCTAAGAACACGAGGAGAAGCAGCTGAGAGGAATCAAGACTCATAAGGACGACCTCCCTATCAGTACTAGCAGAAACCTGACAGGAGTTAAGACTCAAAAAGAGAGACTCCCTAAGAGCATGAGGAGGAACCACTGAGAGAAACCAAGACTCAAAAGGAGAAACTCCCTAAGAGCATGAGGAGGAACCACTCAGAGAAACCAAGACACAAAAGGAGAAAATCCCTAAGAACCTGAGGAGGAACCACTGTGAGGAACCAGAGCTTAAAAGGAGAGACTCCCTAAGAACATGAGGAGAAACAACTGGGAGGAATCAAGACTCATAAGGAGGACCTCCCTAAGAGTACTAGCAGAAACCACTGACAGGAGTTAAGACTCAGAAAGAGAATCTCCCTAAGAGCATAAGAAGGAACCACTGAGAGGAACCAAGACTCAAAAGGAGAAACTCCTGAAAAGCATAGGGAGGAACCACTGAGAGGATTGAAGGCTCAAAAGGGGAAACTCCTGAAAAGCATAGGGAGGAACCACTGAGAGGATTGAAGGCTCAAAAGGAGAAACTCCTGAAAAGCATAGGGAGGAACCACTGAGAGGTGAACCAGATGAATTACAAGACTACAGATAACAGAAGGACTGGGATTAGACAGGATTGATTCATGAGAAAAAGCAGTGAGTTATGTGAAAACTCTGTGCAAAAAATGACATGGAAGATCTACTGATTATGTGGGATGTTGGATATGAGAACATGGGCAAACAATGCAATATAAGAGTAAGGCAGGATTACAAGGTCCAGAAAGAGGTCAGGAGTTCACACAGGGGTCGCAGTTATGAAGCTCATTAAAAATCACGACAGAAGTTGCAGATGGGCGTTGATGGTCGTATATTCCATTACAGCACAGAAGCATCAAGAGTTTGATGTCAACAGTGCTTTACAGCCAGTATCTCTCATGAGTATTCAGAGAAAGGGAAATGCTCACCGAAAGCCTCCCCTGAGACATATGCATAGAGACAAGAAGACCTATAAAATCAGGTTCAGTCTGAATTATTTAGAGTGAAATTATTCATAACCACACAATGCCATTTCAAAAATAGAACTACTCTAGCCTGGTACATACAAAGGGCTGGGTGGAGGAGGTGGAGGTGGAGGGCACTAGATGGAACAACAAGGGATTGATTTAATATAAGAAGGAATAATCTTTCCTGGAAGGAAGCAAGCAAGGCAGACTGCTGACTAGAGTCCCAATAATCTGCTCACCGACATTGTGCTTTTAACAGCCCTATTCATATTGTGAGGAGAGTGATATTAATATTTTAAAGTATGGATCTAACTAATATTTGCATATGCTATAAGATAGATCAATGAAAAAAATGGAGGTACAATGGAGTGTGGTGGGCAGCCCTATCCACAGCACCCGGGGAGCAAAAGGGGGTTAGGTGTCTTGCTCAAGGACAACTCAGTCATAGAGTGTTGGCACTGGGGATTGAACCGGCAACCTTCTGGTCACAGGGCCAGTTCCCTAAACTCCAGCCCACGACTCGCCCCCATGATCTTTAAAAGACGGCAGTGGGACGGACGTCCAGCTTATGTGTCTCAGAACACTACGTCTTCCTCTCTCCGCTTTCTTTAATAATACATGTGAAGGACGTTTTTCTGAGTCTGACATCAGTTTAAAGTAAATAAAAACACAAGCGCTCCAGCTGGAAACTCATCTCATGCTGACTGGACCTCACGTGATGTTCGCTGTCATGGTAACATTTACTCTAAGCGCTGCTCCACGCATGCCATTTTGCATCGGATTACTTGTAGCGAGCATGTAAACGAAGATTTTCATCAGACTGTTGAACAGAGTGAGCATAAACACCTCAGTCTGAATCTGCAATCTGAATGTATTCAATCGGATTGGCAAAAATCTTTGCATGTAAACACAGCCACTGGATGATACAGACGATCAGATGATTAAAGAACACTGAATGACAGAATATTGTCACATAAGAAGATTTAGGAAGATTTATTATATATTCAAGCGGGCTCAGACGACATTGAAACATCACTGGATTCTAATTAATCACTTGTTTGTGTATAAAATGATACAGGCCTGATTGTTGCTGTGAGTAGTGCTCTTCATTGAACACTGTACTCTGGCACAGTATGGCATACTGTTGTCTGAAAAAGTGGACAGAACAGTCCCTGCTGAAAAAAATCCTTGCTGGTCTAAGTTGGTTTATGCTAGTGCTTGTTTAACTGGTTGCCCAGTGTATAGACATCCAAAGTAGATGTATGCTGTTCTAAGCTGGTTTGTCTATCATTACCTAGCTAAAAACTGTAGGATGCTGAATTTTGTATATACTTTGTCCATTTTATATAAGCAGTGTCAAACCACATAAACAAGTGTATTTGAGATTACTTAACTCGACATGGTTTGAGGTTGATTGTAGTGTTTCTTGATTTAGGCATGCAGTTTACTTGATACTTGATATTAGCCCCGTAGCTCCAGCGCAAAACTAAAGAAGCTAACCTTAGACACCCTTTTTGATTTTTGACTTAGCAATTTCACAAATGGAGAAGGATGATATTTGAAATGACTCATACATGTAGACAATGTGACCAATTTTAGCATTTAAAACAATACTGTCATCCCAAGTGGCTTCTATGAACAACACAGACCATTTAAGTGCATCCGCAAGTACTCATAAATTCCATCTGATGCACCTTTAACTTAGGCTGTTCATAAATGTCTTCCATGAATCATGATCTAAATGATATATGCAGCCCTGGGCTAGTTTCTTTATATGGCGGTTTAAGTTATATATGGCATGAGCTGGGTAAAGGTCAGTAACCCTAGAAAGGTCTTTGAGCCAGAACAGCAGGCCTCTCCAGTGTTTCCTTGAATAGGGAACAAAGGCTCAGATTTGGATAACAGTATTAAAACAGTATAAATGCAAATAATAGATACAGTCAATATACTCCTGTTATATTTCTGGCTATTATAATAGTGCAGCAGCTTTTTATTTGTATTACATTAACTGAAAATGTCTGTGTTTCACTTTTGAGAAAAAAGGACAATAATTGCCTTTCATTTTACATGGAAATACAATCATACCATAACTGTAGTGGTCAGCGTTCCCATTCAAACACTGCACATATAGTCCGCCCGAGAGCTGCATGTCAAGTGCTTCCAATTCAAACACATTACATGGATGGATCCTGTGACAAAATACACATGACAGTGACCTGCGTTCATTCCTACTGCCATGAAAAATTCATTTTCTTTTGTTGTTTCTGCACATTTGAAGGCCTGTGCAAGTGCATATGTTAGAGCAATGGATGTCTGTGGAAGGCAATTAAAAAGCACAAAATAACATTTTTTGAGCAGCTGTTTAATACAGCAATAAGCAGCTGTTTCATTAGCAGTTAATGAATAAAGCAATATACAACAGATATTATATCTTCTTAAATCTAATTAATGTGCAGTGCTATGCAAAGGTCACTTATTACATTTCCAGCCAAAACACATATTAAGTACAAGTTATTCAATTTTCCAGAAATATTGTTGAGGAGATTAGATATAAGATAATCCAACTGCATGAAGAAGGGGACAATCAAGGAAAATAAGTGGAAAAAAAATAATAAAAAGATACATAGACTCTTATAACTACTGTGCAAGGCCTGGTAGATCATCAAAACTGCCCCATCAGATGAATAGAAAGCTTTCAGCTTTGAGGGAGAGGACAAAATGAAACTCCACTCTTGCTTCAGATCTGGTGTTTCTGTCCATCCTTCCAGAGTCCAGATCTCAACATCAGTGAATGTGTTTGGGTTACTTGGATGGTAAGAAGCAGAAAATGTAACAAACTTCTAAGAATGAACTTTGAAGGTGTGGAGAAATATTCCTGCAGATTTCTTTAAAAAACTGAAAGCAGGCCTCCTGAAAAGAATGGAAACTGTGATAAAGTGAAGAGTGGACACATTAAATACCGAAGAAATGTGATACTATATTCAGTTGTTGAAGGTTTCTGTTTTCTGATGCTGTTTTTTTTTACCTGGAAATGAAATAAATTTCACCTGGAAATGAAATAAGCCAATGACAGGCTACGAACATGCATAAGCATCCTGAACTAAACGGATAACAGCCTTCAGTGCATAGCTAATGCTTTCTGATTGCTGACAGTCATCTCTGCCAGGTTGAACTTCACACTCCATTACTCCTGTAAATGTTGACTCCTGACTCTCTCACTTTAGCCAACTAGGCCTGAACTAAAATGTAGGTGTTCCTTACAGTAGTGCATTTAGGCTACTCTAATGATGCATCCTGACAAATGTTACATGCCAAGCATGTGTGTCACAAGAGAAGGAAACACTGTTACACCACTATTAAAAATCACGCATTCACATGCACGTCACTTGGTCACTCTGGCCACAGCCTCGTTCACCTCGTTCCCACATACAGGCAGAAACTCAAACCTAACAGGCCTGTTGTCACTACAGTGAAGAGATGGACCAGTAAAGACACTGAAAAGCTACAAGGCTGCTTTGAATCCACAAACTGGACTGTTTTTGAAGAGGTGCCAGCGAGCCTAGACAACTAAACAGAACCTGCAACGTCATATATCAGTTTCTGTGAGGACAGCTGCATTTCCACTACAGCACAGGTGAAATAAATGCAGCAACAATAAACCATGGTTTTCAGCTGAACTTGGACAGATGTAGAGGAAAGAGGCAGCATTCAGGACTGGGAACAGAATTCTCTAAAAGTGGGACAAATACAAGCTGAAAAGCCACGTAGCTGCTAACAACCCAGCATCATCTGAAACACAAGAGGCTTTTTATAATACTCTCTTTTCTCTTTCATTGCCAAATAGCAGAATTAAAACAAAGTATAAAATGAATGTGCACTGTAACAGTCTACTTACAGTTTCCACGCTGTTCAGATTCCCTGCAAACATCTTTATTTTTCAAAAGTTAGTGTGATAATATGTGAAGCAGAGGCAGGAGGGAAATTGTGCTTTTAGAAGAAACAGCTTTTGTTTACAAAAGCTGGTCTGTGACTTAGAGCTGCACAAGTAATTATTAGTAGATCGCCAAAGGCTGCAATTAATACCTTTCCATTTAGTCATAGGCCTGCTGCATTACAATCAGGCCTTTCGAGTTACAGACAGCACTATACAAAACACACACAGCATACCAAACATTAGAGATGCCTATCTTACAGATACAAACAGTCAAATTATGTTTTGTTGATTTTCTAAGTGAAAATAACTTGCATATGCCATGTTGAGCCAATTTTAGTGCACAATCTGTATATAAACCCTCACGTACAGTGTAGCCAAGCATTATACATAAAAGAGGGATTGAAAAGAATAAGTATACATTTGTGATAGTACAAGCATAGTGAAGTAAATAAAAATGACCAGGAAATTGTTATTTAAACAGTACATAAAAATAAAAAATAGGAAACATAAAAATAAGGCAAATCACGACAACCAATTAAAACTATTAAACAAACTAGTAAAAAGTAATAAATGTATATAAACAAAACTACAGAGTAGGGTAAGAACAAAACATAAAGTAGAAAACAATAATAGTAATGATGACATAATAAAAAAATGACAATGAATAAAGAAAGTAACCAAATAGGTAACATACACACAAACTTATCTTTCTGGGTTACAGGAGGTGCTGGAGCAGGGGGTGCTATTCCAGCATTCATTGGGCAGGAAACATCCTGGACAGTCCATCACAGGGCAGATTCACAGCCAACTACACATCGCCAAACACATATGACTGACACAACATCCTTTGATGAACACCCTACACATCTTGCTGGACAAAATTTATGCAAATAAGCTGAGCACCAACCAATCAGATTGTTGATGAGAGGCACAGAAAACGCCTATAGTGAGACTACACACACACATTTAACAGGAAATTATTTATTATTATTAAATTACATAAACCTTATGCTCACTTTAAACATTTACAATTTACTGTATTGTTCTGTAATGATTTACAAGTGAAAAAAAATCATTTTGAAATCAGATGAATCTTTACGAAACACTTACATTATAGGAAAACTATGTATACAGTTACTAGCTGTTAGTGTAATCAGCTGAGTGGCGTTGCGAACAAATTGAATGTACTTGTTTTGGGTTAAGTCGATGATCGTTTTGCGGGGTGGCTTCCTGACTTGTTTTGTCTTCAACAGTTGAAGTTCTTTTTTGGATCAGGTGTAAACTGATCGTTTGCAGCAGGTTTAAACTGTTTTGGATTTGGATGTTTTGGCCAGGTTTAAACTTTCCACTATTTCTTTATGATGAGCTCCTTTGTTTAGTGGGTGTATGGATTATTGCATTCTAAACTTCTCCAATAATGGACTTCTATCCAGTGAGTCTGGAGAGACATGAAGGGTGGGGAGATGTTTCTGTATGTTTCAGAGTTCATTATCCAGCTACCACAATCACATCAGAAATTATCAGTGATTCAGTTTGAAATGGTGCATTATGGCCTTTGGACCATTTCACTGCTGTCCGAACAAAACCTTGTATCTCCAAAATGGTAACTTTACAGGACAATGAAAAAACCTACTTTACTTTTAATGTAAGACAGTGGAACCAGACCTTTAATAAGTCATTTTAGGCCATTTAGTTTGGTCCATCCATCATGAAATTTAGACATAATGTAAAGGGCAACAGGCATTTTTACATTTTGTCAAAAATGGCGATGCCAGGCTTTGTTCAGGCGGCAGTGATTTGCAGTCTTCTCTTTCGCTATCCTTTTCCTTTCCATCACTTTGCTAAAACTTCATTTTCACTTCATCTGTCCAAAATACCCCTTCTACAGCTGATCAGGATCATTGTTTCTCATCTTTGCCAGTTCAAGTTGATCTTTCTGTTCTTGGTTCTGATGAAGCATTTACATCCTGCTCTTCAGTGAACGGGCAATGGTGTTTTCAGTCATACACTCTGCAGATTGTCTGCAATTTCTGCAGCCTGTTATTTTGTGGTTTCTTCTTCCTCACAGCTGTAATGATTTTTTTCCGCCATCAGTTGCTGTAGGCCATCTTGAATGATCTGATTGTCCCAAATTGCTTACCCGCTAGGACTTTCTCTCTCGTTCCATACTGTTCATTTTGTGATGCCCAATTTCTCTGCAATGGTTCTAACTGCTGTTTACCAGGGTTCAAAAATGTCTGCTTTCTCATCATAGTCAGTTTTCTTATTCCTTTTATCTCAAAACCAGCCTAAAAAGACAAACCCCCAATGGCTACAAAAATTTGGCTACAATGGCTACGAAAAAATTTTCCTTGGCGCAAAGCCACAGCAGAAAAGATGTATCTGTTGTATGCACGCCTACTTATCTGCTACAGTAGTCAGATTCAGAGTCTGTTTTTCTGGTTTAAGCTTTTTGATGATGTATGAAGGTGGGAGGAACATTTAAAAAAACTACAGTCACTTTGGTGAGGATACATGAGAGTGGGTAGTCTGAAATGCAGAAGAAAGTCAGATAGCCAACGTTACTGCTAACAACCCGAACATAACATCTGTATTTATGAAGTAGAAAAAAGCCATCTACTACTCCTACAACTTCACCATCAATGGTAAAATTAGCAGTCTTTCCTGTTCTCATAACCGTTGTTCTCTTCTTACTGGCCATTGGCAGACACTCTTATCTGGAGCAGCTTACAGTCTGAACACATTTTAGTTAGGCAAAGGTAGTGTTAGGAGTGTTGCTCAAGTTGCTAAAACATAGGGTGCGTGGAGGGCAAAGATGTTACCAGCATATGAAATACTCCCTGGTATTCAGGGGGTCCCATGTTGGTTGTCGTCTCCAATGCCGGCTGGCTGGCTGCTAACTCACTCACCTTAGCTACACTAATACTAGCTTCAATAGCAACAATTCTTTTTTGGGGAATGCTCTTTTCTAGTTTGGCAAAGCAGTTTTCCATATATAAATGAAGATCTTATGCATCTCGTTTGAGGAATGAGTACCAATTCAAGTTTTCACCTGTTGATTGGGAACCTGGGCAAGTTTTCAGATTTACAGAATGTTTAGAGTATCTGGGCATAGTTACAGTTGCTAAACTATGAAGGACCCAACTTGGGTGAACCAGTGCTGATCTCTAATTAGTTAAGAATACCAAAGACAGGAGCTTGCCATTTTAAGGAAGAAGCAGCTAAACAATGAGCTTTCTTTGAGTTTGAGTGTCTAATTTTCTCCTAATGGACAGCATTACATCATAGGTGTATTTTAAGGGCCCCCTCAGAATTTTGATTTTGAGGCATTCAGAGGGTCGAAGAAGTTAATTAGAGGACAGTGAAGCCCTCAGGATAACTTATAGTTTGCACTTTAACCACTACACTATCCCAACCACTATATATGGGCTGCTATATTGAACTGAAGTCCCATCTCTTTAGTAAGTTTAACTTTCTTTATAAGAACCTTCTGTTCTTCTTGATTTTTCACTATGAGTGATGCGTCATCTGCAAATCAAAGTTTATTGATGTTTCTTCCACCAATCCTGAACCATTGATTATCTTCCTCCAGTCCCACGTCTCTCAATACATGTTTAGGATACAGGATGAACAAGTATGGTGACAGTTGGCAGCCTTGTCTTGCTTCTTTACTGATGTGGATCCAGTCTGTTTGTCTATTTTCTGTTATGGCTGTGGCTTGTTAATCAGTGTTCTTCATTATCTAGACACAAAAGCTACCACATAATATTTTGTCTTTAAAGAAAACATCCTAGAAAGAATTCATTGGCACGAAACTACAGAAGAATGACTTTCAATGTAAGAATAATTAATACTGATTTAATCTTAATACTGAATTAATCTTAATAATGATGCTTCTAACTCTCTTATGGAAACTGGTTTGTGATGATCTCTTAATTTTTCTTAAACACAAGTCTCTCAAAGCAAAGCTGCCAGGTTTTGCACAAGTCTAAAGCTTATGTTGACACTTAACAGCAGTCGTGTCACTCAGTATGACCCCTGCAGACACTGGACAATCCTCTTACCCTGTGAGTAAGGGTGTAAGGCTGCAGACTCAATCCAGCAAAGAGCAGGATCAGGACCTATGAGATCCTCTACTTATTTAACTCAGTGAAATGAAGCAGACCAGCAGGCGGGTGTCCACTTTTTTTTTGTCCACTTTTAACTTCTTGAGCTGTTGGACTTCAGCAAAAGTCAATTGGACTAGCAGGAACACATCACCTCTCATGGTGCACCCTGTGGGCACAGCAATAAAAGCTCCTGTCTGTTCAGAACCTCAGGCATTACTCAAAAGACCCCCACTAACCTCCATTTGGATTACTCCAGGGGCCTTATGGACATGGTTTTAATCACACAGCTTCATCTGGTCAGGGTAGGTACACCGGCAGGCATCACTCAGGTTTTAGAGAGTGTGTAAACTTTGAGAACAGTAAAAGGGGTTTTTGAAATACATATCCACATATTTCATTTTGCTTATTTCAGAAATTTAGCAACTACCCACTGCCTTCTATTATATGTTTCGTGTAAACAAGTTGCCGTTTCTTTTCTAAGTTGAAATGATTGTTTCAGCATTACAACACAGATTAATGCTTTATACTATAGATTGACTTTTGCACATCAAAAAATTTCTGAAAATTATGTAAATCTAGTTCAAATACTGGATTTCTCATGATGTGATTATTGTAAGAATAATGATGTGGCCACAATGAAAAATTTGACCATCACTATACCTGCAGTACCCTCTACTGTAAGGCTGCTGGAATGTTTTGGCTTGGTGGGCCAAGGTGCTTTGTCTCTGTCTGACTCTAAAACAGCATATTTCACATCAAACCACATTAAATGACTTTGTTTGCATCTAAACCATTTAATTATGCAGGTCTTTATAAAAACTGGTGGAATTCCCCTTTAACTCTACCACTTTTTTCATGCTCCTAAGCGATTTTGGAGGGCAGCATACAATAGCACAGGTTCTCTCTCAGACAGTAATGTAAAGAAAAGGAAGTGAAATGCAGCAGCACGTCTCTGGGCCTGAATCTCCGGTGATTACTGACCTATTCAAAGCAGGGTCAGCAACATCCTATACCAAGGAGACCAAATGACTCATTGAAATGCTTCATTAAACAAAAGCAAAGGGTCAACTGCTTCAACCTGAAGTACCTACTTTCCTAGCTCTGTGTGAAAAGTTTCATGTTTGGAAAACCTCGGCTGTGAAAAATGCAAAAGGAATAAATGAGCACCATGATACAAGTAATTGCGACACACTGGAGGGCACCTAAGGCCTCGCTGTGGCATCAATAACTCAAGCGAACTTAATTTTAGGACCTTCTCTACTTTGCATTCAATCTTACAAATAAAATATGGGCTCAGAGAGACTCCTAGTGGCCAGATGCATGAACTACAACTGTTTGAGGCCCACACACTGCATAAGGGCACTGTCAGGAAAGGAAGAGAGTGAAATCATTGGGAATGGAATAAAAACCTGAAGTGAACCACAGCTCTGAAAACTACAAACATCAGTGCACAAAATCAACTAGAAAAGTCACTTTGACCTGAAACTGTAAATATTAACTGCATGATTTCTAATATTAAGCTATTTTTGCATAGAATTAAAGGGAAACCACACCAACTTTTAAATATTTCTGAGTAATTAAATATTTAAGATGCAAAAAAGTCATTCAGTGCGGTCTGATATGAAACGCAATGTTCTAGAAAAACTCACTGGAATTGTTCACAGTGGTGGTGATAGGAGCCAGGTATCTGAAAGTTTAGGGCCTTTAAAGTTCCATTACAGAGGGCTATTCATTGAAATTGTTAAGAACGAGACATTGTTTGATGATAGTTTTGAGAACGGTTTGGTCTAAATGTTTTTTTTAATACATTATTGGTGGAGATACACATGAGGGGCGCTGTGAGGCAAAACAGTCCCCAAACAAAGCTTTTCAGATTTACCACTATTTTACCATCAACATTACATGTAAAACTCAGACACAGTAGGTTAACTGGTAGTTTTGGATAATAAATTATGTGGCTTGATGTGTGTTATAGTGACCCCTGGTGCCTTTCACCACCACTGAAAATAAACCTGTGTTGGTAACTTTCTCTAGAATCAACAATTTCACATCAAACCACTATGACGTTGTTTACATCTCATTGACTGAATTATACAAAAATTTTGAAAAATCTGTGGAATTCCCCTTTTTGTTTAGAATAACATATAGCAGCAATTTAAATGCTTCTTTTTCTAACAGTGAATAAAGCTGTCATAAAACATCAGCATCAATCAGTGACATTTACAATTTATGTTCAGTGAATTATTACCAGAAATCTTCATTTAAAAATAGGATGAAACAATAAAGGGTGGATTGATCATGTATTTTGATGGCAGACTCAAGTTCTTTACAGCCAAATTGACCGATGGCTGTTTTTTCCCCCGTTGCTTTTTCTTAGCCATTTTTTCTCAAATTTCCAGTACTTTCTGTTCGTGAGCTAATCTGAAGGCCACATGAAGTTTGGAGGTCTGTAGCGATTGAATGTGCAGAAAGTTGGCGACCTCTGTGCACTATGCTCCTCAGCATCCACCCTGCTCTGTTTGCATGTGACTGTATATCTCTTTGAGAATATATGCCTTTATATGTGCATTAGACATCTTTTTAATCAGTTGAACATACAGCCCGCCAGTTTGTCTGAAAGTAAAACAGTGACCAGCTTTTCCTTTTGATCATTTAATTCACAAATCATGATAAAATAACGGTTGATACCACATAAACATATCCTCATGTATGAAGCCACTGTAAAGACCCTATTTGTATTTCATAGCAAAATTCAACATTTCATTACAGTTATGGCAGCGGTCACAAACATCATTCATTTGGTCAGCATAGTTTATGAACTCATCTAATGACCACATTTCTATTAGAAAACACCCTCACATACAAATCATACTGACATCCACACATACAAACTGGAAAAACAGAGAACACTGGAGCAAGTTTGCTGGTTAAACATTTGCTTGCTTTAGAGCAGAATTAGAAAATATTAAAAGATTGTCCATTCAAGCATTTATGGTGATGAATGAAAAGTAGAGCAGTGTGCGCTTGATCATAAACGTGAACCGAGAGCAAAACCTCATCAGTGTACTGGCTGTATTTTAACAGGCAGTTCAGTGGATCAGACTATTCAGAGTCGAACTGTGAAGCACTTATGAAATATAGTCTGCATATGTTCCTGCAGCAACAAATGAGCCTGCTTTGGCTCAGCGTCAGTTTCAGAGTCAACACAGAGAGGACGCCAAGATTGAAATACCCAATTTGCTCTCCGCAATGAAACATTCAAACTGTATATTAATGAGCCTCTGTGGTTTACCCTGCATAATACTGTGATTCCTTGAAGTGCCCAGTTTGAACCACTGAAAAAGCCTGTGTCCTACAGAGAAATTCACCTCATAAAGCTATAAAACTCATGCTATAATGTTCTAGTATGAGCTTGGCTGAAGCACACTGGACACATTTGTTTGAGCGATCACATTAAAATGATTATTTGGTTCAGAATATACCAGATTACACTATTAATTATATACTCACTGTCATAAAACTTCAAATCTCTATTTTTCTCCATTTTACATCATTTGAAAACGCCAGCTGTCCTTTGCGTGTTGACTGGACCAATGTAAATGGTCCAAATTCCAAATTGCTGTGAATGAAAACATAAGAATATTTTTCCTTCTGCCATAAAGTTTTGCCATTTTGGAAACACAAGATTTTGCTCTGACAGTGATAATGTGTGGTACCCAAGTACAGTACTGTAAAAAAGTCAGAGACCACCCTTCATTTATTTATTTTCTAGTCAAAACGGCCACTAAGTACAAGTTCTACATTTTTCAGAAATATTTCTGAGGAGATTAAATATTAGAGAGTCCACTTTTATATTTGCATAATCTAGTTTTGCAAGCAAAAAAAACCAAAAAAAAAACAGGAGATTTCAAAACTGGTGTGTAAAAAAAAAATGTAATGACGCAGAGAATATGGGATTGCCAACAACCGTGCAAGACCTGGTAGGTCTCCAAAACAGTCCCCATCCGATAAAGAGCACTTAAAGCTTTCATCTTTGAAGGAGAGAAGAAAATCATCTTTTCCTTCAGATTTTTTAAAAAAGGAGTGAACTCTTTCACTGTTAGAGGACTCCTGAGAAATAGTTTGAGAAAAATCTAATTTTCATGATTTTTGCCAAATGCAGTCAATCAGCAAAGATCATGTTTGGTGTCGGTGGGTAGGTGGGTAGGTAATGTTGTTACCATGGCAGCCCATGCAAATAGGTTGGTGATGTCTGAAAGGCAAATCTAATCTGATAACAGCAAATAACAGCATGGACAGCTGCCACAAAAGATCTCATTTGAGAAACAAATCTGATTTGCCTGCAGTCTGAACACAGCCTAAGACTGAACTTTAGAGGTGGAGAAAAATACCCCTGCAGCTTTCTTTGAAAAGCTGAAAGAAAGAAAGAAAAAGAGTGGACATACTAAATACTGAATCATTTGATATTATGTTTAGTTGTTGATGCTTATGTGTATTTTTCTGGTCTCTGATATTTGCACAGTGCTGTATTTCTCAGAGGTTTTCACAAAGTTCTTCATTCATCAACAGAACAGAGAAATCAAAATGTTTTGATTGAACATTTTCCTACAGTACATTAGTGCAACTCAACTTAATTAGTTCCACACTCTACACTATATCTAAACATTAAAAATGATTATAAAAATATGTTTTATTATCCAAACATACACAGTAATTAAGACTTACAAACTTGAACAGTGAGCAAATATGCATTCGCAAAGTTCAAAAAATCAGCTTCTCTTTGTTGAAGTGATTTTGCCACTAATTAGAGTCATGATTCACGGTAGGAGTGGTTTGATCAGGATTTCAATTTTAAAAGGAATCTCATTAAAAAGCTTTTCACAAGTCTTTCAATGGAAACTGAGCCCTTAGGGATTTGGGTTTTACTGTACTTGGATTGCCATATTGACAAACTTGAGAATGATCTCCAACTCATTTTTGAATATGCGAATCATACTGTATAATAAGGCATTGCCATCAACCACTTTACTACATATAGCACCACATGCTATATTAAATACTAAAGCATGTAGCATTACATGCTAACTGTTACTACAACATATACAGTATGATTAAACAAAACATCTTATATAACTCATTTATGAATGCAAGAAGAGAAAAGCAAGATAAAATGAATTACACAGGTATGAACTATAGTCTTGCGGGCTTTAAAAAATAAATTATGATACAATTTTGGAAGTGCTTATAATAACCTTCATTACTACAAATCATTCATTCAGTGTAAAGACTAAACTGTAAAACTCCAGTGACTTTTCCATTCTTCATTACAACAAGATCTGGTAACATTTTATAATAACAGGCCTCTATAAATAGAAACTTAATCATTATCCAATAGTTGGTTATTGATAGTTAATTATTATATAATTGTTACTTGTCCATTAATGCAGATTTGGATTTTTAACTGTTTACTTAGTGATATGTAAGTAATTAAAGCATTGTAAGTGCTTTTCATAAACGTATTTGTTTTAAAAGTGAAATAATTAATATGATACATCACAACGTTATAATAGGGTCCCAATTCAAAGTTTGGGCAGCCCTGGTTTTGTTTTCTAAGTGAAAATAAGTTACATAGTGACTGTTTATTTACTGAATTTGTCATTCTGGAAAATTTTAGATTTTATTAGATTTTATGCTTTTATATGTTACACTCAGCAAATTCATACAAACTGTGCATTAGAATCTGCAGAAAAATGTCATATTTAAGTGTGTCCATCGTATAGGATGTGTTAACAAATTTTCACTTACAAAATTAATAAATTTGGTGCTCAAACTTTTGCAATACAATTGTATTAACCATTTAATAATGATTAACTATGCATAAAGGAAAAGTTAGCAAAGTAGCAAGTAAATAACTACTTAATCATTTAAAGCATTGTGGGCAGTCGTGGAGGTTAGGGAACTGGCCCTGTGACCGGAAGGTTGCCGGTTCAATCCCCAGCACAAACAGTCCATGACTGAGGTGTCCTTGAGCAAGACACCTAACCCCCATTTGCTCCCCAGGCGCCATGGACAGGGCTGCCCACCACTCCGGGTAAGTGTGTTCACTGCCCCCTAGTGTGTGTGCATGAGGTGTTTCACTTCACGGATGGGTTAAATGCAGAGGTAAAATTTCCCCGTTGGTGGGATTAAAAAGTGTATCTTAATAAAGCAGTACACAGACAATTCATTCATAATTATTATGAAATGTTTTTATAAAACTATAATTAAATGGTTAATATTTCAAGTTGTGTCATTTCTAAGGTACTTAATTTTTTTCTATTAATTCTTCAATATTATGTCACTAAATAAATAATGAATAAATCAGTGTGACTTTTGTCAAGTGGCTAATATTTCAAGTTGGTTAGATTTCAACAGTCCAAAATTATTCTTGACTATTATGTCACTAAGTAAACTGTTATTCCAAATAGGATTTATTAATGCAACAATTTCCATTTTTGTTAAACACGAGTAATATACATATACATTATTGTATGTATATTATACAAACTATTAGATCATTATTAAGCTGCTGTTTATAAGAATCTGTTCTGATAAATGGTAACAATATCCTCAAAGGTTATTAAACTTCAGTGAATGGTAAAAAATTAAGACTGCAAACCAGACACTGTTGCTAATTAAAAACAGCTCTAATACTGTCAGCTACAAATTTAGCTTCTAAGCAAATTCTCACACAAACTTACAAAAATGCAACTTTTTTGTAAACAATAAAGTAGTGCAAAAAAAAAAGCTATTTTGGACTATCTGTAAACTAGGTCCTATATTGCATGTCGCTGGGAATATGTATGTTGAATGATATTCAGAGGTATACTTAAATCATTTACAACCTATCAGCTGCTTCTTGAACAATCTGACTTTAGAATTATGCAAAAAATAGTCAGTTTTATACCTACTTAACTGTTTATCAGTGAGATTCATGCAAACGTAAGAGCTTTCTCTGTTCTTTATTCAGTTAAAGTGGAATTCCACCAAGTTTTCAAAACTTCTAGGTAAAGTCATTCAGAGTGGTTTGATGTGAAATGCTCTGTTGTAGAGAAACTCACTGAGTCAGTGGTGGTGATAGGAACCATATGGCTTTAAAGCCTGTAAAATCTGGCTCACAGATGTTTAATAAATGAATGAGGCAAAACACTGCCAGATGCTTGTACATTGTTTCACGATAGTTTTGAGAATTGATTTTGACCTAAACCTAATGATGAAGAGACATATGCAAGGCAAATCATGCCATCACGTGCATCGTTTGCATTGTAGGCAATGTGGTTCCTATCATCACCACTGTAAAGAAATGTGAGTCGGTAAGTTTCTCTACAATTAACCATTTTGCATCAAACCACTCTGAATGACTGTGTTTACATCCCCACCACTGAACCATGCACAAATTCTGAAAAACGAGTGGAATTCTCTTTTAAAGGGACTCATGCTTATATTTAGCTATTACATTACCTTACCTTGGCTGTTATATTC
The DNA here is from genome assembly GCF_015220715.1 of Pygocentrus nattereri. Classification (NCBI taxonomy): domain Eukaryota; kingdom Metazoa; phylum Chordata; class Actinopteri; order Characiformes; family Serrasalmidae; genus Pygocentrus; species Pygocentrus nattereri. The sequence continues at coordinate 23,173,225 of NC_051234.1, read as the reverse complement.
ACCATTCAAAAGTTTGGGATCACCATTTTTAATCATGTTAATAGTGCAATTTAGTTACTTACACATGATTCTAATATGATGCTAGTATTTGACGCCTGACAGGTTTCAAATGATTTGTAAGGAGCTGTTAAAAAATGTTGGTGTCCAGAATAGAGATAAAATTAGCATCCAGACTGCCTCGTATTTGAGTGGTGGTCAAATCAACTCATCAAGAAAATAGATAATTACAGAATATGACTTATCATTTATTAGCTTATTATTGTTTCCTAAAAAATACCTTCTGGTATCTAGTTTACAGTAATCTTCACTATAAAAGTTATCACTGAATAAAATCAAATGAGAAGTGGTTCCACACTTTTGAACAGTGGACTTGTGGCTCAGATCAACTAAGTCGATCCCCTTGCAGTGTGCTTATTAGGTTACGTCCCTTGTTGATTTCTTTTCCCCATTACATTCAAAATATGCATTAAAAATGCTTTTGATTTGTGAAAAAGGCATTTTAAATCAAAAGCTTTTATTAGGCTACCCATGTGTGCATGGTAGTCATTAACTGTGAAATGATGAAATATTCAAATAATGTATGACACTAAGGGCTGTCATGATTACTCATTTTTACTCAATTTACTAAAAAACATCATGGATTAAAATATGATCAATGACCAGGGATTAATCAGTATAATTACAATTGTCATTTTCGTCTCTGTTGCAGAAAGAAACAGATGGAAACCTGGACCATTCATATGCATTTTTGCCATATAGTATTATTTTTAAGGCTGTTTATCTTTTTCCAAAAAATTAATTTGGAATCTTCACATGGTTTGTTATTGTTTATTTAAGATCCTTTATCCAGTTTGGCCTTTTTCAAACTGAGTATTTGATTACCTGTCAAATTAATACATAGACTGCCCTACACTTCAGTTAAAATGAAAAAAACATCAGATGCTGTAACCAGCATTCTTTCAAACATTCAGACACCATTCCATTTGTCGTGTTGTCAGTTTATGCAGGTAGACTCCTGTTTAAAATTGACCTGAATACACTCTCTCACTGTATTCTGTCTTAGTGACTCGCCATTACTGTCCACTCTGTACCCTATTCATTATATCCCCCTCCACTGAGACTAGCATGTGGTGAACCAAGATAAGACACAGTCCTGTGTCTTACCTCGTGGGCATTCATAAGCAGCTCCAGAAGAAGCTCCGTGTGTGTAAACTCACACTCCGCAGTCAGAACTCCTGTCCAGAAGCTTGCGGTTGAGGCAGAGCAGCGTGGAGAGGCAGGCCACAGACATGTGGAAGGCCAGCTGCCAGACATTCCTCAGGCCAAACAGAAAGGTGTTGCATAGAATGATAATGGTCAGGAGCGTGAAGGACTTGAGTTTCTTCAGTGAGGAGTGGAATAAGTAAAGGTGACACTGTGACAAAGAAAGAACAAGAATTAGGGTTGGCAGCTGTTATGAGACACAAACATCCTCTGCAGGGAAAAGTCTCAAAAGTTGAAAAACACTACAGCACCTGCCAGGGAGGCATCAGGAGAATATATAGCCTAAAATATATACAATTCTACTGAATTAGTTCCAACCGTCAGTGTGTGTGTGGGAAAAAATATATGTGTGTGTGTGTGTGTGTGTGTGTGTGTGTGTGTATATATATATATATATATATATATATATATATATATATATATATATATATATATATATATAAAGTTTTCTGTTTTTCAAGATCATTTTAATTATTTTTACAATAAAGTTGAAATATTTAGACTTATCATAAGTTTCATTTTGTAATTTAAAATCAAAATACAAAGCACTTATTTTAGCCACACCCTAAAGTGGTGAGACTCCATCTTTGTCCCTCATGGCCACAGGACAACTAGTTAGAATCCAGTTTTGTAAAATCAGTTTGTAACATTAAGAATGGTCAATATGGAAACACACATGTTCTGCAAATAAGTAAATGGTTTTTGTGTTTTAATGATGTAAAATATAATGGACTTATGTATATACAACTGTTCAAAGCTTTGTTTGCTATTCATGTACTTTTCAGCTAAAATTGCCATTGTTATGACCACTCTGTTAACAACAAAATGGAATGATAAATCATTTGCTTAAATAAAATAAACAAAGTTAAGACATAGTGTCACTCAAAGCATAAAAAATTTTAGTCTAACGTCCAAGTCTAAATAGGGTTTTGAACTCTTTTGGACTTTAGAAATGTTTGGTAAAATGATTCATATGCAAGCTGTCAACTACAGATATTTATTACAAATTGTTAATTACAGACACTGATCTTTTATAATTCTAAGTTTTAAATAGGCTATGTCAAAACAAATGTATATTTCCAGGCATTGAGCCATCAAAGGTAATTTATAAATGGCATAAATCTTTCTAATGTCCACTAGGCCCATGAAAAGCAGTTTGATGCTTGATGCTGCTGGTGCGGATGTTTTTCCTCAACTTTGTTGTGTAACTTACATCTCAGCTCTGGGATTTTAATTGCTATGTGGGCTTTAATGGGCTCACTGGAGTTGAGCTTGTTGTGAGCAGATGCATACTTTATAGCAGTGTTGCTTGAATTTTTGTAAAACTTGCATTCTCTTTGATGTGAACAGTCTTGTTGTTGTAATGTTGGATTAGGCAGAGTGACATCTGCACTGCTGTAAACAACTGGACATTATGGGTCTGGAAAACGTACAAAATATAACACAATAAATTTCCCACCCCTGCACGATGGATGGCCTGGGCAAAGCTGGCCTGTTCTGCCCTGTCCAACAAGGGAATGGAACTACTATTAACCAGGTGTTATTTGGTAGGGGATCATTCTCAACACTGCAGTAATACTGACATGGCAGTGACATGGAAATGTGTGTGGCCATGTATCATTGCTGAGAGTGATACACCGCTCAAATAATCTTTGGTGAGCTACACTATTGTGGCAGTCCCTTTGCACTGATGGACCCTTGAAGGTTGAAGACAAATTTCGCAGCGACAGCAGGCAACAGTCATTGTAAACCTTAAAAGTGCATCAGTGAATGTAGCTACAAGGCAGATGATAAGCTGGAAACTCAGTTTATACGATCACTAATAAATCACACAAGATTTAAGGACATAAAAGGCAAATATGAAGTAACTTACCTGGCAAACACAACATACAAATGCCAAAAGAAATGCCACAACATTCCATATTCCTTCATAATCATCCTGTGAAAAATAAAATGACATCAATCATATCAGAAGTTTAACAGAATTCACGTTAATTTCACATGAAGTTGGACGTTACCTGGAAGGTGTATTCAATTAGATGGACACCTCGAATGAGATTGAGGGCAGCGCACATAATGTTGAGGACCAGCGAGAGGATGCCAGGTGCTGAGACTGGCTCCAGTCTCTGATTCTGACCTTCAGAGCAAGCAGTTTGGTCACAGTTAAAACCTGAATTCAGCCATGGTTTCAAACAAAATTCTTATTTACACAATTTTCCACTTACCCCAATTGCATTTGATCAGCCAAGACTTGTTTAGTGTCCATAGTTTTCTTCTAGTCTTTCACTGGACATTTTAGGTAATTGAGCAAGTAATGAAAGATTGCCACCCCCAATTAGTTAGAGCTTTAATTGGGCCTAAAATTTTGGTCTGATCCCAAATAAATTTGAAAACTTTATGTCCCAGCCTGCCCCATAACTCAAAACTTGACAGAACCTGCACCACGTTATAAGGTTTTGAGTCTGAATTCCACCCAAGTCCGACAAAATTTTGTCAACCAACGAAACTGACCTGAGCTTGACAAAATCTGTCAGAAACTGACCTGAACCAGCCCATCATTACCTAAACTGATTGAAAAAATAATCTATTTCAAATGATATTGCTGGTTATCGCCAGTTTAACTGCATAGCAACAACAACAGTCCTCATTAAATCACAGATAAATATTATTAAAATATAGATATAATAATGTCATAATAAAATAATCAGCTGTCCAAAATGAATTATATATTCTGCTTCAACACATTTTTTGTTAACCAAGTGACGCTTTCATACAACATTTCAGCTGTTTATTGTCTGGATAAGGTGCTTTCTCCTCGATTCCTCAAGGCTTCTTCAAAAGCTTCAAGAGGACTGCTACTCTTGCTTTATACTATGGAAAGTAACCAAGAAGAAACTTCAGACACCAAATCTTGGTCTTGATTGATCACCTACATTTGAGATAATGAAAAAATTGTACAAAAAAAAAAATTTCAAAACCTGATGGAGCTGGCTGCTCAATGTGGCCATTTGCTGCTCCATTACTGAGCTGCACATCTTCCATGGTGAGGATCTGGGGAGGGCTGGCCCTCAGCTCCTCCTGCACCTCAGCCAGGGTCACACCGAGAGAAGGGCCCCCACTCTGGTTGTAGTGCTGCTGCAGTTTTTGAATGACACTGTCTGATGCAGAGAAAAGGACATTACAACCTTTACACAAATCTGGATTGAACAATCACAGTTGCAGATAAATCAACATATTCATGTAATCCAACAAATGAAATTATTTTGGTCAAAATAACACAGGTCAATCTTTAAAGCAATGGTGTTTTAAACCCATATGTTTGGTGTCCAAAATTTGCTTCTAGCTTATTTATGCTAGATCTATGAGTCTAATGAAGCAAATGAACACTAGAAGATAACAGTCACCCAAATCTTCCATCAGTACCTCCTAAAAAATTCTTTGAGCCCACTCAAACCACATCCTGGTCTTCATTATGGTTGATCTTTCAATCTAGAAAAACTATTAATCTTGAAACTTTGCAATATATGTGCCTGGAGTACTGTGAAGGAGATGGAATTCAGCATAACAGCTGTTGTGACTGACCACAGTGTTCAGCTACACATTGAAAATTTGTTTATTTTTGTAGTTCCCAGTAAGTCACACTGTGTCTAAACCACACTGACATGTCTGAACATCCTTAATGAAGCTCTGGATGTGGATTGAGCAGGTTGAGAGGAGTTTTTGTGGATGTACTTACCGCAAGGTTTTTGGTGACCATTGAGTTCTAGTCTTTGTTAGCAATGTTATATGGCAAGTCTTATTATTAATTCAATATTTCATATCTGACTACACTGCAAGGTATATTGTTATCACAATACATGACAGTATAAATCATACCAGTATTTCATCCTTATCAAGCAGACCTAGTATCTGCCGTCCTTTTATTGTGCACAATAAGTTCGTCTAATACCATAAGCACATCCCTTCGTACACTCACCAAACTCTAGGAATGGGTACGGCCGGGTTGCCAGGGTGACCGCTGAGTTGTCGAAGCTTGCAGTGAACTCCCAGCGGAGGTCTTCCAGGAAGCAGAAGGCCACAGCAGCAGGGATGCTACAAGCACACACCATCAAGTAGGCCACGCCCTCCGACGAGAGGAAGCTACAACACACGGAGAGAGCGTTTAGTAAACAAATGACCTCACAGGACGGGTGGGCCACTTTCTGGTCACAGCTTTGAACCCTCCACTGGAGGTAAACAAAGCTAGACTTGAGGGGACATTGGCAACCTGTTTTTCCTCATTACTGCAACCACAAAACATGGATTTGTTACACTAATTGTCAACATATTTAACATATTTTAATGCATGCAATATGTGGAAAATACTTTAAGCAAAAGGTGAAAGAATATATTCTTGTGCTGATATGCATTTGAACCAGCTAGAGGGGGGCAATGAGACAATGTTTACGATTATTGTTTATCAATATTGTTATACATTACAATATGTTTTTCTGAGCATTAATTGGATTTGGTGCAGCACAATGTGTGAAATGTGGAATACAAATAACTGAACTCATAGTTTCTGATAGTATTTTTAAAATGTGGGTTTACTTTGTCTGTTCCAACTTGATCAGATAAAAATAAATATTGTGATATGATATTTTGCCATATTGCAAACCTCTAACCAGCCATTACCCTGGTTACCCCAACAGGTTCTGCTGCTCATCTTAATCAACAGTTGCAATGCATTAGAAGCCCAACCTGGACTCTAATTCCATTCGAATGCCCCCCAAATTTGAGAATGAGACTTTATACTGTTTACAGAGCAGGTAACAGTGTCTTCTCTCAAAACAATACCCAGCATGCACTATGCTCATACCTAATACAACCACTTAGAATTGCTGTAGTGTCAGGCAATCCTGACTGCTGGTTGGCTATTTACAGTGGAGACTTACTAGATATGGAGTTCATGGCCCTTGATGGTCCCTCTCTCAGGGAGCAAGTTCAGGGACTTTGAAATGACTTTCAGCTGCTGCTTCCTCTCCTGGAGCTCCCTGTTGTGCTGGAAGTCAGTAGACGCAGAAAGAGGGAGTCCATCCCTGACCCGAACCACAAAGGCAAACAGGATCAGTGCCATACTGCACACAGGCCTTTAGTAAGATCCATCCTGAAAACGAAGAGAAAGAACAGTGCTGTGTATTAACATTTTGATATTTAAATAGGATATAGATTTTTTTCCCCCAAGTATTAGCATGCACTTTCAAATTTATGAATTCTTTTTAAAAATGTAAAAGTTGTATATTTCAAAGCAATTCTTTAAGTAGGCGTGCGAAACACTACAATTCCCATGATGCACTGCAAAGCAACCAAGCTGGCAACAGAACAGCGAACAGAATTAGTTTACATTTGAAAGAGAACGGAGATGAGACAAAAAACTCACTCAAACACCTTTTGAGAAGCGATAATTATTTCTCGTTATATTCAAGATTATTTCCTTAAAATGACTATCAGCAGGTTGCACAAACCAGCGTATATTACGGGAGACATCTGACACAAATGCTGCATTATGTTGCGAACTGAATCAACTGCAAGATACTATCACTTAAGCTTCCTTATAAACACTACAAGCGAGGTTGTACAGCTACATGTTAAAGCAAGAACACTTCACTTATATGTGCAGAGACTCTGTAGGTTAACTAGAATTTCAAGTTAGTAATAACCGGTATTGACAGCTGTCTCATAGAATGATTTTGCCGTATTCCTAATACTACTGTGCCCTGCCGTGCTGTTATTGTTGCACTGACTTCTTATTTGTATAACTATGCAGAGAAAATAATAAATCATCCTTCTTTTCTCAGTGTCGAGGAGTCATTAGCACCAGCTAGCAGGTGCACGGATATAACCAGCCCTTACCTCATACTTTCTGGATTTAACTCTTTTTGTATAATATTAATAAAACTTAGAGACTGTATTATGTTGTTCCGGCTAGCTCCAGTGTCGTAACAACCGAAATATATAATTTAATCCCGGTATTCATGGTTATAATTGTGCAACGCCATCAGATAAACACGAACAACGGCGTGAAATTCCGCCATGGGGTGAATGTGTTAGTTACCAATTTCAAAATAAAGGCCCTCAAAACCCCTAAGCCATTATAATGGCAATAAGAAAAATGTGTTTTATAAAAATGTATATATTAGTAAAACTTTCGTTTCAATTTCTTATGTTATTATAGTTAGGTCTGTTAAGTGAGAGACTTGGAATATGTACAATTTCTACAAAATTTCAATTGTTTCATGGACGTATGCAAAGAGGAAACAACCGTTGCTGCTGTGGTGGCCTTCACTCGTTCAGTTCAACACCAAAGTCCTGCTGGTCGTGTCGTGCTTAGCCACCCAGGTAATAAACTGATGTTTAGCTGTCTAATTTGTAAAAATGATTGTTTTCGCTATTCGCTACATATCGTCAGTCCATTTGTACGAAATGCATAAACAAAGAAAAACGGAAAATGTTCGTACTGACTGCACTGTTTTTCTTTGGTAGGCTAAGTTAGCTAGCTGTCGTATCGTATTAGCTAGTATCGCTAGCTAATTGAAACGTTTGGGTTACAGCTAGAATACATTTGCGTTATGTAGTAGAAATTTTGCAGATTGACGTGTTATACAAAAGGTAAGGCTTTTAGGTAGATGAGTATGTTCTAAAAACGCCTACAACTGGTTGATTTGCTAGAGCTAGTAAGCTAACCAAGTTATCTACTGTTAACGTTGCCCAGCTAGCGACCGTAACTTTAACGCCACCTTGCTAGCTTAGCTAACCTACCGAGTTTTGGTAGCTACTAAGATGAAAATTGAAAGTAACGTTAGTTAAGTGTGGGTTGCAACTAAATGCAACGTTAGTGCTGGCTCTGTTGATGCAATTCAGTATCGCTGTAGTGTTTATATATTATGGTAGCACAGAATATGATGTTTCTAACTGCATTAATGAAGTTGCTTAGTTTATTAATGCATGCATGATTCCGGAGAACTGGTACTCAGTACTAAAAGCTCAAAACTATCAAGCGTTTTGTGATGAGACAGTTTTCCTCTGTCTTCTTACACAGATTACACAGACAGTAATCTCACCAGGCAGAAACAAGGTTTCTAGAACGAGACACCAGAATCAACATGTGACACCTATTACCGTTTCGATTATATATCACCGAGTTCTTGTTGTAGCGACTAAAATTCAGAATGGGACAACTACTGTCTACAGCTTGTTTTTCACCTTTTTCAGTTTAATGTAACTACCCCTCAACCTAAATGTAAGATATGTTGATACTACTGTTGCTAAATAAAAGAGCTTTACTTTTGGCTCCTGTGTTCGTCAGGGAGAGAAGCAGGGCAGCAGTTTAGACACACACTTAATAGATCTTTTAATTAACTACATTAAATATGATTCCATAGTGAATAAATAAGAGTAGTAAATGCCCAGCAGTTTGCACACCAACACATTGGTAGCTAACTGATTTGTTACCTTTGTTATTTCACAATTTGATTCTGGGATTTCGAGTTGCCGTTCTTACAATATCATCAATAAAATTCAGATTTGAAAAAACAATGACTGTAATCATGTTTCTGCAGAGCATACTAACAGCACCAGAGCTGGGAGGCTGGTGGAGCGCTTGAGTGGCTTGTTGATGCTGACAGTTTGCAAATACTAGTGTTGAAATAATGTAATTAAAATAAATTGCATAAACAACAGATACCCATTCTAAATGGTGCATGATCATAGTTTTATTATATAGCAATATCACACTGTCACCGTGCATTTTTAGGCCCAGATCTTTATCATATTTATCTTTTTCTTCGTGTTCTGTGAGAGAAATATGAAACACGTCTTTATTAATGGTTTCATTACGTTATTAATGGTTAGGCAATATGGTAATATTGCATCACAATACTAAGACATTATCATAACATTTAATGAAATGTGCACTTAGTCAGTACTGACAACATGTCTGAAGTGCAATATTTTGTTTTAAAATAACTTTCTTTTCATTCATGACTTTGACAGCTGTCAATCACAGTGTGTTTGTAATTGTAGTGGATTTTTTTTGTACCTTTTTAGTTGTGAAATATGCATCTGGCCTTTGCCTCTTTTAGTTAGATATAGTTTGCTGTTTTTACAGATTAGCTTGTTTTGCCTGATTGCAAAGGTGCAGATATAATGAGTTGTAATTTCAGTCTTTTCAACTTAAGTAAAGTCTCAGCAGATAGCTCTTAATAGAAAGGCACAGTAGGAACCCTCTGATATGTAAAGGGTAATGTTGCACATTGAAGGTCCCATATCCTGCATTTTTTTTTTTTTCTTTTTATCAGATTATTTTAATATTTATTTCATACCAATCGCCATGATTAATTTTTACATGTCAATTTTATCCCATAAATATAAACAGGCTATTTCTGTTACTGTGCTTTTAAGGCTATTTTATGTAAATAATATCTGTTCTGATCAACGACCCTGTATTGTGCTTCATTCAATAAGCAGTTCAGGCTGGAACTCTATAAGGGTGTGAGTGGGTGGACCCAAGCTGCTCCAGGGTGCGCAGGCAGATATATGGAAATGTGTTGGTTTTCATGGCATTACATAAACAATCATTTCAAAGCAGGCTGTTTTTGCAGCTTAGTTTCCATATATGGACTGTATGGACTAGAGAGTCAGTGGTATGTTTTGATACTAAATGTTGCATCAAGCCTTTATTTAAAAAAAAATAAAAAATTAAGCCTTATTAAGGCTATTCCTGTTTCTCAAGTGCAGAAAGAGACCTAGATTGTCGATCAGCCTCTTACATCTTCCTTTTCCATGACGTTTCCTTTGACATTTGGCATTTACCCAGGCGGTCTGCCTGCTCTGTTCTCACTCGCTGAACCAGCTGGTGTGCATTCCTCTTCGCACAGCTCTCACAGTTGCCTGAAAGCCAGAATGAAAATCAGATTCACTGACATCAGGGAAGCACCTGTCATGTTATCTTTAATGGCAACTTTAGACTGTACTAAGCCCCATGCAGTGGATTGCTTGTGCAGTTGATCTCTTCTTCCAGCTTGCTGTTCAGTTAGTTTGCCTTAAAGGAGTAATACAGCCAATTGATCAGTACAGCAAGTCAATCAGCCAAGACATGTTTGGTGTCTGATGTCTTTTTCTTGAGTTTTGCACTGGAGGTACAAGGCTAATGTTGCTAACAAGTAGTTGTAGCTTATACCTGACCAGTTAGCATCAAACTAACTGCCTGAATCATCACAATCTTGCCACAAATGCGTATGTGGTTTCTAACACTGTATGATGTTAGAATGTTTAGGCAACGTTGGGCTACTGTGCTAAAACATCTATTTTATTCATTTTACTGCACTTGTAATGTTTGTTGTATGTAATCAACTGAGTGCTTTTATTCTTCAAACCAACCATGAGAAAAGGACATAGTTGGCAATGAAAAATAGGAAATAATCACACCCCATGAAAAACTGTATTACATTGTATTTCTCTGTAATGCTAATCCAGATAGATGTAGCCTTAGTTTGTTCATTTTGTGTATCAGCATTGACAGATAGTTACATGAGAAATATTGTACATTGGCATTGGTCATAATTCCCACATCAGTTCATCCTGCCTAATTGGTGGGGTATATGCATGGGTGGGCAATACAGCAAAAATACAATCACGACACTTATATGATACAAGATATGCATCACAGTATTCTGTTTTCTTCTGAGGTTTAATACAGTTGAACCTATAATAAGAGTCAGTAGTGACCTATTCTAAAAATATTACCAAAAACTAGTATATGAGTATTTAAAAAAAAAGAGTTTATTTTAAAGTTTCACAACTAAACAGCGCTAATTGTGTTGTCTTTGTAATGAAACATACAGTTGTATGGTATTCTTTAAAGGGTAATTCCACCAAATTCAGTCGTTGGGATGTAAAGAGTCATTCAGAGTGGTTTAATTTGAAATGGCCCTTTTTAGAGAAACTCAACAACTCTGATTTATTTACAGTGGTGGTGATGGGAACCAGGTGTCACAATGTCTACAACACAAATATAGCCGTTTTATTTAGCACCAGTGAACCTATGTGTTTCTTCTAAGAGTTTTTAAATAGAATGCTGATGATGAGCAGCCTGCATGTACCTCTTCACCATGTACATGTTATACACCTAAAACGTATCTCAAAATTATGATAAAACAATGTCTCAGACATTCACTTCCTGTGGGGGAGCTTTCAGACATCTGGTTCCTGTCACCACCACTGCGAACAGTTCTGACTCTGCAAGTTTCTCTAGAATGGAGAAGTTTTAAGTACTGACAAGATCCATGTTATGCATACTGGGGCACAATGTGCCATATCACAATATGATCAGATATAAGCCTGCATTTCCTGTTAGCTACACCAGTCTTGTAGCTCCAGTGCAAAACTTATGAAGCTAAGAAAGCTTAGTTTTTTCCAAACAGTTTTTAAATAAGCCTTTGGCTTCTACACTTCCCTTAGTTTTTATTTGAATTGCACTGCTGTGTTTAGTCTTTTGTTAATCTGTGTTTACAGGTCCACATATGAAACCTGGCTAACTTATAGTGCATTTTCATTGTAGACTGCCTTTTAGAGACACCCTACAGGCAACATTCATCCACTCACTCTGTACCTCGCCCCATCGGAGGCGCAGGGGTAGCAGCAGGGGGCTGTCTGACCAGGCAATATTCAGGCGAGGGAGTGGGAGCTGAGTTCAGAGCGGATTTGTATTTCATTGGTGGACAGGGACACTTCCCCGATCTCAATCTTCTCTCGCTTTACATCACTTCACCGCTCCCCCCAGCACGCTCCAGAAGCATGTTGTTTTACAGGAAGACTTGAAGCTTTAGACTCCAACCAGAGAGCGAACTTTAACATTTATTTTTTGGTTTTGTTTTCACAGCCCTCACCGTTCAGAATGGGGGTGAAAGATCGCCCTCAGTGCTACTTTGATGTGGAAATCAACAGGGAGCCAGGTAAGCTATTATTACTCTGTAGCTCATTGATTGTGTATGTATGCATAAAGAACCAGGCTGTGCAAAGCTAGAGTTTGAAATCTGCTGTATGACCTAGTCAGCTTAAAGGGTTATTCTGTTCTATTTCTTTAGTTTCTGCAAAATTAAATGGTTGTAAAGATTTTAACAAACCGGTATGATGTGAAATGCGCCATTTTAAGAAGGTTACCAAGTCAGAATTGTTTACAGTGGGGGTGATAAGAACCAGCCTCTAAGTGCTCCCTCCTTGAAATCTGTTACATGAAGTGCTTACAAATAGACAGCTTGATACCTGAGACATTGTTTTATGGTAGTTTTGAGTAAAAACTTTGTCCTAACACGTTTTAACCCATTCATGGTGGGAAGGTACACACCGGGCATTAAGAAAAGCATTTTTTTCCAGATGTATCATTATTTTTAGCATTATTAACATTACATATACAAACTCACCAATGTAGGTTCACTGATTGCTTTGTATCGAAAAATAAAATGGCAATATTTATGCTGTGGTTCTTGTCACCACCACTGTAAAGAAATTCAAGTCAAAAAGTTGTTACAATTCATCATTTCACATTGAACCATTCTGAATAACTTTTTATAATTAAACGACTGCATTATGCAGATATTTAGAAAACATATCTACTCAACATATCTCTTTATGCCATTATTGTTAGAATATTGTTAGATTAATAAACTTATTTCTAGACTTTTTCACTTGTCATTTTACCTGGTGAGTCTTATTCCTTAGGTGAATAATTTTGCTCATTTTAAGATACTTTTGCTTGTTTTAACAAACAAGGACTGAAACAAACAAAATTACCTGCCAACTGAACAAAATGGAATGAGGTCCACTAGATAAAATGGCTTAAAATGAGTGAAAATGTCTAGAAATAAATGTATTCATCTTATAATATTCTTACAAATGTTTTAAATAAAAATGTAAATTATTATTTAATAATTGTATTACATGAATATATACAGAGTAGATTTAAAATGATTTCACTTGCCACCACATCATTTTTTTTTTTTTGCAATTTAGTATATTCAAAGAGTTTGTTTCCCATTTTCCCTGTGAGCTGCTAAGTGCTGAGATCATCTTAACTCTAGAAACAGTGTACAGTTTGATGCTTGCTCTACTACTTAAGCATCATGCTTATGTTAAGATGCTTTCAGGAAACCTAGAGCACTTATTTTGTATATACGAGTCGCTGCAGCTATTGGTCTGCAGTGTTTGTGGAAAACTGCTATTTGTAGAAGTAGCCTCTTTACCTTAGGACAGTTGTAGTCATTGTCAAATATTGCAGACATTCGGTGGGAAAAGGGATTAGCTGTCAGGTAATACACTTACCTTGAACGGCCAGCACTTAGGCCTGTCTGTGTGCCCAGACGTTATACCTGAGTAGACTGTGCTAACGTAATGAAGCCGTAATGTTGCATGTTCATCACCTTCAAGTTTTAAAGTTAGAAGCTATAAAAATACCTTTAATCTGGTGTGTGCTGAAATGCAAGAACTGCATTGTGTGCCGAAAGCTGTTTTAACCGCAGACAAGCTGAATTACGTCAAGGCTCCACCACAGCCCGTTGTTAATTATGTGCTTCATACAGCTCACCTACTGTTCTAAAGTCTAGACCACATTTCAGCACATTATTGTTCTTATGTACTTGCGGTTAAAATGTGTACTTTTTCTCTGAAGGGATTGGAGGCCCTCTGATATAATTAAACGTTTGATATTATGAGTCCTGTAGTGTGAGAAGGTTAGAGATTTACTCAACAAATTATTCAAACAATTGGAGAGCTAGAAGAGCAGACAAAAATGTGAGACGTGAATACACATTGCTTTAACAGCAGAGCACAGAAACAGAAGTGCTGCGTGTAAAACCCAGGCAAATAAGAGCCATTATCATGTTTATAATGAATGGATCTAAACATCAAAGCAATCTCTTTACTATTTCAAGTCAGCTGCCAGTTTGTAGTGAAACATTTCTCCACCTTACAGTGCCAACATTGCTCAACCTAACTTCAATCCCCATTTTGCACGTTTGCTATGCATAAAAGCACAAACAGGTCCAGTTGAGTAAGCTCAGCTTTATTTGTGGCATGTGATCTCACTGGAGGTCTGGAATTTTGAGTTCTTATTCATAGCCTAAACTCGTTGTGTGTGTTACACTTTCTCTTTGCCTAGTCTCCTAGTATGAGCGCCCTCATGACAAAAAGACAAGACATTCTGTGACAAACTGACATTAAGTTTGTGATGCTCTATGTTTAAAATCTGTTAAGATTTTAAAGGTTGTGTAGTGCGTACACAACGCCCAGCTAAAAGAGAACAAACATCAAACATTAGTCACACTTGCCTTCTGGATATTGTTAACAAGCATCAAACAACAAGACATTATTGACCTCAAATTAACAAACACGGCTCACCGCCGCCCTCTACAGACGTTATTGACATCAAATAAACAAACATTACTTGTTGTCGTCCTCTAAAGACGTTATTTACATCAAATAAACAAACATTACTCGTTGTCGTCCTCTAAAGACGTCTTTGACATCAAATAAACAAACGTTGCTCACTGCCGCCCTCTAAAGATGTTACTGACATTAAATAAACAAACACGGCTCACCGCCACCCTCTAAAGACGCTGTTGACCTCAAATAAACAAACATTACTTACCACTGCCCTCTAAAGACGTTATTAATATCAAATAAACATTCACAAACATCATTTCAGAATGGTCTTTACACATTCTAAAGATTTTGATTTGTTAGTTTGCATAAAAACTGTGATAAGTCAAAAGCGTATTTAGGATTGATTACTCTCAGTTCATGCAGTTACCGCTATTCATTAGTGGATGTCATGTTCTAGATCGTCAGTGATGGGTTGTAGATACTAACCTTCAACTAACAGCTGAACATTTCTCTGTCAGCTTAACCTTTAGCTGACCCTAACCTTAGCCTCAGTTGTAACGCTAAGCCTATTCCTAATTGTAACCTTAACCCATTTACAGAGCCTTTATAGAGGACTGTCCAAAACAAACGCATTATGATGCAGTAGGTAAATGAAATGCATTAACTGCAGCCTTTTGCAATAATTGCACTAGGTTAGTCAAACTGGGGTGTTTTCCAGTCTTCATGATTTGTATTCAGTTTATTGTGGTATTAGTCATTAATTACTAATAATGGCATTAATGATATACGTACACATGTTGCCTTTAGACCTTTATTTTCAGAGTTGGTAGTTCATCTTGACTTCTTTGTCAGTTTCATAATACCAGAGGTAATCACTGAATACAAAAAGGCCAACTTTCAGGGTATAAAAAAAATCTTGCTTTAGTCTGTTTAACCAATGAACAAACAGTGCAACCTCACTGTATATGCAGAGGCTTGCAGACCTGTGATAGGTGGTGTTAAGCCCTAGTGATTTAACATGGAATGACCTTTGTAATTTGAATACCCACATATTCCAAAGTAGCAATAGGGTGTTGCCTGTTGCCACAGTGAAACAGACTTAACAGCTGTTACCTACATGCTGAAATGGCCTATGGCTCCACTTAGCCATAGTGTATTTTTATCAAATACTATTCTAGAAGTTATATAGAGGTACAGAATATAGACTTATATTGTCTTAGTTTTGCTTTCTTGTTATTTTTATTGTATTTGTATTTATACTTTTACTTTGTGCATTTTAATGTTTAATTATTAACATAGGCCCTTTTCAGCTATTGCTTTTTTCTGCAATTGTATTGTTTTTATTTTTTGTTATTTTTCCTTTAGTGTTTTTACTTTGTATTGTGAAGCACATTAAGCTTCTATTTAAATGTATGAATGGTGCTATATAAATAAGAATTATCATCATTATTATTATTATTATTATTATTATAATGAGTAGTAGTAGTAGTAGTAGTAGTAGTAGTAGTAGTATTAAGGATGTAATTATACCTTCTTTCCTTGGTTCTAGTTGGACGCATTGTCTTTAAGCTGTTCTCTGACGTTTGTCCAAAGACAAGCAAAAATTTCCTCTGCTTATGTACTGGTAAGTATGTATATATTATAACAATCCTTTTTTATGATGTGTGCTTATTTTAGTTTCTATTAAGTGAGCATTGCTAGCTACACATAAGATAGGTCCATTTAAGGGTCTGTATCATAGAAACCCAGTTTCCCTCCCTTTTTTGACATACTTTTAAATATTTAGTTTCAAAACATCCATACAGTCCACACCATTTTGATTCAATTTGTTTTGTGTTGTTGTAAAAACAACGTATTTACAGCTGCGTATTCACAGTAGAGATGGAGTGTATGGGCCCTTTTAAAAGAAGACAGAGAGGCTGATGGACAGAAAATGTTTCAAGCTTTTAAATTTATAATGAAGTCACTATAAAAGTGTTTCCCTCACCATAAAATGCATTTCCAAGAAATATAATATCTGTACTGGCACAATCAGATTTGGTGAATCAGGCTTGGACAGTGACACGGATTGCAGAAATGTTCACACTGTAAAAGACTTCAGCAGAACCCCTCCTGAGTTAAGCAACACAATATTTGTTGCGTCTTAAGCAGTGACTTGCTGACAGCACTGAGAGACGAATCGTATTTTGTGCAGATATTTGTGCCTGCGCTCTATGAAGAGGGTGCGTGCTGAACTTCAAAACACAGTTCCTGGTTTGATCTATACCTGGATCATTTCCAAGTTGAGGGAAGGGACTGTGACTTTAGTTAGGAAGGTGAAACTAGCCTACTGACTTTTGGCTTCAAAACAGTTATAGCTTCAGAGATGTAGCCGTACCGTCAGCCCACGATTCAATTCGAGTCACGGTTCTGGGTTCAGTATCTTCAAATTTGAATGAAATGAAATGATGTCTGTAATCAGGTTTCACAACTTACTAGTGACTCTAGAGTGGTGGCACAGTGCTGGATAGAGTTGTTTATTGGTGCTGATAGTGTGCAAACCTTAGTGTTCAATCAATGCAGTAGTATTATTTATTGTTGTAATTAAAAAAAATGCCTGTTCTCCACATCGTCAAGAGTTTTGTATTGCGATATCATTCACAATGCACTGTTATACTCATTATTTGATGCCCTGTTCTTCATCTTGTGTTCAGGATGTTTTAAAATGAAATATGAGTTCACAGCATTTAACAGACAATTATGGGAGTCATGATTACTTGATTAAAATTGGTTAAAATTGACCTTTTCTATGATTTTTTTTTTTTTTTTTTTGGTTTCATAAGTCAGTATTGTTTTGTCCCATTTGCTAATGTGCTTCTGCACTGTTTAAGGTGTAACAGGAAACATTGAACAAGACGTTGGTGCAAAACCAGCTAAATTCAGCCTTGTAGATTTAACACTGGTAGTATTTTTGATAAAGAGTTGTAGGCTATCGAAATATCCTACCTAGAGGTTTTATTCATGGGCATACCTAGAAATATGCACCACAGTAGGGCATTTTGGTAAGGTAGCACAACTCGTCAGAATACCACCACAGCCTGCCTTACTTTTGTGTAGCTTAGGCATTATTAAGACTCTTCAACGATGATTCAGAAGATTCAGTGATATTCAGGAGAAAAATATCCACAGGACAAAACAGATCAGGTTCTGAACATTTTTATTTAACATGGGGTGCAAGAGAAATCAAGGAATCAAGTTTAGACCTGGAGCTCCTTATATGGGCATAATGTGGACTACAGAATGCCACATAACTACAGTGGTCTATTTGGATACAAAGGACATCCTTATACCAAGTTCATTATCACTTAAAGATTGAGGGAAAACTGCTGAAATCTAATTATTTCACTTGTTTGCAGGTGAAAAGGACACTGGAAAAAC
Source organism: Pygocentrus nattereri (assembly GCF_015220715.1). Lineage (NCBI taxonomy): Eukaryota > Metazoa > Chordata > Actinopteri > Characiformes > Serrasalmidae > Pygocentrus > Pygocentrus nattereri. Next base: position 23,155,129 of record NC_051234.1, on the reverse strand, counting down.
TACAGGGAAAAAATTGTGTTACAAAGGCTCTACATTCCATCGAGTAGTTAAGAACTTCATGATCCAAGGGGGAGATTTCACTGAAGGTATGTCAAACATTTACCTGTTATTATTGTTTTATTAACTTGATATGAAATGGAATTTCAAAAATGATACCTCAAGATGCCTTCGGTATTCAGAAGTGCACACATGCTGTTCTAATACACTTACACAAAGGTTCTGTGTCTGCAAATGAAGCCTGTTATTTTGATTTGCTCAGGCAACGGAAGAGGAGGAGAGTCCATATACGGAGGTTACTTTGAAGGTAAACAGCTGTAAAGCCTTATTAAACCCCTCCCCTTCTACTTCTTATAAACGTTTTTTTTTTCTCTGTTTTAAGTACTGCATGAACAAGAGTTTGCATGAGCAGCTCATGCATGGATAATAGACATTATTTCTACTTCTGTAGTTTTGGTTGTCCTTTTACTGACTTCTGTTTCTGTAATTTTTTTACAATGGGTTTCTCTCTGACTCAGCATGGAGGTTAGGGATATTTCTTTATTGAAAAATCCAGACTCTTCCTGCCTAAATTTTTCAACATATTCTTTTATTTATAGAGATTGTGGTCTTTTGCAAAATGAAAAGGTAAGAGATGTGCACAGTGCAGTAACACAATCTAAACACTGTCTCCCCTCCTTCCCTCCGTAATATGACCCAGGGTTTAAGCGTCTGCAGTGCACACATGAATGTCCTGACTCTTGAGCTCTTGAGTTTCACTGGATTTTATTTGCCTTTTCTCTTCAAGCTTAGTCAGCTGTGCCTTTTTATTTGTGGCAAAATCGTAGAAATTAGAAATAAATCCGGATGGGGTGCCAGAGGCAGCATTTTTTTGCTGCTTATACAATTAAATACTAAAAACATCCAGCATGTTTCAGCCTAATCTCTGTCTGTCGCATCTGTAGCGTACAGTTGGAAATAATTACCCGTGACAACAACTACAACCCACTGATGCAAAACCCTGTTGACTCAAAACTCTGATAATAGAAGCCAGTGAGCAGCTACTGAATTCTATTAGTAATTTCTCAAGTTTGACCGCAAAAGACCAGCCATTACTTTATGTCCACTGCCTATAAAACAAAGTGGATTGCTTCAGATGCAGTGGACAAGCCAGCGGGAGGTGATCGAGGGTCTGCTGATTTCCTTTTACATTTGAAACATGACTAACACACCCATAACTCAGGCGCTCAGCTAAATGAGCTAGCATTAGCACGGTTTGCACTGCTTGTTTGTTGTGTTATCTAGCTTATTTGTGGTAAACTAGTATAATGGTTATTAGAGTTTTCTGTTGTTTTTCTTATTTTTTTTTTTTTTTTCTTTTCAAAAAACATGGAAACATGTTAAACTTATTGCCCATGATAATCAACATTGTGGTAGAGATGCTGGAGATAGAGATTAGGTTGAAAAGCATTGCACACACTGTTTTTCACATTAAGTAGTTTATAGCACTTCAGAATGAAATTATCCAAAATTAGAGACCCTCATCAACATGTAGAGTTTTTTTTTCCCTGTAGCCTTCCAGCTTACTCGTATAATAAAGTACTTTAGTCAGCTTTTGTCATGGAGCAGTAACACTGATGTCAGAGGGAAGACTGCTCTTTGTTTGAATCCCTTTCCTCAAAACTCAGCCAATAAAGCAGTTGGCCAGCACTCAGTCTCTTCTCTTTGTCCGTATCTCTCTCCAACAGATGAGAACTTTATTCTCAAACATGACAGAGCATTCCTCTTGTCCATGGCCAACCGCGGCAAAGACACCAACGGTTCCCAGTTTTTCATGTGAGTATAACTAAAGTATAGAGGGGGAGAGAGAAAGAGTGAGGTTGAAACATCATTCATGTAAATGTGCATCACCAGATTGTTTGCTTACCATTTAATGTGACTGACTGGTCAGTATTAAATGGCACATTTTGTATGTAGCTTGAATTTATTTATTTATTTAATATACAGTATGATGGCCTCTATGGAAAACGCCACTTTCACTTATTGAAAAAGCTCTTTAGTGCAGTATTAGATGTACACACAGTTGTATCTCTTGCAGTATCACACAAAGCACATAAACAATTGGGCTCCTGAACTAGGAGTCATAGTTTTCTTTCCCATTTTCATTAAAGGGGAAAAAAATCATCATAATTCATTCAGTAAGATGTAAACAAAGTCATTCAGAGTAATATGATGTGAAATGTGCTGTTCTAGCAGAACATACGTTGTCAGAATTATTCACAGTGGTGGTGATGGGAACCAAACGTCTGAATTGTGTAGTTCTTCTGAAAACTCTGTCACAGTAAGCTATAACATGAAAGCTGCCTGATACTTGAGACATTGTTTTAGAACAGTTTTGAGGTTTTGGCATCAAATGTATTTATGACAGGGAGATACACTGTAAAAATCAGTTTGTCAGTTCAACCTAAAAAATACTTACTGTAACAAAAAAAAACATTTTAATTAATCATCTAAGTTTAATAAAACTAGTTAATTTGCTTGTTATGTGAAATATATATATTTTTTGTTTGAACTGATGAACCATACAGTGTACACATATTGTACTATATTGTTCATGTACAGTACCAAAAAATGACTATATTTGCACTGTCAACATTGTGACCCCTGGTTCCTGTCATCAACACTGTGTAAGAAAATCTTCAATATGTTTTTCTACGGTGCACCAATTCATATCAAACCACACTGAATAACTTTGCTTGCATCTCAACCACTGAATTATACAGAAATTTTGAAAAATTGAAATTTCACTTGACCCATGGTCTTAATGTTAAAGGTGGCTAACTGGAAACTTAGTGCAATGGATAAGTTACTTACTCTTGCATCCCATTAGAAAGGCACAAGTTTTACTGTACATTTTCATGCTGTAACATTTGCCAAATATCCTTCTGTCCCTTTTTTTTCCTCTTATTTCTTTTGGCGACACTGCATACGGTATATATATGTGTGATGCAGGTGCCCTCAACATCATTTCTTCTTTCCCTTCTCAGTGTGTTTAGAAATATATTACAAAAAAAATCTTGGACTCCTTTTTTTGCCTACAAATGTATTACAATTTTTCTCTTGCCGTTTTTGTGTAAAATTTGCAGAAACTCTAGCATCCTGCTCTACCAAGGTAAAGTGTCTCTCCAAGGCTGTGCTTATCTCTCCTGACTGTATTTCTGATTGTTCTTGCTAGTATTTGCCACGTTTTATTTTTGGACTGATATATGTTTAATTTGGTAAACCTTTCACTCCTAATGTTGAGAAATTGAGACTTGATCTCTTAACTCTTGACAGTTTTATGAGACCTCCAATAGCAGTGATGTTTAGGATCACTGCTGGATTGTTTATTCCCTCTACTATTAAGTAGCATTCATTTCAGCTATTGTGTGAAAGCATAGAATTACGTTCCTAGTATCCTGTAGTGTCTGCAAGGAGATATGGATAATATTTATTTGCATACTGGTTCAAATAGACCAGCTACACCACCCATCGTTAATTAGGAATAATTGTCAAGCTTTTTATGCTGTGTACACTGTGCTGGTTGTGAATGTTTCACTTTCTGAAGAAAGATATTATGGTACCTGTTGTGTGTAGAACCAGTTTTCCACTTAATGATTGACTGCACGTGAGTTGTGAGACTTGTGTTTTCCTTAGCATTTAATCGTTCTTCACTTTCTCTCTCTTTTTCACATGTATGGACTGATCTTGTGCGGCTTTCTTTATGTAATTTCTCCAAAAACAGAACTACCAAACCAGCACCACATCTTGATGGGTAATTTTACATTCATTATCAGAAAGCACAGTTGTTAATTTGATTACAACTGAAGAATGCTATCACTTGATGTTTCATGTTGAGCACATCTCATCTTGTTTAAATATAGAGTTCATGTGGTCTTTGGGCTGGTCATCTCTGGTTTTGAAGTGATAAAAAGAATCGAGGGCCTGAAGACTGACTCTGCCAGCAGACCCTACGCTGATGTCAGAGTGATCGACTGTGGGCAGCTGATTACAAAATCTGCTAATGATGGTAAGATTGTCCCTTATATTTTGTTAGCCTTGGGTGAAAATGGGTACAAACCAAGATGGTGCCTTCAATGGTACATCTTATGTATCATTACTTAGGGAACATACAACAGTTTGCAGTTTTCCCATACATCAAAAGTTCAGTCTTAGAAGTTGGTTGCATTTTCTGCTTGCCTCAATCCAGTTAACCCCAAACACATTGTTATTTTGAGGTCTGGATTTGAGGTGACCAATCAACACCAGAAGTCTGATCGGTGAATTTACAAACATCTACCTTTACAGTGCTTTTTTTCTGACACCATACATAGAATTGTGTCATCAGACAAAGACATCCCTAAAGAGAACCTAATTACCTTAGTAATGCAGGGTGGACATTACACAATGAAAACAGCTTTCAGAAGAAAAGGTAAAATTAATAATACAGCCTTTTGGAATATGGCTGTTTATGTTGTACGCAGTGCCTACAGAAAAATGGTCAAAACAAAATGTATCTGAACTCTGCTATACTTGCTGTTGAGTGTTTTGTTAATATTGGTGGTGTCTTCTGAAGTACTGGAACGCAAGAAAAGGAAGGTTTTCCATTCTGAGGATGACTCGCCGAGTTCTTCAGAGTCACACTACTCCTCATTTGAGTCTGGAGAAGAATCTGATGAAAAGTATACGCGCAGAAAGAAGAAAACCAGCTCCAAGAGCAAACACTCAAAGAGGAGAAGGAAAGATGTAGAGAAGACTGAGAAACAGCATGAAAAAATGACCGTTCAGAAATGGTTGGTGTTTCCAGTTTTTGTCTTCACTGGTCAGTTCTAGAGCTTATTCAGGGTACTAAGTTGCTCTACATGCTTTACTGGCTCTTCCACAGTCCTGCTGAGCGAGAGATGGCAGAGGAAGAGGATGGAGAGAAGGAGCAGAATGTGAAGAGAGAGAAACCTGTGGTTCGACCAGAGGAGATCCCGCCTGTGCCAGAGAACCGCTTCCTGCTTCGTCGAGATGTGCCAGTCCAGGAAGAGACAACTGACCTGTGAGTCTCTTTAGTATAGCAGTCAGTAGGGCATTAAGGAGGCAACATTTAAAATAGAAAATGTGTGTTTCTTTTTTCATGATAAATTGGTTAAATTTCTCACTTTCTCACTCTTATCTTGGCTTGACTTTTTATTTTAGGACTGAACAGGAGACAGCAACAGCCCCCAGTGACCCCAAGCCAGCGGTCACAAAATCTGGACGGAAGCTCAAAGGCCGTGGGACCATGGTATGACCTGTCCCAAATAGTTACGAGACACAAGAAAAAAAGAGTTGAGGGGGTTCACGTTGTTTTTTTTCTGGAAGTGAAAAAATGCATTTTGGAACACTGCTTGTGGCTTTGTGCCTCACTGTTGATAATCGACAATAGTATCATATTGTAACTGTCAGTCCGCTTTGCTACCTAGCTGTCATTTCAATATGTGCTGGCGGAAAGCACTTTCCCTTTTACAAAGTGATCTACCATTAACTGGCAAGTGTTTAGACAAAAACAATTTTGGTTGGTTTTTCCCATGAAATCAAAACGTTAAGGGTACTTGGCGACTTCAGTCCTTACTGAAGGTCGACTTTCCTTTTGATTTGACAGGTCAGCAATGGAAGGATGTACGATGGTTGACTGCTTCAGGTTGAATTTTTTTCAGCTCCTGGCATCGAGTGCTTCACACAAAAGATAGATGCATGGGGCTCATCATGTTTATGCAAAACGTGTCTCCCATTGAAAATAATAGAAAAAAAGACTCACAGTGTTCATCCCCCTAACATTGTTGTTTTAATGAGTTTCAACAAAGATTGAGTCCAGTCACAATGTAAAATCTGCCATTTTATTTCTCTTACTCTGTTTTTCCTCTTTGTGTATCCTTTTCTGAGCCTCTAGTATATTTACCTATTACTTACATTATTTCTTGCCTTTACTGCTTCTATTTGATTTTGAGCTGTTAGATTCATTTTGAACTTCCTCAAACATAAACCTCCCTGGACCCAAGGTGATCAGAGAAATCTAAGATGTATGGAGAAAATGTGAGAGAATAAAGGGAGTTATAGTCTGCATAGCAGTCAGTGAGCCTGGATTTATTTTTTTATTTTTTATTTTTTTTGCTTTGCAGAGGTACCATACCCCTCCTCGGTCAAAGTCCCGGTCTGAGTCTGAGGAAGAAAGAGGGAGCAGTGAGACTCCTCCACACTGGAAAGAGGAGATGCAAAGAACAAAGACTTACCAGCCTCCCAGTGTAGAGAAATGGAGCAAAGGAGAAAAGTAAAGCATTTAATTATTCTGTATACAGATTAAACTAGCGCTCAGGTAAATAATAAAGGTTTGTCTGTTAACTGAAGCTATTACTTGTCTTTTAACTAATAACTATGGGACATGTATATTGCTATAGCTAAGTCAAGACAGATGGGAATCAGTTTTAAGTTAACTATAAAAGTATGACTTAAAATGATGACATTTCACAAAGTTCAAGTCTTAGCTTGTATGTAATAATTTACATTTATTGGATTGAAGATAATGATGAAGACTTGACTGTTGTTTAACAGATGGGATGACAGAAGTGACACGCCATGGTCACGGTCAAGGTCCCGTGAGCGTTCCTCAGGTCAGAGCTCAGACCGCTCTATCCAACACCACCGACACAAGAAGGAAAAGAAAAAAGCCAAACGAAAAAAGAAGGCAAAGAAACGGAAACATTCAAAGAAACATAAAAAGAACAAATTTAAAGAGGCTTCACTTTCAGAGGGAGAGAGGTCTATGTCGTCTAGTAGGAGGTCAAGACTCTCCAGCCATTCTGAGAGGAGATCTTATTCACACTCTCGCTCTCCATCCACTTCACGCCACTCATGTAGAACTTATAGATCAGGGTCAAACAGGAGGCGCTTCTCATCACGTTCATCTAGAGATACCCAATCTTATTCTTGTTCAAGAGGCAGGTCCTATTCCAGAAGTCGCTCAAGGTCTGAAAGTAGGTTTAGATCCTCCTCAAGGTCCAGGTCTAGGAGTCAATCTGGACGGTCTATTACAAGATCCAGGTCACATTCTCGCTCTATGTCTGGGTATAGGACGAGATCCAGGAGCAGATCTAGGTCCAGGTATAGGACTCCATCCCCACATTACAGAAAAAAATCAAGATCCCCTAAACGAGCAAAGCTGAATGAGGGCAGTACACAGAAGATTAACAAAACTTTACCCACCACTACTCAAACTGTAGAATCAAAAGCACCTCCAGCAACTTCTTCTGAGGGGGCCCCTGTGCTGCCTTTGAGTGACAGCCCGCCACCATCCCGATGGAAACCAGGACAGAAGCCCTGGAAACCCTCTTATGTCCGGATTCAAGAGATCAAGGCAAAGACAGACTCCACTTATCTTGAAAGCAGAACACCAGGCGTGGATCTTGAGAGGGAACCTCTGTCCACTTTTCAGAGTCAGGTGGAGGATCCCAATAGTGCAAGGCAACATGGTGCTAATAACAAGCAACCTGATAGTCTCCTACATAGACGATCATCCAGAAGTCAATCATCTAGTCGATCGAGAAGCACGAGTCACTCAAGATATCAGTCCACATCACCTGGCCAGTACAACCACAGGTCTTCTTCTTCTTCCTCCTCTTCCAGAAGGTCAAACTCTCATGATTCATATAGGAAAAGGTCTTCAGAGAAGAGGGGGAAACGTCATCATAGATCTCATAGAAAGAGCCGAAAGAGAGCCAAGAATGTAGTACGTAGCCATGCCAAAAAAGGTGCATCTCTCTCTCACTCAGATGACGACACTGAAGCTATGCACAGTCCCATCAACCAGCAGAATAGTTCTGAGGTACAAGAAAATGCACTAGATCCAGTGTCAGATCATGGCTCTAAGACAGATCGAGCAAAGAATCTCAATGTAGACAAAACCTCTCACGTTGTTCTTAAAAAGAGTAAAACTGGATCCGGATGGGAAAGTGATGGGGATAATTTGAGCAAACTGAGCTCTGTTGATGTGCAAAATGCAACTCAAATTTGTTCTAAAATGGAAGGTGGACTTTCTGAAATGCAAAAGAAGATGATTTTGGCACAATGTTGGGAGTCTGAAAGTGACTCTGAAATGCCAGAATCAAAGACTATGGTCAGTGAAACTAAACATGTTTCAGACAAGGAAGAGGGGGAAGCAAGTTCAGAATCTGAAAGTGAAGCACCTGCAGGGCTGTGCAACAAGCCAAACCAAGTCTCCAGGGTATCAGAAGAATTTAAAAGCATTGAGGAACATTCTGATGACTATACAAAGGCGGAAAAGCACAAGAGCAAGAAGGCTAAGCGGAAGCACAAGCACAAGAGGAGAAACTCTGACAGGCCTGGCTCTCATCGATTAAAGACCAAAACCAAAAAGTCCAAGAAGAAGCACCAAAAGCCAAAGGAGACATTTCACTGGCAGCCTCCTCTAGAGTTTGGTGAGGAAGGGGAGGAGGACGATTCACTTGCTCAGGTGAAGCATAGAGACCTTAGACAGGAAGGTACTGACAATGAAGAGCCCACAAGATCAGTAAAGGTTATGCAGATGAAATCTCAAGATTTTAAAAACAAGGATCATGAGAAGGTGACAGAGGATTCATCTAAAGAACATTGTTTAGCTGTGGAAGCCCCTTATTCTATGAACATGCCTAAAAGCAGGCAACTGAGGCTAAACATTCAGGTAGTGAAGAAAACAGCACAAGATCCGCAGATCAATTTAAGTCAGTCAAATGCTAAAGCACAGCATGCCCAAAACCAACTGAAAGATAATGATGACACAGAGGCTTGTACCCCAGAGACCAACACAGAGCCACCAGGACCTGATTTGAAAACTTTTGCTAAGGATGGCAATCCACCTCAAACAGATCAAAAAGCCTTAGTTACAATACCGCCTGTTGTAACTCATTCCAACCAACCAGGAGAAACGCAGTCTGGAAATGTTGCTGTACCAGTTGATACAAAATGGAAGCCTTTAAAAGGCATGACTCCAGTACAGACAGTCAGTGCAGGTTCATTAGATATGAAAGTCAACAAGGCACAGCAAGCTGAGAGCAAGACCCAAGGTCTCAAGATTGAGATCAAGAGCAAAAGCAGAGTCCGGCCAGGGTCCCTTTTTGACGAAGTGCGGAAAACTGCTCGGTTAAACCAGCGGCCCAGAAATCAGGACAGTTCCAGTGAAGAGGACCCTCCTCCTGCAACAGGAGAGCAACCTGTATCACACAAACACTCTCGGAGCAAGTCCCGTTCCGTGTCCAGTCCCAGGTCTCGACATAGACGCAGGTCTCATTCGTACACCTCCAGAAGTAGGTCCAGAAGCTCCAGCTATTCTTCCAGGTACATGTGGTTTCAAGATTTGGATGTTATTTTCATTTAACATGTATACATGTATTCGTACTCGCATGAGGATTTACACAGTGCTACATGAGTTTAAGAATGTGTTCCATTGGTTGCAATGTATGGTGAGCTGTTCTTGGGATTGTATCTCTGTCCTCGCAGGAGCTACAGTAGAAGTAGAAGCAGAAGGAGATACAGTAGAGATCGTTCTCGGAGTAGTAGCTACCATAGCTATCGCAGGTAAGTGCGAATGATGTCATTACTGTGATATGCTTGTTAATGAAATAACGTGATAAATAATTAACGGCACAGTTTTTTTATTGTAGTTTGGCCCTTCAGAACATTGTAATGAATGTCTGGGATTGGGCTTCCAGGGTTATAGCTCTGAACCTTATAATGTAAATATAATTTTTGAATGATTCTGTTCCTAAGATCCAACAAATATTTCTGAATTGCTGCACATTTTGTTCATGGGTGAATCGTTATATTGAATAAAACAAGTAGCATCTGCTTATGGGACAGTATCCCAAAACAGTCCTGCAGTGAACTGGGCTGAGCCCCAGATCTTTACATGTCCAGCCAACGCCCCTGGTGCAGGATGAATCCCAGCTGCAGTCACTCTGAATGTTATGATATAATCCGTGAATGTTACCCCCTCATTTATAATGCTGGGCAGTGCTGAGTAGCAATAGCAAACTGTAAAGCTCCAGTTGGAGAGCCTTCATCATGACAAAAAAATGAACAAGAGCAAGATGACTACAGTCGTTGAGGACATGGCAC